>NC_089858.1:13140000-13440000 GCF_036373705.1 Amia ocellicauda | reverse complement strand
CCCTGCCTTGCTATGTTAGCAGTAATCCCTATGACTGTGAGGAAAGGGGCCAAGGGCCAGGGGCCAATGACACTGTCGATTGGGCTGTTTAGCCATGTGGTTTATGGGGAGCTGTGGCAAGGTAGCCAGTAATGGAGGCTTGGAGACGGACCGCAGGTACAAAGTAAGTCTTTATTAAATAAACAAAAGAAACTAGCTCGATGGCCAAACAAAAAGATACACAAAACTCAAAGAATAATACACAGGCTGGACCTGGTCTTCACTGTGTAAACACGTAGCATACACAAATCTGGGCAGGTTTCCTCCCACACTCAAGTAACTCCAACACACTCTACCCCTAATGGGAGGCTGAGGCCTCCTTATATAGCAGGTGGCTGGGGTTGATTGACCTTAATTGATCAATCACCCCAACCACCTGCAGCCCATGAGCAGGCAGGGAGGCACAATTAACCCCCTCCCTGCCACAGGAGCCCATCCTCCCTCTTCTCCTACACTGCTGCCCCCACACCCGACCCTGTAGTCTAACGGTCTTGGCTTTTACCAGAAACCAGTGTCACATAATTTACTAGATGCGATTGTGG
Organism: Amia ocellicauda; assembly: GCF_036373705.1. NCBI lineage: Eukaryota > Metazoa > Chordata > Actinopteri > Amiiformes > Amiidae > Amia > Amia ocellicauda. The sequence goes on along the minus strand of NC_089858.1, from coordinate 13,439,419 downwards.
GCAGGAGTGCAATAGAGTGATTAACATGCAGTGAGTGAAAGACTGAAAGAAATACTTTTTTTTGTCTGTGAATATTTAATTGCTTTATTTGTTGATATGGTTGTTTTTGTTTGTGTAACCTTTGTGGAATACCCCCTTCTGCCTTCACTCTATGACAATCCTAGGATCATGTCATCAGGACATGTCCGCTCTCTCTCTCAGTGTCTCTCTCTCTCTCCCTCCCCCTCTCTTGGTCTCTCTTTCACTCAAATTCAAATTGCTTTTTTGGCATGATCAGTGTAAGTATTGCCAAAGCATTAGTAATAAAAGTCAAACCGTTTCAAATGTACATTCACATGTATACAGACATATTTATGGTCAACAATTACAAATAATAAACATGTCCATTAATTAAAATTATATTAATAATTTTAAACAAATTGAAAAAATATAACAATTACTGAGTAGATCAAGAAATACATTTAATAGATAAATTATAGCACTCAAATTTGTTTTCCCCTGAACTATACGCTATGAACATTAGTGTCATAGAGAGGTTATTTCTACAGGAGTCACACTCTCTCTGTCTCCATCTCTTTCCATCTCCCTCTGTGCCCGATCCTCATCAATTACATCTGATAGTTGTGTTTCAGTCCCCTGCCGCACTCTGAGTGCAGGAAAACATACATCAATTAAACTGATTTAGGTAACAGCAGGTCTGTACGGCTGAAACAAGACAGAACCGAATCAATCAAATATCAATATCAATCAAACACATTAATAACTGGCTTGCAGGGAGGCGGCCGCGGCGCTGCACTCGAGATCTACGACTTTTGTCTCAGGGACGAGCGAGGGCTTCGTCAGGCGCGTCTCCTGTTCACACTGTCAGTCGATTTAATCTCAGAGCTGCATCTTCATAGCTGTGCGGCTTGTCAGGGAGCGAAAAGAGGGTTATGGTAATGCTGATGTAAGATTTTGCTGCATATGTCTCATTGCACAGCACAGTGCCCGGGGAGCCACCTGGCTGGAAGGCTGCTTCCCTGTGCCTTGTAAGGGAGAAAATGCCAGAAAAGACTCTTGGTAAATTATTGGGCCGAACAGCTGCTTCCTCAGATCTCAGAACGAAAAAACAAAAAAATTAAAAGCTGTGTGTGTTTGCTGTGCAGTCCATAGCAGCTGCTGCTGTTGTCAATATATATGCAAGCTTTAATGTACGTAAGGGAGGGTGTGGGGTGGACCAAATGGCATCAGTGGCAACAACATCGTACAGATGCTGCTTGCTGTCCATTTGCCCCTCAGACCAGGGTGACAAACCTGTGTACAAAATCACATCATGCTTTAGACTGTGTGTACAAGCTAATGCAACTGAAATGCAATTACAAATATACACATACACACATCCATATGTATGTATGTATATCTATCTATATATTTATTAGGAGAAAGAACCCCCCTCCCCCCCGAGGCTTCCCACACTCCTTAAATCTAGTGGATGCCAAAACATGAATGAGCAATGCTGACTAATCAGAACATATTTACAAGCAGGACTGTAGTGGGGGGGCGGGAGTGCATGTTGTTTAAAAGTCTGTTTTGGTGTAAAAGAAAACCAACAAACAAGCTACCAGACAAAACACTGACAAACTGAAGTGGGTAAGGACGCACGGGGGAGGGGAGGGAGCGCGGTGTGTAAAATGTGTTTCTTCTCTCAGGGGTCTTGCTGCAGCTCAGTGGCGCGCCTCGTGCTTCTCCTATGAGAATCACAGGTCTGGTGAAGAGGAATATTTTGGTTGGGTTGGGAGAGTAGCAGGCTTTAGATGGGGTTGGTCACAGTTCAAGATGTTATCAGGAGCTCCTATTCACATTCTGTACACACCCCTTCCCCACTCTTCTCCACACACACACAGCTGAGAGAAAGTGCTTACCTTCTCTGTTTGCTGTAATCAAATCACAGAGTACGTCACCCGCGCTGGGCACCGACAGTGTGCTCTCCGTACCTGCGCTGGGTTGCTAAGCCAATAAAGCACAGGGGAGCTACAGAGGGTAACCCTCCTCTCCTCCCCAGTGCATACAAAAATACAAATATATTTTTACAATTGTGGCCCAGCAGCTGATTTGGCACCTGATGAAATACAATTGAAGTAATGCAGAGTAATCATATTCATATATATATATATATATATATTTTTTTTTTTTCCAAAACTAAAACTTGCTATTTTAATTAATAAATAGGAAGGGGGTACTGACTGATCAGTTTTTATTTTTTTTCAGAATCTTCTGGACTGAGCACAGGGCAGTTTACAGCCTGGCTTGTGGCTATGAAACCACTCTGCTCATTGCATGGCTAGTCCAGGGCAAACACACAAACACACACTTAGGCACTTTAGACTTCCAATCCTCCGCTGGGCTAGACTGTGCCAGCTTTTCTGATGGAGCTGAGGACATCGCTCCAGCTGCCCAGGTCTCAAACTCAGAGACTTACCGAATAAAAAACAAAAAAAAACATATATATTGACGAGAGCGAGAGAAAAAAAAAAACACATTCCTGAATAATTGATCACATAATTCCTGTTTTCATAAAGCCAACATCCCATTATTCCGCGGAAGGGCCCGGGCCCTGAGGGGTTGGAGGATGCTGTGTGATCACATGACCAGCGTAATTGCTCTCTGCTATTGTTCAGTTTTCAGTCCCATGAGCCTTTGCGGGCAGGGCAGATTGAAAAAGCGAGGGACTTACATCTCCCCTGACAAAACTGGACTCTTAAAGAGCAGTCTCCATTTCAATTAGGCTGTTAAAATGAAAAGGAAGAAAATGAAGCATTTGATACTTATTTTTCATTTTATTTCATAATAAAAATAATATAATAATAATAATAATATAATAATGTAATAAAATGTCATGTCAGGCACGCATGGGGTAACACAAACAAGACGACCTGCTGCAAAATTCTCTCGTGTTTCTTGCAGCTCGATTAGGGGACGTGCTGTGATTTCACTCCGTGTCTGTGCTCTGTTAGCAGCTGCCGTTACTCAGTCCACTCAGAAAGTGCCACATGGAAGAGGCCCTTTACAGTTACGAGATCTCTCGTTTGTTTCTCAGCCTTTTCTCAGGCCATAATGACTTCAATCCAATATGAGAGAGAGAGAGCGTTTCATGATCAAATAAAAATCGACAGCGTCTGCCGACCCGAGTGTCAGTTTACCTCCTCCGCATGCTATTGATGGTGAAATAAATATATAAACTAAAAAAAAAAACCACACAGCTTCTATAATCACAGCCCCAAGTAAGCCATGTTTCTGCACTCCACGCATTAAATGCTTTATATGCCTTTTGTGGCATCACTTTCACCTCATAAAGTTTTTCTCCCTTCCCTTAACATGACAGATTAGCAAATATACGGCTTCTTAGCACACCGACCCACCCACACACCACCAAAATTGATAAATTTGCCATTTACAGTAGATTACAATTCTTTTTCTTGAATTGAATGTGGATTCAATGACTGGATCAGTTCAGAGGAAGCAATACGAGGGATGTGGATTTAATCTCCAGAGCTTCAGAACCATAATCTCCATAGGGTGTCGGTGCCAGTTCCCAGATACACTGGAGAAATTTAATTATGCCTTCGACTGCTTATAGAAGTCAATATTCTTAGTTTTTTATCCTTTTCTTAAAATGATATAAGTAATTAAACCTATTGATTCACTATTTAATCCTCCACCCTCAACTTTGTGGGTCTAAAAGACATGTCAACACGTAGAGATGGGGAAAGTGTCCCAAGAGTTTCTCTTCCTGTAGAGGGGTGTCAGGATGGTGACAGTGTATGCCTTGCAGTTAACTATAAGAACTATTTGAATGTTTATGTTTTAAAAACTGTCACAAGAAAGATTATAAACAAAGTAATGTCTGTTCGATCCATGTTGCTGGTTCGGTTTGCTCAGTCGCTTCTCTGGCCCAGGCTGTCAGTCAGCTGTTTCTGGACAGGACCCAGTGGACTGGCTGGGTATCTTAATCCAGCAGAGCCACGACCCACACTGCACACAAGTGGATTTAATTCACAAACTTGCTGATGTTAGGAGTGGCAAGCAGCCTATTGACATACAGTCCAGATCCCCAAGTGGCTCAAGCACTCATCTTGTACAAGTTCAACTGTTAAAGGGGGGGTTAAATGGCCAGTCAGTCACACCAACTGACTCTTAACATGCAGACTTTATATATGCTAATCCATCACTGAGCTGTCAGTCTTACTGTGATTGCTCACCTCATGGCTTAGGGAATGCAGCCGCAGTCCTGTGCGCCGGTGCTGCAGGGTGCTGTCAGATCCGTTTCACGGACGGGGCTGGAAGTCGCAATTCAGGTGACTTCAGGTGATCTCCCAGACAAGTAACTGGGGTCCTAGAGATCCAGCTTTCTGAATCAGCCATTGTTGCTATGCCTGTTACAGTAGCTGTGAAGTCTGTCTGTTTAGTGGTGCTTGTTCACATCATTGTGGGCTTCTCATAGCTTCAGTCGACTATGCCTCTCGGGCTTGCCTCTGTTTAGAGGTTGTGTCCCGCAGGCCTCTGCCTGTCTGTCTGCACTTCAGGTAAATCAGATATCGGTGACAGCAGAATGATATGCCGGAGATGTTAACACTCCCATTTCTCACCATGCTGTAAGGGCTGCGGAGGCTCTCTGTGCTGTAATCAATGTGCATTGGATGCTTCCTGCCTGCTCAGAGCTTCCACAGTGATCGTTATATCTGCAGTGTGTTCTTCCTGGTCAATAGGCTTCACAACACAACCCTCTTTAGTTGGTGCAATTGCATGAGAATTGATGCTCACTGTGTTTAAGGAGGAGGAATATAATAACTAAAATAAAATATATAACAGAAGGAATAAAGCCACGACAGAAGGGTGAGGCGTAATTTTGCACATGTGCTTAATAAAATCCTACTGGAGCTCTCTCTGTGGCAGATTTACATTCAAAGTTTATTGCACTGCCGTGTGTGCCTGCATACTGCACACTGTGCCATTCATTTGTGTAGCTGCCTTCATATGTATTCTGAGGTTTTTATTTTACTTTAATTTATTAGAAGTGGCAAGTCAGGGTTCTTAAAGCTCTAAAAGCCAATTCCTCTCAGACCATGCTGTCTGGTGGTTCTCCAGCATTGTTCTCGGGTCTTTGTATTTCCTCTCTCTCTAAACCATGAGCCAGCAGTAGTATAAAGTTGTTTATGTATTGAAGCAGCTGAAGACTTGGTCTGAGACTTGGTTTCAAAAACACAACCGGCTGTAAACAACACAGGAGTGCAGAAATGGCAAAGCTACAGAGACTGGTTTGACAAATAGAAAATACAAACGCCAAACAGAAATTCAAGTGTAACACAGCACAGCACTACAGCACTGCAGTACAGCACATACTGCAACACTTCAGTGGCAGTGGTTTCAATATTCTGTTTTCTCCCCCTGCTGCGCCGAGACTCACTGGCGTAAATATTTGAAAATTTACACGAGAAAAAAGATAATAAAGAAATCAATACAGAAGAATAGAGAAGTGGAGATGAGTTGTTGGAAAAGCAACCCTGTTCCTAAGGGATGCCTACATTTATCTGCAACTCTAACCCTGGCCCAGTCGGGACCAATGCTAATTTGATCACTTCATTTTGATGCAAAGTTTTTGCTCAAGTGCTCAAAATATTGCTCTGAACAGCCTTCATATGAACATTAGACCATTACTGCTTCCATCTTTAAATAAACGTACGTCCTTAAATAAAATGTACCTCAGGCAAATCTCATTGCAGACATCCCATTTTTTCTTTTCATCCTGAATTGTTTCTTATACATCTGAATCTGCAGTTAATTAACCGGTTAATTAATTAACCTACCGCCAAAGCAGTATTCCGATTTTCTTCCACTCCAGTGTCAAAAGGAGAAATCCTACCCTATACACCATTGTATTACATCAGTAGGTTTCCTGCCCCTAATTAAAACGTACTCCTGTCAGATGTACTCTTTCTGGTTGAGCTATGAAATTCATATATTAAGCATATGCATAACTCCTACATGAATTAGAGATCTGTACATCAGGGCAAGCTTGATTTTCTCTTTTAAAATATGCATTTTCTAAGTTCATATCAGGGCAGGTGAGCGGGAGGGGGGGTTGGTGTTGGGCCTCATTTATCTTTTGCAGCTGCAGCCTGAAAAGCTGGGACCCATGGCTCTATTGTCTTTTCCTTTTTCGCCTTCTCTGGGTCTCACCTGTTCGCTTAGTTTGCAGTGGGAACCTTGTCACGGCTTGACGTTCCCCTTACTGCTGAGCACTAGATATGCTGTGGACTGTAAACACCCCTGGACACAGATACGGGCTGGGACTGCAACACATATGTGCCAGCAGGAGCCTTAAAACAGCAAGGGCCGTTTGGGCAGTGCCGTCCCGTCAGAGGGGAGGTCGCCTCTTTCTTTGCACCGTGCTGGTCTAATTCACTGCTGGCTCTGTGCCCGAGAGGAGCACATCTGTGGCCGGTTGTTAAATTAACGTCCTGAGGATTTCCAATTCCGCCGCTGGAATCCGGTCCTGTGGGCTTCTAGTGCGAATATCTCTCTCAAACTGGAACAGCCCTGGTCGCCATGGAGATTGATTTGGTGAAGTCGGCCGTGGTGCAGAGAGCAGTTGTCACCGTTGGCGGGCAGGGAACGGGTGAACTTTGCCCCCCTGTGTCTCCTCCACTCCCCTGCCTCTCTCTCTCTTTCTCTTTCTCTCTCTCGCTCTCTCTTTCTCTGCCAGGGCTGGGCGTTATCTGCGCCGCAACAGCAGGTAGAGGAAGAAGAAGACCAGGCTGTGCTTGAGAGAGAGAGAGAGAGAGAGAGAGAGAGAGAGAGAGAGAGAGAGAGAGAGAGAGGAAGGAAGTGTGACCTTTGAACTCAAATGTTAGAATTAAAGCTTGAGAGAGGGGGAGGAAGGGAGAGAGAGAGACTGAGTAAGAGAGAGAGAGTCTTGATCAATTATTCTGTCTTGTTGTTGTTGTTATTTCCTGTACAAATCAAGTTAAAGTAGACATTTCTTTGGGGAGCGTTATTGTCATTACTCTGTAATTAGCAGCTGTATGATTGAAGTGAAGTATTCCTGTTCCTTTCTATGGTCTATGAGCTAATACCAGTACAATTCATACTTTAATATAACAAGACCTTCAGATTGACAGCTCTTCTCCTATATGTCTAGTACATCTTGGAAACCCTGTACAGTCTTTGTGTTTGTGCTGCTGGTGTATTCAGCTAACACTCGGACTGGCTCGCTGCTAGAACTTTCATTCGTTGGTTGATTTGATTTGGTCTATGGCATCTCACGCCATGTAAGATATAAAGAATTAACGAAATACAGTACAGTAACGAAGTACAATCCTCTATTGGGAGAAGAACAAATGCGCACACACACACACACAGACAAATACACAATCTGCACCTCATTTAGAAAGCAGAGCCTCTCCTGCTCGGCCCTGTGCCAGAGGAACCTGCCATCACGGCTTGGGCAGCGTGCCGTCTCTGAGGTGGCAGGGCAGCTCCGTGTTCGCAGGGTTAGCTTTGATCTCTGCAGGGAGGCCCTCTCACGCCCCTCCCTGGACTGTGTCACGCCTCGATCTTTCTTTCATTTTGTCCACCTGTTCTTGTTTGTTTTTTTGTTTTTCGTTCTCTCTCCCTTTGGTTTTCTGCGCTGCATCAGCACACAGACAGTGTACACCTGTTTTCCCCACCTTTTTTTTTTTCCCCGGGAAGACCTTTTTCCACCAGCCTGTCTTTCCTCACTCTCTCTCTCTTTTATCTCTCACTCTCTCCCAAGGTGTCCCTTCTTTCTTCCCCCTCTCATTCCCTATTCCTTTTGTCCCTCACTCTGTTCTTCCTTTCACCTCTTAGTCCACACTCTCACCCCAATTCCACTCTCGCTCTCACACACTCTCTCCCTCTCATTCCCCATTGCCTCCCTCTCTCCCTGGCGTTGTGTTGTGATGCAGTCTGCTGTGTTTGTCGCTGTACTCGAAATCATCCTCTTTGGAGACACAGGAGCGCCACCCAGCTCTGTTTCTATGGAGACATGCCAGTGAGCTGTCTATGGTGATTGTGCTTCTCTTGATAAGCTCGATGGACCGCTGGTGTCGAGGTGGTGGGGTGGGAGTTGGGGGGTGCGGGGGGGGTGTTCTCCCTGTTGCTGCCCCTTCCATCTGTATGTTTTGTGATGTGGGAGGGAAGGGGGGCCGAGCCGGGCCACACTGCGCCTTTCGATGTGTGCGATCCGTGTGCAAGGTGCGAGGCTGGCGCATCGCTTTCGCACACATACATACACGCATGTTCAGACAGCAGACAGAATTATTCATACGCCGATGACTCAAGCGCTGTACTGTACCAATGTGTTTTCAGTGGTGTCTTTCACTTGCTTAGCTGGATTCAGTTAACATCATCATGTATTTATTTATGCATTTGTTTACTTATTTGTCTCATAATGAGCCTAATGCTTTTACTTTCTGGCTCTGGACCACGGGAACACCGTTATACTCCAGGTGAAGAGTAAAGCCCAGTTAAGACGTGCCAGTGCCATAGGAGAGCACTGTAAAATAGGGTTCAGCTACAGTCAAACCATGCTAAAAGTGCACAAATCCTGGGGTAAATTCCTTAGGGCCAGCTTGCAATATGGGAAGCGCAGACAGTGTTCGTGCTGTAAATTTTCCTGGAGCTCCCATTCTCACGCTCTCAGGATCAGACTAACCCACAGCCTCCCACCGCCGCCCTCGGAGCACCGAGCCGATTGCTGAAGTGTGGAGGAGCTGCCCGCATGCTTGCCCTTATTAAGGAGGGTGCGCGGGGACGGCCCCGAGGACTCGCGTAAACCCTCCCGCGCTGCGCGGTCTCGCCCCATCATGTCTGAGCCGGCCTGGAAGCCTGCCAGGAGAGAACAGCTCCCCGGCTGCCCGCGGCTCACGATGCGGACGGCTGTGCTGCAGACTGTAGTGTGAGTTATCACAAGCTGTCAGTCGGATCATGTAGGACCCAGCCTCTTCTGTCTGTCCTGACCGACAGGGCCACAGCATCGGCACGTCCAGGACAAGTCGGTGCTCTGGAGTGGTGTGAGTTTGTTAGTGTGATGTGCATTTTTAATTTGTTTTCCATCCAGTGCAATGCAATAAAGTTTGTATAGGTGCTTTACAAGGAGAGCAGATGTACAAAGAAAGAAAATACAGAAAGATCAAATAATAATAACTTATATGAACAAACAGTTTCCTTTGAATAGCAGTGTGGCAGCAATAATTGCTCCTCCATACTGCATACTGAACTACCCCGGGGTTTCAGGTTAAAGTGAACAATTTCATGTACTATCATGTGCATTACAGTTAAAAACATACACTTGAACTATTCATTGCTAACATGGCTTATTCTATCAAAGATTATTCTGCTTCTTCTTCAGTTTGGACAGAGGAGGAGAATGCCAGACCTAAAGATTGCCGATAAATACTTTCTTCTTAATAGTATTTTTTTGTGTGTGGGTATGGACCAGAAAGAAATCTGATACCAAGGAGAAGTGCATTAATTCATTTTCTTCTCTTTAGCCCAGTGCTTAATCACCTGGCAAGTTTGACCCACTGCATTAAGAAACCCTCTGTCAGCTTTCAGCTCCAGTTCTCTGCCATAATGGGAGATGAGATGTTCCCACAGAGAAAACTGCAGATAGAGAGAGAGATATGCATCATCTTTCATAAAGTGTTGCTGCAGGAACAATGTGCAAGGCTAGTGTGTATGTGAGTGAGAGAGAGAGAGAGATTCTTGTGTTTGTATGTTTGTGTGAACAGACACCAACCATGTTTCTATTCATATATGTGTATGTGTTTGCATGATTTGCGTGAATTATGTTTGTGTGTGTGTGTAGTTGTGTGTGGGTGGGTGAGCTTCAGGGTTAGGGGGTGGGGGGCAGTACGCATCGAAGTCAGGCTGTGATGGAGTGTGATGTTTTTTCAGATGAGGGGCTGCAGATCAGTGTGGCAAAGACACGTTTCCTGATACGTTTTCATGCATCGCCAGATATTGAGACGCTTGGTTGTCATAAAAGCTCGGAGCAGTTCATTAGTGCGTGACCTAGTGTGCATAATTCAGGGCGTATGTACTCCGCAGTGTTGTCTCTAATGTATATTCTGCTTGAGTACAAGTTTAAATGGAGTTTTGGATCTCTGATCATTTCTATATGGGAATGCAGTTTTCAGTGGAAAGGGAGGGAATCTTGAGTTTCATTTCTTTACTGAAGAGAATCTTTAATTGCAAGTCTGAGCTAATAAGAGCAGACATCACTGAGTCAGGCATTTTAAGTAGTAACATGTACATAAAACCGACTTGGAATCTTTAATTTCAGCGCTTATTCAAATGTAATGCTTTTTTGTTTGTTTCCAATCTGAATTTGCATATTTTTATCTATAACATTTATTGTATTTTTTGCTGTGCTGGTGGTAACTTAAAATAAGAAAATCCCTGGAACAGCTGATTTTTTATTCATGCCAGGCCAATTAAACACTTTGTAAATGAATGAAATGGATAATGAGGCATATTGTACTGTAACTGTAAAAGCAACTGCTTGTTTGAGCAGAAAATTGGACCGTGAGCAATGACAGATGAGGGTCAGAACAGTATTGCAAACATATGGATTGTGTTTGACGCTATCAATCCAAAGAATTTAGTGTTATAAAAATAATAAATGTGTAAATGGTCGAATCAATGTGTAGTTTTATTTGTACGACAGCATGGACTTGGTGTCATTGCAGAACTCGGCTTTAAAAGCACAACAACGTATAAGATGCAATTGCCCCAATGCTGGCTCATAACGGGATTCACTTTTAGAGTGGGGCGTAATTCTGTGCATTTCCAGGCATGGGAGACAGGTCCTCCTCTCCTGCTGTTTGATACCTGGACTGAATTAAACACCCTTCTCTCTTCCTGGGTTACACCAGGTAATTGTGTGGATATATATTTTTTAACGTCAAAAGCCAATTGCATAATTTATCACATTGTAATTACACTGCATTTAGCAATTACCCATAATCACCCTGCTATTTATTACATGGTCCCAGTCATTTAGACCTCATCGCGGTGTTTTAGATCTCCGTCTCCGCTCGTGCGCAGCCAAATCGCCCTCTGGTTTGTTTTTTTATTTGATTTGATTATTCTTTCTGTATTGATCTGGTGTCTCTGCCGTTTCAGTGTTTCAGAGTTATGAGAGGCGGCCCTGCATGGCCCCGCAGCGGGTGCATGATCAGAACGACAACAGAGAGAAAAGAAAAATGGAAACGTATCGATGTAATTTGTATTTGTGTTTTTGCTGTTATTGTGGGCATCACTGCTTGGGCTCTTGCAGCTTCTGCAGGAGCTCCTGAAAGAGACCCGGCTGGTGGAGGTTTTTCCTTTATATTATTCTGTTTATGTATTGATGTAATTTTAGTTGTATTTTAGTGGATGAGGGGATGTCTGTTCAATACTTTATAAGTGTGGGGAGAGGACTAGGGAGGAGATGAGGGTGTATTGTGGTGCTGGGGGGATTGAAGCTTGTTCTGAATTGACCCACTCTCACTTTGTCAACAAAAAAAAATGACCAAAAGTGAGCAGAAAATCTTAAACGTCTTAACTGTGATACAGCAAATTACAATAATAATAATAATAATAACAATGATTTAGTCCTTTGGTGTTAAATATTAAATTGTATGAATCTTTCATAAAGAACTAAATATTTAATACATCTAAAATCATATTTAAATTATGTTGGAAAATTGAGTATTATTAAAAGATAGTCTTATTGCTCTGGAGCTGAAAGTGCTCTATTAATTTAATTGCAAGTACCAGCACAGTACCCCTGCTGTAAGAGTGAGTGTGTGAGAGTGTGTGCGAGTGAGGCCGACCCTGGGGATCACAAATGGCAAACTTCAAAATCATTTATTTCCAGAAGTCACTTTCTACTACTAACACACACAAACAGATCCTCTGTGTCCTGGCCCTATATAGAGACCATATATTTGCCCAGTGGAAATGCACTCCGTGCTGCTCCTAAGACAACACGTAAGACAGAAAAAGCAATGATAGAGCATGATATTGTTCAGCACTTTCTAGTGAAGATGTTTGTCTCTCCAGAATGCTGTCGGGTGACATGCGTTGAGATAAATGTCTTGCTGTGTCGTTTCTTTGATCATGCTAAACTGCAGATTTGAATGTCTACTGTATATACATACATATTCTAGACCGTGGGAGGTGGGAGGGGGCACTGCATATCATAAATCCAATTTGTCATCTTCACTCCATTTGTTTCTGCCTCTTTGCCTCTCTCTCAACTGACACAAGTACATCAATAGATAAATGACAAGTATCTTGAATTCTACACCTTTTGGGGGGAGATTACACAGTTTTACAAGTTTGTTTTTTTTAATTACAAAAATACATGATTGATTAATTCATTAAGTCCGTTCTGTAGCCCGTTCCACCTACGATTCCAACAATAGTGGTACAAAATATCAAGCACATGCGCCATGGAGCCCATTGCAGAGACCTTCGTCTGGATACCACCTGACCTCTGGAACAGTCCATTGCTAAGAAAGGAGAGGCTTTATCCTGGTACCGTCAGTGATACAGAGAGCCAACAAGATGCTGAATTCCACTGCTCTTGTGCTGGGTGTATTCAATGCCAGACCCCAGGGATGGGCAGAGAGCTTCTCATTCATCCTGTTGTAGCAAGAGCTCCCCAGCACTAATGTGAGAGCTTGGCTTTTTAGTATGAAGTTGTGTGGTGCAGCCGGAAGAGATAGGCCAACCCTGGCAGAAAGTATTTTTTAATTTTCTCCCTAGACCCTAAGCCCCCACCAGCACCCTGCAGATTGTACCTAGTTGCAGTCCATCAATGGCAGTGCTAAGAGAGTTTTACAATGCGCTGATACGCTACAGTGCCTCACAGGGTGGTAACAGGAGACTCGCAGGCCGATGTGTGAGGGAGCGGGGAGAGCGAGAGGAGTGCACGGCACATCCTGCAGTCTTGCCAGCAATTGGCATTCCAGGCGTGCTGTCCCGTTTATGTTTTTATTAGGCCTGTATCTTGATTATCAATCTCTGTAACTGCAGCCTGCTGTGTGTCACTCAAACTGATTGATCCCTTTTAGCTCATGAATCATTTCTTGATGGCCTGCATTCATATTTTGCAGCTCCAGCAGTGTTGTAATATAAAGACGTGTGTGTGTGTTTGTATTGTGTAGAAGCAAAGGTTAGGAACCACCCCCTGTCCCAGTGTTTCTATTTAAAATGCTCTGGCGGCGGTTTTGTTTTTAGCTGTAATTACCCAACGCATTAAAATAATTCGAGAAAAAATATTTTCTGTGCAAATTGATTAGTCTGTACTGGAGGCTGGGGGACTGGATCCCTGCCTCTGATGATGAAGGATGAGAGACAAGGGAGCATTTGGATGAGGTGGCAATAGCAGGGCCTTTGTAACCCTCAGAAAGAGAATATTTACTGTTTTTCTTTACTGAGACAGCAAATTAAGTATCAGAACACTCCATCACAGACTATCTAGCCTCATTAGAAGTCCTTGTCTCTGGCATCCACAATGCATGACTGGAGATTGGGTGTGAGAAAAACTCCCCAGCCCCTAATACAGCACTGTGCCTGACTGTGAAAGCTGTGATGGCAGAGTCTTGTGCATCCCATTAGAGAACATGAGGGGCCAAGCGCAGGCTGATAAATATCCTTCCCTGATTGGCATGACTCACCGTGATTAATAAATGAGAGAGGAAATGGAGGGAGGGATAGAGAGAGAGAAAGAAAGAGGAAGTAGGAGGAAGGAAGATGCATTTTTTGTTTATTAATATCCATTTGTAATTGTGTTAGGGAACCATTTGGAAATTACAGAAAGGACTCTCACATTGACAGATCATTTTTTTGGATTTTTATCTTCATAACCCTCTGGAGAAATAACTTCAATTCAAACCAATCAACAGCCAATTCTTTCAAATGTGTTGCCTCGTTGTAGTCGTTAAGAAATCATCTTTTGTTTTCCGTAAGCAAAAGCACCATGAGCTGACTCCAGCACAGAACTTTTCTTTGACTAAAACTGTCCACGGGAGAGTAAACGGATGGAAGCACAGATGAATATCTTTTTAGTACCTGGGCCGCATCCGTTTGTGTTTAATGGAGCAGACAGACTTTTATTAAAAGGATTTTGGGTGAAAGGTTAAGTGAACAATCAGAGTATCGTCTTAAACCCTTGTGAATTTTAAAATCGATATTATGGATCTTCCTGGAGTTGGGCAGAAGTCTCTACTTCAGGAATATGGGTTAAGAGTACAGAAGCACAGATATCACAACACCACAGAGGAAGAGGAGTACACTGCAATGCACTCTGCTCACTTAAAACAACAACAACCCAAAACTGCTAGGCTAAGGAAAACAGAAAACGTATTTCTTATAAATATAATAAACTTCAATATCTCTCTCTTTCTCTCTTCCATAAGTTTATTATTTAAGACTGCTGAGTTTTACTAGGGGGAAGAAAAAAGATAGTGTATGGAATTGTATAGCAATGTGCAAATATGCAGTTTTTTTAAATTAGATTTTAAAACTAAATTGTGTAGTGGTGCTACAAAACAGGCAAACACACACGCATACAAGCAATGTGAATAAAACACTTATAATTAATAACTTTCAAACAATTAAACAGTAAATGTGTAGTGTCAGGTTTCCTTTGTCAGACACTGAAGCCTGCATTTGTCTGTGTCAGCAAATCCCTTTAAAGCCTGTACAGCTTTCCAAAGCATTTTACAGTCTGTGTGTAATAAGGTAATGGCACTGGAGTTCCTCCCCAGGGCTTCTGGTTTATAATGCGAGTGCTGGGTGGCAGGTGCCAGGTTAGGGTTAGAAATGTGATTGTTCTTGGTTCAGCGCCTGCGGTGTACGTGGAGGCAGAGATGTATGCATGATTACTAAGCATCTCATATTAGCTACCATTTTTAATGTACTTATATTTATTTATTATCTCAACAAGCAGCAGTCGCATTTCAACAATCAAATGGAAAAGCTTTTGGGCCTGAATTAGCCCGGGACCTAATGTACTGTAAAGCAGTTTTCTTAGTCGATACAGAGGAGGGGAAGGATTAAGTAAAGAAATGTAGAAGAAGATCTACAGAAAGGGAGAAAAGCGGGTGTCAGATGAAATGGCAGCAGGGGCGGGTTATCAGGCTGAACAGGGGGATCTATTGTGCTTTTGCTCTGAACACAAAGTTGAAGTCTTCCAAGAAAGGGCATTGATACCTCATTAAAGACCTACACAGCGAAAAACCTGGCTTGAGCAGGGCAGGAGGGAGCCACGCTGCTCTTCACGGGACTGGTGTCACAAGCCAGGTGCTTCACACTGCATCCCCTCGACGCTGGCATGTTTGGTTCTGATGTCACCTCGCTCCCGTCTCTGGGGATGGGGCGGCAGGTACAGCAGTCTCATTGTGCCTCTCCTGGGCTGTGTTTCATCAGACACCTTGGCTGCCTCTCGGGCCTGGGGCAGTGTGGGCTCGGGGAGAACGGTGGAAAACTTGTTTAAAAATAAGATAAAAAGAGAGAGAGAGAGAGGATCTCAGCCTCCATTTTCCAGATACATACAATGACTCCCTGTGCTCATTCGCTAGGGGTCGCCCTATTGTGTTGCAGCAGAAGTGACGTCCCATTAAATCAATACGAGTGATGTCCCCTGTGTGTGGGTATGTGTGAGTGTGCACAGGTAAGTGCAGTCGCTCTGTGGTCCACAGATCTTTGTTCTGGTTGTGTTGTGCATTTTCTGAAGACGTGATGATGATGGTCGAGGAACCAGGGAACGTCTTAAATTAAAAAAAAAAAACTCGAGTCAGTTATTTTGCTTAGTGCTGTCAATTAACACAGGATCAGCTAGGGACACATTAGCTGGCCAACATTAATTAACAGAGCGAAAGAACAGAGCAAAGGAGGAGGCAGGGTAGACTTTCTCAGCTCTCTCTTAGTTTGCAGTTTTAATCTACCGTAGCATGGCGTGCCTCAAGGGATGGACAAGGGCTGCATGGAAAAGCAATAAAGATCCTCTGAAAAGTTGTTGAAAATATTTAATCTGTTTGTTAATTATTATTATTGCTCTTTTAGACAGCTGCGGTCTCATCTAGGAGTACATGCACAGTGTATCTGCCCCTCAGAAATAAAAATAATGTACTTTTTAAATGAGTAAATTAAATTTGCATCGAAAGGATCCTAATTTCCCATGTCTGTTTCCCGGAAGGAACTGTGGACTCTAAACCACAGAAGATTTTGTTTATTTGGTTTTGGTTTGGCTTGGCATGAAGGTTGTTAACTGTTACCTTGCTTTTGACACCAGTTATTTGGTCTGCGTTCACCCAGTGAGACAGACAGACGGATGTTCATACTCTACAAACAAAATCAGCACCCAAGATATTGAAAGAAATTATAATAAAAAAAAAAAACTTTTTCAAAATGCAACCCAAAAATGAAATTTGGGAAGTACAATGGTCTCCTGGATATGGCGGGGTGTGGATTTCTGCTGTACATCTGTGAGGGAGCGTCTGCCTGTCTGTCTGTCATTTGTTTGCGTTGAGATGCTTCAGAACCATTAATGTACCAGTGTGACAGATAACCTGCTGTTCTGTTCTGCCGGTCAGCTGCCATACCTCATGCAGTGGCTGTTAGCTCAGGGCTGGTATTTAACTAACAGGATTACTTCTGACTCACTGGCTTTATGATCCTTCCTAGCAGTTTCTGCCTTGGCTGCGTTTCCGTCAGGGCATGGTAAGACTCCTGGTGCCGGAGAGAACGCAAATACGACTGCAGCATTGTCCAGGTTGCGGTTGTGGTAGCCTGAATATGGACATCTGACTTACAATTATTTTGACTCTGTAATCCCCCCCCACCTCTTTCTTGTAATTCTGGATGTCCGGAATATTGTGGCCACTGGGAATAATATTTCACAGTGTAGTCCTCTCTCCCTCCCTCCCTCCTGACTTTTGGACTGGAACGGGGGTCCTTTCTCCCTGCCGGGCACACTGCCCACTCCTTGGGAAATGAATTAGATGGGCAGTTTGCCCATATCTGGGACCTCATATATATATATATATATATATATATATAAAAAATTATAATCATTATAATTTTGTTGATACACTGCTGGATGAAGGCCTCCACAAGCACTTTCCACTTGTTTAAATTTAGTCTCTTTTCCAGGTGTGTGGCACATCTGCTTGATAGTAGTCTTCTGGCATGTTTACTGGGAGCTCTGCCTGCACATTGCCTTGGCGCTTTACTCACATATACACGTGGCAGCCATAAACCGCGTTGCAGAACGACACTGCGAAACAAAGAACGAACAAACGACAAAATTAAACATATACCCATAGAAGTGAGTGAGCAAACAAACACCTGTGCAAGCCTCATGTGGCTGCGTTTTGCTGCTCTTCAGCACGAAGAGGAATAACGAAGGAAGCTCTTGGACGACCTGACAGCTGCCGTCCTAAGAGGTACAATCTCTGCTCTGTGCTTGGTTGTGTCTCGTCTCCGTGAGGAATCCCTGTCAGCCTGGGCTCAGTACTGACATCCCCTCCATACAAGCCCTCACCCCCCCCATCCACTAGTTTAACTCTGGGGAGGGTCCGAGGGCCTCAGTGAGCTTGTTGATCGAACACGCCCAATCTGACAGCAACACTGGCCCCATGCTCCCGTCTGCCAGCCCAGCTCCCCCAGGGCTTCTTAATTTTCACTCTTACAAGTTGACTGAGTAACTTTTCCCCAAAGAGAATTTCCTCAAGACTCTAAGGTCTTCAAGATAACTTTTTGCAGTGTAATATTATAGCAGGGATATGAAGAAAGATGGACAGGAGGACAAAAGAAGAGAGAAAAAGATGACAAAGAAAGGGAGAAAGAAACTGAAATAGAAAGAAAAAGAGAGAGTGAGAGTGTAAATGGGCTGCCAGGAAGTGACCCTGCAGGCTATTTGCTAATATGAAACAAAGAACAGGAGAAGACTGCAATGGTATCTCTCTGATCAGCTGCACTGTTTCCAGTTCTCTTGTCTGTTCCACAGAGAGGAATCGGCTCCTCTGTGCTTCAACAAAACAGCAGGAAGGGAAAGAAGTCCCCAGTGAGCAAGCTGGAGCTGCTACGAGAGGGAGAGGGAGCAGGATGGATGGAGAGGGATGGAGTGAGAGGGATTGAGGGAGCTAGAGAGCGATGTAGTGAGAGGAAGAGGGATGGAGTCAGAGGGAGCGATATTGAGGGAGAGGGACTGAGGGAGAGTGATAACCGCTGGGCATTGGAGTGGGGGTTAATTTCAATGTTTATTATGAACTCCTTATTGCTTTTTTCTTTGCAATGTGAAAATAATAATAATGAGTAATAATACAAACATAAAGTGTAACATTACAGACCAGTCACTTTGACTTCCGAGGAATTAGATTTTTTTTTTTTATTGACGAATTAATTGAATGAAGAGCAGGGCTGCTGTGGCTGCAGGTGTGAGGGCGCACTGGGCTCCAGTGCAGCATTTCTGTGCAGTAACTGATGACACGAACCGCCCCTCAGTGCCAGGAAAAGCTCAGGTAGACATCGGCCAGTAATGGAGCACCATCCATCAACAGCACCGCGGCATGGCGTCACCTTTAATGAATAAGTAGTTTGCCTCGCATGATTAAACCCCCAATAATACTCCGAGAGAGCAATGGTTTGCTTTAAGGATTGCTTTACGGAAACTTCCAGTCGTGAATATATTGCAGGGAGTTCAAAGCCACTTTGTCTGCAGGGGAAGACGTGTTATATAAAGGGGAACAGCCATAAATAATATAGCAGGTTTTTTCAAAGCCATTGATTTTAATATCAGACAAAGAGCCGGCGCTCGCTGTATCAAAGGCTGAGGGAAGCCTAAATTAGAAATAGTCCTTCAAATATTTTCTGCTCCGTTCCCATATACCGGGCAGTACTTTATAGTTTCTCCAGTCCAGGCAGGCAGGACCCCAGGAAACAGACACCATTGGCTGTTCGATGGTATTTATAGCTTTTCCAGTATTTCCAAAGATTACTTATTCGCTGTGCTGTTTAATTACTTTAAACTAAATTAAAGTGAATTAGTTTGAAAACTGTGGTCTAGGTGGGATTTGGAGAGAGTCATCATGATACAGAACTCCTTCATGCCTGCGTAGGAAACACATTAATATTAAACGGATGACCGATTAATATTTTAGATATTGAATTAGCTTCAGAGCTGAGAGGGGTTCAGCCTGCTGGGGGCCGTCGCTCGCTCTGTCATCCTGCGCTCTGGGACACATCCCTCTGTGGCACGCTGGCACAGCCATGCATTGAGTGCCTTCGGGCCTGGCACTCGCTAACACTAATTGTCCAGCATAAGCCACTGTGCTTTTAACGATCTGATTTTGGAAAAAAAACAATCTCTCCTGTAGATTATGCACACCTTTCCACTGGAACGTTTGAAAAATAAAATGTATTTTTTTTTTTTTTTTAAAGAGTGTCAACAAAGCCCCCTTTGTGTCTTGACTCTACGGTATAGACTTTCACTGCACAAATGGTGATGGATGTTAACACACTTTCCAGGAAGGCCCAGCACCAGTTGGGGAATTGGCACAGAAATGTTGGACTCATTCAGTTCAATGATGTGGATGTGTAGATAGAAGAATATAGAAATGCAGACAGATTGGCTAGAGGTCACCCGGGTAGCTGTTGCTGGTGACAGCTCAGACGGACCTGAGGACGCTGTGCTCAGAACACGCTGACAGCTATCTGTTCTCACTGGCCTGTTGGCGGCGGAGGCACCTTTCCAAGGGCAGACTTGTGAAAAATTCAATTACTCTCCTGCACTCGTGTGTGCAACAGTAATTAAAACGCGTTGTTCCCTTTCCGAAGGTGAGAGATTGGCCGATTTACAAAATATATATATATATATATTTTACGATGACGCAGCATTTCGCGTGTGCAGTCTAATGGGATTCATGAATTGTTTATTTATATCTATGTGGAAAGCTTAACCCTGGTCTCTATCAGGGCTGAGTTCACTACAACTTCAGAGTTTCATGTCTGGTTGAAAATGACAATTTGAAAGCCCTTGATTGTCGCCCCATGGTTGTCCTGTACACTAATTGTACACTCTCCATCAAACTGCCCACCCAGTATAACCATAGCACTGTAGGGCCCTGTTTTATTGCTACATCTCCCTAACTATGCACTTTTTCTAACTGTCAAGGAGCCCGAGGTGGGAAGGCAGATCAATAGTCCACCAAATAGATGCCCGGTATTCATATAGCTAGTATAGATATATATTATCGAACATGTTTTAACTTTGCAAGGTGACTGAGAGGCACTGGCCCATGCTGCAGGTGTAAAGGGCCTGACTATGACAGAACACACGCTGGTGGGAGCGAGTATGGCAAAGGCATATTTCTTTTGAAGAATATTTGGGAATATGGGAGGGGGGGTGCAGCGGAACTGCAGTCTCGTCTGCACAGAGCAGAGCACAATACCACCGAGGATCGAAGCACACAGTCCTGCTGGATCAGTGAGGGATTGTCTCTGTAGATTTGCTGTCATGTCACCGAGATGACAGAACAGTTTACACGACAAGCTGGTATTTTGCTACACTGCCCTGGCATTTTCAAAGTTGCTTTATTATTTTTAATTGTTTTATTTTCTTACTTGCTCGCTCACTCACTCTTTCCTTCTTGTACATTTCCCTGAAATTATTGTGTTGCTATTTATGTATTTATTTATGCTTTATAATCAATATAAAAACATTGATTATCTGGCCTGGGGCGTAGTTGATGTGTGGAGCAGTGGTCCAGGGCTCTGGGTTAGGTGGAGCTAGGGCAGTGCAGTATTGTGTATTGTGCCGTATTACAGTGTTGTGTATCATGTTGTAGAGCAGTGTTGTGTAATGTGTTGTAGTGCCATGTTGTATATTCCTGTGCAGTTCCACACCACACCCTAAGAATATATACTAAATTCTCTTTACACATACTATTACATCTACTACTATTACTACTACAACCAGTGGAAGCAGCTTGAGCAGACCACTGGAACCCAAGTGACCAAACATCCCCACCCCCTCTGGTCTGCCACCTGTCTTACATCTGTGTGTCTGGAAATGTCAAATGTGATCCGTTAAGCAGAGAAATGTGTCGCTTCTGCTGCGGGGGGGTGGGGGGGTCCAGTGGAAGACTGTAAGAGAGACAAAGCCCAGTGAATTTGCAGGAACCAAGAACGAGCGCGTTATCAGGATTAACACCAGAGCACTTACACAGAGACAAGAGGAAGAGACTGTTATGGCTTTGTTGCCCAGATATTTTGCACTGGTAAAGCTTTTATAAAGCTCTTGGTCCTTTTTATTGTACAGTATTTTTCACATTGAAGACGCTGCCAGACGAGGGGATTAAACCTCTCAGAGCTGTTATCAATTCTCCTCTCCGCCAAGCTGGCATGAGTTTGTTGCATTTGCAGAGAGAGAGAGAGAGAGAGAGAGACAGAGAGAGAGAGCGAGAGAGAGATTTAGGAGAGTGTATGCTGCTCTGAGGAATGAAGCTGAGGGGCAGAGAAAGAGGAAAGAGAAGGAAGAGAAAGGAGAGGGAGAGAGAAATGTATCAGACTGTCCCTTCTGACGAGGGGAATGCAGTACAGTAAATGGATAAGCGACAAGATAGTTAAGATGAAGGAGGGAGAGCTGATTGGGTGAACGGCAGAGAGCAGCAGGATGGATGTAGAGGGGAAATACAATGAGAGAGGAGGGGATGAAGGGGGGAGATATGGAAAGAGAGAAGTGGGGAAGGAGTACAGTGACAGAGAGGGAAGGCGAGATGGGCAGGAAGGAGAGCACAGGGAGGAGAGTGGGGGAGAGAGGGAGCAGGAGTTGTCTTGGAGGGGCAGCGTGGTGGAGGGAGGCTGTGCCCTGGGCAGGGGAGGCTGAGGGAGATCTGGTGGCTGCTGGGTATCAGGAGGTGCTGCAGGAGTGGCTGGTGAGGCTGTCTGACACAATGCAGTTAGAGAGTCTACAGGCAGAATCCACACCACCATTATCCACTGAGAGACAGAAATAAAACGTCAATGCAAAACTAACTGGCAGTGAGAAGAGAGACTATTCAGGCTTTGAGACTCTTGTTATTATTAATTTTCATGCCGGACATTTTCAAACCTAGTTTTTTTTTTATGATGTTACATTCAAAAGATCTATGTTTTTGAATATGCTTATTTATTTATTTCTTACCGCAGTGCTGTTCTCTTTTCCTATTGTTGCTGGTGGTGTTGTGAGTTTCCTCTAATGAGTATACAGTTGGAGCAAATTGTGATGGAGCTGCAGCTGTATCATTAGCGGGCCCAAGGTGGCAGAGAGAATTAGTAAATTACACAAGAGTGCCACCGATTGTGTTAGTATTGTGCAAACTTTAAATTCACATTAGGAAAAAAGACTGTTCCCTGTCATGCTCCTAGTGGTAAAAACACAAAAGAATGAGAAATTCAATTAACAGATTATTATTATTTCATTATTAAAATATTTATTTCCAGGTACCTTAACCAAGCATTACATGCAATGGTCACAGGAAGAAAAACACAAACCGTGTGCAGGGGGCAATTTCACCGTATCTGGAGTGCACTTCCACTTCCAGGCAACACACACACACACACGCACACAGATCATTAGGGACTGATCTTGGCAAATGCTGCATATTTCTTGCATCTCCATCGGTAAGCAGGGAGACGAAATCGGACACATCTCCCTAGACAGAAACAGAACCACTCCTTACACCTCCCCCTCTCCCTCACACTCCCGACATCGGATGCACCGAATGCACTGAACAGGCAGCAGTGTTGGCAGATCACTTCGCACAGCCCTGTGGTGATCTCAGTGCAGCGAGAGTGCCTGTGCGGATAATGAATATGGTTAAACAGCATTAGGGCCTTGATTGCATTTCAGCGACGTCTTCCTTCTCCCCTAGCGATGCGCCTGCACTATAAAAATGGGGGGGTGGGGGAAGGGCGGGGCGAGCACTACTGTATCAACATTTAACTCCTTGTCCTCACGGTCTCATGCGAGGATGCGAGTGTTATGGCCCAATTAGGTGGCCGGCTATTATCTCCAGAGCCAGCTCCTTCTCGGGCTCCCCATTATGCACCGCCTCTCTTCACAGTGTGCGTGCACGCAGCGGTGCATGAAGCCGGCTCGGCAGTGCTTGTTGTCAGGGATTGTGTGCAAGATTGAACTGGACTGTGTGGCCAAGGCAGATAAGAGAGATGCATATCTCTGTCCCTGCCCCTCTCCATAACCCTATCCCTGTCGCTATTACAGTCCTGGTGTGAGGAACAATGTGTGTGAGGAGAGACCATCCTTCCACTTCAACATTGCCCACATTCAGTGGTTTTTTTTTCCCGTTTTATTTTGTACAATGTGTATTTTGCAAACTTTGTGACCACTGGGTGGCAATGTGTCCAATGAGATCAAGTTCATAGCAGTGGTTGATAATGCATTATACAGAGGTCCAGCAGTGATTTTTAATATTAGTTATAAAAGTATGGTTTAATAGTAAGCATTGTTTTTATTCCTGGACGTAATTAAATCCTAGTATGGCCCTAATCTATCAAGACCTCCTAAAAATTCCCCAGTAAAATTGTCATTAATTTCTCTCTGCCCATCTCCCCACTGAGTAGCTGATGTGTGGTGAGTGTACTAGCACACTATGTCTGCCATCGCATTATCCAGGGGGGTGCTATATATTGGTGGTGGTGAAGGTAGGACCCCCTAATACGTAAAGCGTTTTTGGTGTCTTAGATAGAAAAGCGTTATGTAAGTATAAGGATTATCATTATTATTTATGATATTCATATTGTGCTGCACAAACAGGAAACAGTAAACCGAGAACTGAAATCTGAATTGTTATCTTTTAAGAAGAGGCGTGGTTCTGCGTCATGAGCCGTCTCAGTGGCACCGGACAGTCAGCGGTGTGAGCACCGGAATCAAACGGGGCTGACAGGTGGTGTTTATGAGCGATGGCATATAGTATCGCCGCTGGTATCTGCTGCCACACCGGGCCGCCAGCAGTGAAATATTGTGCCGCTGATAAGGTTGCTGAGGGGGATATTAAAAGCTACTATTCTCTGGTGCTGGGGCATCAATCTGTACCAGGAAACATCCACAGTCATCACCGCTCGGCTGCTCTAACGGCTAGTTCGTTTGCAGTCCAGAGTGTGAGTGTGTGTGTGAGTGCATGAGTGTGTGTGTGCGCGAGTGGTGGGGGGTTTAGTGTCTGATAAGTCTATTGGCTAGTCCTCCTCATCACCATGATAATGGTGACTGATATCCTCCATTAGAGCTCACATCAGTCCTGCAGCTGCCCAGAAGTAACTGCGCCTGTTCCTGTTGTTGTCTCTTACTTTTGTTTCTCTATTATTATTTTTTTCTTCTTCGAATCAATAAATATGTATAGCACAAGGCACTCTCATTCCCCGCGTCAGGATTTAATTAAAATTCCCTCGTCTATGATAATTACCAAGCTCTGGTACACACGCACTTCACATGCACTGCACACGCACTGCACACGCTTTGCACAAAGACACCATTTGAGGTCTCAGAGTACCCCAGTTCCCAGGGGTTTGCTGTGTGCCACTCTCAGCCGCACCCAAGAGAAAGGCCACGCAGGCTCAGGGTGTGGCAGCTGATTCCAGTGGGGTCGGGGCCGGGGCTGGGGCCTCTACCCAAACTGAACTAGGATACTCATCACAGAGCTTACAGTGGTTCCCCCCTCTTGATAGTCTTTCACTTTTAGTTTTCTTTCTAATTAATTTCTAATTCATGCAGAGTCAAAGTCATTGTGCAGCTAGCCAGTCACTTCAGCACTGCGGACAGCGCTCGGTCTGGGATGATGCACTGCAGGGGGCGCTGTCTCCATTCTGCTGGGCTCCCAGGCTGCCAAGCCTCACAGCCACTTGATAACTGTGTGCAGGATCGGGGGACT
This sequence comes from Amia ocellicauda, assembly GCF_036373705.1. Lineage (NCBI taxonomy): Eukaryota > Metazoa > Chordata > Actinopteri > Amiiformes > Amiidae > Amia > Amia ocellicauda. The sequence goes on along the minus strand of NC_089858.1, from coordinate 13,414,436 downwards.
GAGAAGTGTGGGGTGCAGTGCGGACTGGGCAGTGTACTACAGTGGGAGCTTTACCATTAGATGAGTTATACTGTGTGGTTTGTTTGCAGTCAGTGGCAGTGTTTTTAATCCATTAGTCTCTGAAGCCATTCGTTAGTATCCTCAGGGGCTTTGAGTAATACCTGTCAGACTTCTGCTCTGCACTGCCGCTGCTCTCTTTTCCTATAGTGCAGTATATCGTCATTCTCAAACCCTGCTGTGTCACCCACATAATGATGTGACATGACTGGAGTTGCCCGGTGGCCTTCTTACAGCCGGCAATGGGAAGGGACAGTGACAACCTGAGAGCACACACTCGCACACATACACCCATACACCCGTACATGTGCACAATCATATGCTTATCCACTCACACAAGCACACACATGCACACTCACACGCTTACATGCTCTCACACACACACACATACAGAGTCCCAAAACGAATGCAACACGTGTGTTTGCTGGTGCAGCTCTGCAGCCGCGTGAAGAACACGGCGTGTTGCGACGCCCTGGAGTCAGTAGATATTCTCATCTGCTGACTAGAGACAAAATGCACACAAACATAAGCTTCTGATTCCTGCTTGCTTGTGCGAGTTATCATCCTGTTAGCAGCACTGTGTGCTGCAGGGCTGTGCTGGTTTCCCAGGCTGCCACAGGAGGCGGTTGTGGTGGAGAGTGGAGAAAGCGAACGTTTAGTGTCCCTCTTGCCACTCCCTGCAAAGTGCCGCCATCAGCCAGCTCTCACTGTCACTCACAGCTTCCTGTGAATGCGAGAAACTGCCTAACTGCCTTCTTTGCAGCCCAGGACTCTCAAGCAGCCGCAGTGAAAAGTCCTTTCATACATTTTAAATGCGTCACGCTGTCAGTGTGCCGGCCCTAGTTTAGTTTTGTTGCTGTTTGTTTTCTCTTTCTGCTTAAAGAGCTTAACAGCGCTGTTGTTTGGCAGCAAAGCTCTCCCCTCTCTTTTCCAGCACCGTGCTGAACCTTTATTGATAGCAGATGATTTATTGGTAATGGCAGAACTGAACCTGTGAAAGTGACCAGTACTAAGACAGTTCTAGTTCAATGTGATTTATGGCAGAGTACAATGATATAGAGCACACTTTATAGGTACACTACTTTATTACTACACTGGGTACCACAAGGCAACGCTCGTACAGAATATGATGATGATATCAGTCTTTTATTAGTTAAACCCTTGTCCAACTCCACCTTCCAAGGTGACTGCCCCACCCACCAGAGTAGCCAATGCCACTTGCTTATAAGCATACAAGGCTAAAATGGAGGCCACCCACTCTCCCACACTCCAGGGTCATGACTGTGGTTCCCCACACCTGGACCTCTCTCGATAGTGATTAAATCACCCCTCCACAAAGGGTCTGAGCTTTATCTATGCCTGGGCTGGGGGAGATACCCGGCCTGGGGATCTCAGTTTTCAGTAAAAAACAGCAGCAAGGAAACAATCTTCGCTGGCGGGGATGCAGTGGCGTTGCCCAGATGGACAGCTGTCTTTGACATTGCATTAGATGTCAGGGCATGGATCGGGTTAGGTGAGATCTGCCATGTTGGTTTTCAACAACAGAGCAATTATTCGGCAGACAAAATATACTTATATATATATATATATATATTTGTTTGTTTCAGTGACATTTTTGCAGCTGCTAAAGTAACCTGATTTAGAAGGTGTTACGGCTGATAAGGAACTGTGAAGCACTAAACAGTATTGCTATGCAGGGCAGCCTTTAAGTGTCTTTATAGGGATGTCTCGTATACGTGGGAATGGTGGAATGGTGGAACAGAGCAGCCACCTGTGCAGGCCTCTTTAAATAACCCGGGGGCAAGGATTATCCCAGTCCAATTAAGCATGTAATTAACTCAGGCGGGTAATTAAGAGGTCAGGTGGAGCAAGCTGTGTCCCAGGAGGAGAGGCGTCTCTGCATTCTTGGACTGGGTGAAATTAACCAGGTACTGGTGGCATCTTGGTTATGCCCTGCTGATGGTTCACAGGCACTGTCACAAGATCTTCAGAATGCTGAGACAAGTTGGGGCTGGTTAACACAGGCTTTTCCCCTCGCCATTCTCAGTGCTAATCTGATCAGGTGAGCTGTTTAACCTGCTTTGCCATCTGGCTTATCTGCTGTTGTGCGGAGGGTTCTGCTGGCCCGGTGCTGAGCAGGTTGAGTTCTGCCAGGGAGGAGAGACCCGGAAAACCCAGTAACACCTACTTACACTCTCTCTTTCTGTCTCAGTTGCCCCCTTGTTCATAATGCCTTCTCTCATCCTCCCTAACCACACTGTTTCACGTTCTATCATCCTCTCTATCTGTAACTCCATTCTCTCTCTCTAACTCTCTCCCCTTCTCTTTTCTTTCTCTCTTTCTATTTCTCCAAGTCTTGCTCTACTTCCCCCCTCCCCTCTCGCTCCATGGCCCAGAGCGTACAATCCCGTGCTTTTTAAAATAACACTCAGTCTCCCGGCCCTGGCTGACTGCTAATGCGAGCTGTCAGTTACAGGCCCTTCGGTCCCCGGCGGACGAATGCTCCAGTACCACGTTAGCCACCTGGGCCAGAACATCTCTTTCCTGGTCAGTGACTGCTCAGCGGCACAGCCACGGATATTGATTTGTGCATAGCAGTTCCAAAAAAAATACATTAAAAAACGGTGTGCTTCGACGTTTGTTTAAATGTCAGGTCTGTCGGTGGGGTGGAAAACGCGTGCCTTGTGTGATACCCTGAGCTGTGGGTTTCTGTAACAGAGCCATTTTCAGAAGAAAGGAAACAAAATGAACAGACAGCATCCAAGACAATGTTTTGAAGATGCTTCTTTCTCCCCTCAAGTGGCACGATTTATCTAAATGATGAGGAACTGCCATTTGTTAGTGCACAGGACAGACTCCTGCATCTTTAAATAGGTTAAGGTGTCCCAATACCAATTGGAAATTGGGAGTGATTGTGATCACAACCTGGAGGACGAGGACTATACGCTGTAGTGTGGAGGAGGAAACAGTTCAGAGCAGGAGAGAAGGTGGAACAGCACTTACTGTTGATGCAGTTTTGTACTTCACAGGGGATTTTTTTAAATAAATGAATGAATGAATAAATAAATATAATAAAAGCAATAGCATACAATTTGATGAGTCATTCGGCAGCAGTCATGATCTTCACCCATTGAGACCCCCTGACACGCTGGCACACACACGTGCTACATGTCTTCTACACAGAGTGCCCGTGCCAGGAGTGGGAGCTGCAGCTGTGCTGCGATGAGTGCTGGTGTTTAGTGTTGCCTATCAACCTGGAGGCCCAGAGAAACACTTTGGAAGTTTTAATGGAGCGTGCCCGTCCCAGGAGCCAGTGCAGCCACACTGAGGATGGATGCCGAGAGCAGGGTGTTGACCTCCGTGTCCGCACTCTCCGGGTGCCTCTTGATTTTTTTGTTCAACTGGGATGCTTTGTGCTTTGAGATTAAGGGTCTTACAATCTGGGTTTCCTATTTTCGGTTTCTTAAAGAAGGTGAAAATTTGATTGAATTAATGAATGAATGAATTTTGTGTTTTTTATTGTAATTTTGATTATTTGAATTGCCACTCACCAGGGCTCTTGTTTTGTATTTCAAAATCCAAGTAATCTGAGATGCAGGGCCCTGCCTGTGAAAGACAATTGTTGATACTGGTTTTGCTCTGTCTATAGTATATTTTCAATTGCCCATGGTTTAAGACATGCTGACCTCTGAGATGCCTTGGCTAAAAATGTCTCCCGTTTGTCTCTCAGGATTCTGGCCACTGTTGGGGCAGACTTTGACCTTCGAACACTGAGGGCGGTCCGAGTGTTACGACCTCTGAAACTGGTGTCCGGAATACCAAGTAAGTGCTGCAGCTGTACGGGGGCTCGTAGTGCATGAGCACGCTGAGCTGGTGTCTCCTTCCTCAGAACGTAGTCCAGGGTACAAACGTGTCTGTTTCTCAATTGTGTGTGTATGTGAGTCTGTCTGTCTATATGTGTGTGTGTTTGTATGTCTGTTTGTATGTGTCTGTGTATCTCTCTCCCTGTGTGCATGTATGTGTGTCTATCTGTGTGTGTGTGTTCCTCACTGCCTGTCTGTGCTGCCCAGGCCTGCAGGTGGTGTTGAAGTCCATTATGAAGGCTATGGTGCCTCTGCTTCAGATTGGCCTGCTGCTGTTCTTCGCCATCGTCATGTTTGCCATCATCGGCCTCGAGTTCTACATGGGCAAGTTCCACAAGACCTGCTTCAAGAACGAGACAGGTAGGGCATCGCTGGGAACCACCACACACAGACACCACAAACACATAGACACACACCATCACCAACATACAGACACACAAAATCTTATCTGTCATGCAGGGGAGCCCAGATGCATGCAGATGTATTACATTTTATGGATCATTATCATCATTTAGTAATTTTCCTTATTCTGATTAAAAAAAATATGTACGTAGGTATATTTTTATAGTTATGTCCTTGTTCCTCTTGCGCCAGCTGATCTGTAGCGTTTTGATATGAGTGCTTGTGTCCCATGTCTTGTGTCTGGCACACTTCAGCTCATGGAAATTATATCTTTGGCCCAAAAAATGGAAGTCTTCTCTTGTCCCTGAGGTCATCTTTTCATAACCAGCAAGCGAGATTGGCAATTTGCATGGACTCTAGACAGCAAAAAAATGTTTTATTGCAGATTATGTAACTATAACTCGGAACACCAGTGCACCACAGTTACTGTTCGGACAGTAAGTTGTTTCTGTTCTCTTTGCAGTCCTGCCGAAGAAGTATATTATGCAAATTTGTCTGAACTCTGTAGATATCAAGTATAAATTAACCTGCACATTTTCCTGCACACTGGATAGGTTTTTAACATTTATAGAAATCAGCTGAATTAATATGATAATATTAATATTCATATATATATGTATGTATATATATATATATATATATATATATATACAGGCATATATATATGAGAGAGAAAATGCGTATCTGCAGAGCGTCTGTTTTGTGTAAGCATTGTTTCTAAGGGAACCGGAGTGAGCTGCATTTCTCTGTACGTGACCAATTAAAAATGAGATGTTTATTTTTCTGCCGCCCTGTAAAGTTGTGCGAGTTGACAGGCAGTGTTTGTGAAGGTAGAGGAGCCGTGCAGCCGTGGTTTTAACTAGCTCCCCGCGTCATCACCATCATGTCCACTTCCTGTCAACATGCACAACTTCACACTGCAGCCAAATCAAGCCCCTGAATATTTAATGCCCCAAGTGCTGCTCTTTCTGGGGGCTTTGGACTGTCAGGCAGACTGTCACTTTTGAAGGCTGTGTGAGTGTGGTGGAGCGGGTGTGTGTTTGTTTGGGCGGTGAGGGGGTGAGGGGTAATGGGATTGATAGGGGGCTGTGGAGTGACCTGCTCCACGAGATCCGCTGTGCAACCATTTGTCTGACTGGGGGGTTCCCAGAGAAGTGAACGTTGTCTGCCAATCCAAATAAAAAAAACACAGCTCTGGGTTGTGGCAGTATACATGAGCCACAGGTGTTTTTCTTGGACAACTGTGTCTCAGACCTAGTCAGGAGGTGGACAGACGGGGCAGGAATGGATGGAGGGTGGCGTGGTGGCGGAGTATTGATTCACACACAGGGGGCACGCCCACCATCCACCTGCAGCCCTGCCAGCCCCCTGAGTGTAGCGAGCTGGAGCACGCCAACACCATTCTGCTTCCAAAGAGACGGCAGAGAAACGGCAATGGATATCTGAACAACACGCAATCAGAGACGGACTCCTCTAGTCAGGAAGACTTAAATCAATCCCGTCACTTCACTTATTTCTTCTGCTGTTGTTGATCAGTACATTTTTTATTATTATACTAAGCCTTCTATCATGTGTACATGAATCCCTCCCATCTCCCTTTTCCATCGTATTTATGTTTTAAAAGCTGAACAGCATCTTGTCTCCACTGTTGGAGACAATTGTGCGAGAGCTGTCCTCTCTCCAAAGCACACGCTGAAGCTCCGCCCCCAACGATGCCTGGAGTCAGCAAATAATCTGATCTCGTATTTTCCAGCACCCCTGTGGTTCCTTTACCAGATCTAATGCTGAATAGGAAGATAGACGATATCTATATATATTGATAGATATTAAAAGAGAAAGTGCTTCAGAAAGGGAAAGTATACTGGGCTTATCCCATGATGGTTGTGGTTTTCAGTTTGTTATTCGCTCTTATTAGTACACTGGAGCAATACCAATGAGCACAAATCAGAGTGCCGTGGTCTCCCAGGCCTCCCAGCTGCTCAGAGCCCATTAGAGAGAGGCAGGAAGGCTTGGTGCTCGGTGCCATAGCTGCCGTAATCAGTTTTCAGTTTAGGTTTTGCTTTGCCTCCCGTCCTGTTTGCTTGTATTTTAAGCACTGAACTTTATAATCCAATTCGGAAGTGGCTAATTCACTACAGGACTAATTGTGAGAGACGTTCAGTTCCTTTCTGTGTAACATTGCCTGTCTCATAGTACCACTGCAGTCCGGCAAGTGGTGGACACTTGGTCAGTCCAGTTACCGTGCTCCTCCTATATCTACTTGTTCGATGTTTCACGCTTCCTGATCTCCACTGTGCACTTGGGCGGCACCTTCTTTGAGAACGGGCCGTCCCTGTACTTCAAGGAAAGAAAATGTAGTATACTAAATATATATAATCAATTTGTGGACAAATTATTTTAAATGATGAAACTGAAATGCATTAAAAATCGACCCATTTTATTAACACTGACAGCTTCCTAGCTCTGCAGTGTGAGGGTACCGGGGTGTGCGAAGGATGAATTAAGTGGCGGGGCAATGGGAAGAGCTGACAGAGACAGGCAGCTTGGCGTCAGGCCCGCAGGCGGTGCTGTCAGGGATGTGAGAGGCTGTGTTAGAGCAGGCGTTAGCCGCTCCCTGCGTCCCTTGCATCTGATTTGCACCTAATGTGCATGCCGTGAAATTGAAAAAATTTAAACTAAACACGAAAGGTCAGCGGCTTTTATTATGACCTGAAAACACGCGGCTGCTATAGTTAAACTTCCACCCCCATTGATCTGACAGCCAATTATTAGTGATGCACAGCTGCACCCCCCCTCCCAATACTACATGCACATGCACACAGACACACACACGTGCGCAGGAGACACCTTCACCCACTATTTTATTTAAACATTTTATAGTTTAACGTTTTAAACTGTGAGAAAAAAAAATGTTTTGGTCTAAATAATCTCATAAATCATCACGTTCTAATGAGAAAAGCTCCTCTGGGGGATTAATTACAATATGATAGTGAGTGCAGTAGGGGCTGACCCCATTAACAATATTCAGATGGAGACTGTTTTCTGACATGGAGAATGTAGGGAGGATTGCTACCGGGACGGCCGTGTGGATGGTAATTGGAGTCTGTTGTTTGCTTCAAATCCTCATTAATTAGTATCAGGGTCTCCAGAAGCAGGAGGGTTTAACTCTCACCTTATTTCTAAGCATCATCATAGTCAGCACCCTTTTTATCTCATCATCATCATTGCCAGCAGCCTATATCTATCCCCTGCTGGATGAAGGCCTCCCCAAGGTGTTTCCACTTGCTTACGACCTAAAGCCTCCTATTTCCATGTCACGCCTACAGATTTCTTTAGGTCTTTGTTCATCTCTTGGGATCCATTTGATAGCTTCCTTTGTCCATCCTGGTTTTGTTCTTCTTACTTCATGTAGCAGTTCTTCATTCTCTGCTGGATGAAGGCCTGCCAATTGCTTATACATTAATATATGTATATATTCACGCTGGTGTACAAGCATATGCAAATTCAGCTTGGCACATTTACTGTAGGATTTTGTCACTGTTGTCATGGTTTTAATGTGGCTTTACCATGCTATGGATCCACAATGGTAAGACACCCCTCAATCTTCAAACCAAAAGAAGTGTTCTGTCCACTATGGGCTCAGCACGCCTTTGCTGTGCTCTGCTGTTCTTTACCAGGAGTAAGGCCTGCTGTGACTGGGCCTCAGGAACCAAGTTTTTGTTATTTCTCTCCACTGTAGGTGAGAGGGCGGCGGATTTTCCCTGTGGAACCGAGCTGCCAGCGCGCCTCTGTCGCGACGACACGGTGTGCCGCGAGTACTGGATCGGGCCCAACTTCGGCATCACCAACTTCGACAACATCCTGTTTGCTGTGCTCACCGTCTTCCAGTGCATCACCATGGAGGGCTGGACCGACATCCTGTACAATGTGAGTGACCTGCCGCTGAGCCGTTGTGTCTTAAGGACGATTGATTACTGTGGTGTGTTGTGTTTATTTCTTTACTCTGGTGTGTTTATTTATTTAAATTATTTTCTGCTCTGGTGCAAACTTTTTGAAAGAATCCACCTCATTGGCACAGGAGAAGGCTGTGTGCGGGGGGGTGTTTGTGCTGCGTTATTTTTTCCGAATTACCTCCCTTGCCCTCTCCTCCACTCCCCCACTCTCTGGCATCCATTACGCATACACTGCCTGGACTGGCAGACCCAGAGGTGTGGATGGAACCGAGCCAGTCAGATTTGTCCGTTAGTCAGTCTGCCCCCGACTGTACCAAGAGAGTGCAGTGCTGCAAAACATGTTGTGCTTTTTACATTTTATTATTATAATACATTTGTTTCTGGTACTCCAGCTCTGTGCAGAGAGGAGCTGACCCACCTGTATCTGTATTTAAGCTGTCTCTCTGACTATCTGCCTTTCGTTTCCCAATCGATTTATTTTCTACCTATCTATATATCTGTCTATCTCTGTATTTCCCGTCCATCGTCTGTCACTGTCTATCTTTCTGTTTATGAAATGGCCAGTCTCTGTCTGTATGCAAATGCATATGCTGACTTGTGTGCGGTATGTCTGATAAATCCAGAAATTGTAGGGTGTAGCTGTGTCGGATTATTTGAGATTTGAGAGCACAGACTCCAAGCCTGCGTCCGGTTTTCTTCATCTTCTTTATCCCTTTCTTTCTTTTTTCATGATTTTGTTCATAATCGAGCTTTGCGCTCAGGGCCACGAGCTGTAACTGGCAGTGGGGTTGGCGATGCTGCAAGAGGCAGGCTGGGAGGGCAGCCTGTGAGTGGAGGACATTAAGTGCAGGCACCGCCATTTAGCTCTCTCAGCATCTGTGTCTTTTCACTGAGCGGCTCGCTCACCCCCCTTCCCCCTCCCCGCTTACTGCGCCTTGCAGAGAAGAGGGAGAACGAACCACAAAGCAAAATGTACATCTGTGAGGCTGAAGGAAATTAAGACAGATATCAAAACATGCTTTGGTGGTGTTGTTGTTTCAATATATTTATTTTACTTTTCTGGCCAGCTGTTATTAGTGTTTCGCAAGGCATATTGATTTCAAGTGTCGGGTTCAGGATTAGTATACTGCACAGTTGTCCTGCTAATGCACTCGATCCAGTTCTTTCCTAGAGGCAGCGCATGTGCTACTCTACCTCTGAGACGTCTGCACTGTTCCTGTGGTCAGAAAAGCAATACAAAATAATGATTAAAACAAACAAGCACAAAGAAACCTTCACTCCACTGTGCAAAATCAGAAGCAGCTTGCCTGTCTGTGATGAAATGATTGCAGTGCAATCATCTGTCTGCAACTAGGCCCCCACCCTAGGGTTAAACAAGACCATACAATTTGTTTCCATATTTTGTGTATGTACTCGCTCAGATCCAATTCTGATGCCATTCCAGTGTAGACACAGAGGTAAACATTAATTACCTGCAAAAGATACAGTGACATGAGACAAATCTTCAGAGTGCAGACCAGAGGGAGACGGCGGGGCAGTTTTTTTGCACGGTGTCTGGTCGTCTGCGCTCCACCTGCTTTTACTGCCAAAAGTGTAGGGAAGCAACATATGCTAACCCAGTGAAGCCTACAGCCTAATTATGCAAAGCTGCTCTCACTTCATATTCTCAGAGTTGGGAGCAACGCAGTCAGCGCCGTACTGACGAGATGACTAGGCAATTTAAATTAGGAGCCGCACAAGCAGCCTCCTGCCACTCACTCTTCTGTGGCGTCGGAATTGTTAGTCACAGTTCTGCGTTCCTTTCATCCTCAGCACAGGAGACACGAGGCACCGTGTGTATATAAATATATATATTTAAAGGATAATGCTTCCATTTGTTTCTTTACTTCACCGAATTTGTCGTCTTATTCCACATGTTACTGCGCTGAGCCCTTTTATATGGATAGGACCTGGCTTTTCGCTCAGGGCAAAGATTGAGTGCATCTCAGTTGTTTTGTTCAGTGGCAGAAACATCGCCAAACAAATGAAAGCGCTGTGATATATATATATATATATATATATATACAGATGGGTGACAAATTAAAGGAAAAACTAAGTAAGGTGTTGGGCCACCACAAGCCACTAGAACAGCTTCAATGCTCTTGGCACAGATTGTACGAGTCTCAGACTCTACTGGAGGGATGAACACCGTTCTTCCAAAAGATATTCCCTCATCTGGTGTTTTGATGATGGTGGTGGAGAGCGCTTGTCTAACACATCAGTTCAGATGACTGCGAAGGCCATAGCATATGGTTCACATCATTTTCATACTCATCACACCGTTCAGTGACCCTTGTGCCCTGTGGATGGGGGCATTGTCATCCTGGAAGAGACCACTCCCATCAGCATAGAAATGTTTCACCTTAGGATAAAGGTGATCACTCAGAATAACTTTGTAATTATTTGCAGTGACCCTTCCCTCTATGGGGACAAGTGGACCCAAACCATGCCAGGAAAATGCCCCCCACAGCATAACAGAGCCTCGGGACCCCCTCACTGTAGGGGTCCAGCAGTCAGGCCTGTACCGTTCTCTTGGTGTCACCACACATACGTCTGACCACTTGTCCAGAACACGAGCCAGTTGAGCGTCTCTGTGACTGAAGCTCCTGCCATTTGTGCCCCAATAATTACCCCTCATTCAAAGTCACTCAGATCCTTTCCTCTTGCCATCTTGATCCAAAATCGAGGCCAACTGGGCCTGCTCAGCATTTTCATACATGCCACAGAGCATGATAGGATGTTAATTGCTTAATTGTATCATGCAGTACCTCTTTGCTTCCTCCACTCATTTATTCAGGTTTTTCCTTTAATTTGTCACCCGTCTGTGTGTATGTATATATATATTAAATATAAAATATGAAAAATATGATCTTTTATTTAGTTTTCTCTATACACATTTTTCTTTTCTCAAAATCCTTAATGGCAACTTGGCTCAGAACGTCCTCAGTGGACAGGGCTCAGCCGAGAGGACGTTGGTGGGGAGATGCAGCAGAAGGTCTTGTCTTCATCAGTGCTACACAATGCTCTCTGTCTCTCTGGAGCTGCACTGTGTGTCGGAGAGCTCTCTGTATGCCGGCTTGGATCCGGTTGCCAGCAGCTGCAGACGTAACAGATTGCAGCTGAAATACAGGCATTTCTGGAGTGCAGTCTCCATCGGGGGGGATTCACGAAAAGCATGTTCTTCTTAAGCGATGTTGGCACCATCTGAGTTCAAGCAGTTAAAAAAAAATAAAAAATAAAAAATCCCTGTGTTTGTCCAAAGGCTGAACTGAAGCTGCCAGAGAACACCTAAGAGCCAAACCTTTATTTTGCCAAATAGCTACTTTTATTTTATTTTTTTCTCCTCTTTAAAAGGGTTTTAATAAGAGTCGGAGTAAAAGCCTTTATGAATTCAGGCCAAAGGAGGAGAAAATCAAAACAAAACCTTGGAGTCTGGAGAGCGCGGAGCACAGGGACGGGTTTGGCATCCATCGCATTCCATTAGTTCTTTGCTCTCCATGCTTTTGTCTGCAGGTTGAAATCTATGCAGGCTGTAAGCAGAGAACATGCCTTTCTTTGTGTGAGGTTGTGCTCTTATCTGACGTGCTTCGCCGTCTTGTAATGTGATATCATAGTTTCACCATGAACTGAGAAAATAGAAAACAGACTGAGAAAAAAGCTACATTTGCTATCTAAGTGTGAAGGGAAAATGTCTTCTCTGTAATAATAATAATAATAATAATAATAATAATAATAATAATAATAATAATAATAATGATAATAATCTGAATTATTTATTTCCATCTGCATGCTCACCATGTGTTCCTAAACCCAAGAGATATAGTAGGAATCAAGGTGATGAGCAGAAACCAGCACTGGACCCCATACGTACCTCATATACAATACCTGTATGTATTTATACTGGATTCTGTAAAGAGTTTCCATTAAGCAAATGAGTTGGATTACAGGCATTGTTACTGCAGTGTTTTTAACAGCAGGTTCAATGATTATATGTACAGTCGGCCAGCTGAAACTCCAATGGGATTCTCTGTGCTACCGAGTGGCTCGTGGGGCAGTTTGCAGCTCACATCTGTGATCAGAAGAGGGGCGGTGGGGGGGCAAACCCCATCTAATGTTTCTCTCTAGACAACAGCTGTTGCATTTTCGACTATGGTTTTTATTTTGCAGGTTGTTGCAGATGTTTTTTCTTAAAAAGTCTTAAAAAGCTCCTTCTCTTAAATTTGTATGCTCTGTTCTTTCATTTTCATTATTCTGGTTATTTTCAATGCCTTCTGCCGCTTGTTCTCAAGTACAGAAAATAAAATAAAACAGAAACCCATCCTCTTCTTTGTTGTGGCTGCGGTTTTGCTCTTTAACCAGAAGAAGGAAATGAAGTCCAGTGAAACAGGTGGCCATGTTTACAGAGTGGCACTCGTACTGCCGTGACTGGAGAGCTCTGTGTGGTGCTGTGTGCACGGAGGCCTGCATCGGAGGTTTCTGTTCGTGTTTTGCGTGGTGTGTAAATCCTGGGAGAATGAGTGGAGTGTGCACTCAATTAAAAGGCGCTATAGTGTAGTCTGTCACCGGGAGCTCACTGCCAGGGGTGAAGCTGAGCAATTTCACAAGCTGTTTATTTATTAATTTGTATTTTTTTTCTTAGGGCCCAAGTAGCATGCCTGAACTATAGGTTCTCAGCCTGCTTGGTTAAGTAGGGCAGATCTCACAGCTGGGCAGAAAGAGAGAGAGAGAAGTGGGCGACAGAAAATATATTTTCAATATAGAGTGTCAGCAGTTTTTCTCCACAATGGCTTTTACCCTCCAGGGAGCTCTGAATTCAAAGCCGTCTTTCCTGTTTGGTTTGGAGGGGGCCATGTGGAGCCCCCCAGGGGCACAAATCTGCGCACTGATGGATTGTGGCTTTCCACTGTTCCAATCGTTCACCAAATAAGAGTTGCGCAGCCTGCCTAATTTATCACCAGCGGAGACAACAAGGTCCCCGCACACAGTAGGTTTGGGACATTTTTTAAGATATGGATTCAAATAAAATGGGTTCAGTTCATTAAAACCATAAATAATCCTGTAGCATAAGTAAGTCAGGCTGGTCTCAGTATTGCAGGAAGAAAAAAAGAAAAAGAAACTAAAGAGGAGAAATGAGTCTTGCTGTAAATGATGTAGCCGGGGAGAAAATGAAACCCTGCAGGTGCTGTGCACTTTGAATTTGCCGGTTCCTTATTTTGTTGTATTTGCTTTCCCAGAGCTGAGTATAATTGTGCAATTGAGATACTATTATCTGAGACAGCTGCCTCCATGCATTGTGGGGGTGTGCTGCTGTCCTCAGATGCTCCCACAGAGAAGGGTTTGAAATTTCCACCTTAAAAGCAGGCAGGAGTGTTAATGTTTCTGAGGTGCAACTTATTCTCTTATCGCCAAGAGGATCAATGTGCGTTACGGAAGATTGGGCTTCCTCCATTTCTAATGGACCTGATTAAATCCAGTTAGCGCGTCGTATATTTGCAAGTGGGACTAATTTAATACTCGAAAAGTGATGCATCAGACAGAGGAACCTCATTCTTTTGGAGAGAAGTGAGTGGGAGAAGGTTAACCTTCAGCTCTCTGAACAAAAAGAAGATAAGCAAGAAAGATGGAACGATATGGGGTTTCTGTGGCATCTGCAGAATATGATATATATTTATTTAAAAGTTTATTTAAAAAATAAATGAATAAAACTGCAGCTTGACCAATGCAATAGCCTAAGTGTTTATAGGTTTGATTTTGGTACATCTGCTTATGTGTTGCTGGGCATGACAGGCCGTGCCACTGAGTTTTTAAAAGTCACACAAGAGCAAACTTGTACTTAAATAAGTCATTGACAGAATTAAAGATTGGTGTGCCACATGATATTTTAATTTAAATAGGTGTGCCTAATTACCTTATGTCGGTAGGTCATGTTACCTGCCTACCTAAAACACTCAACTCTTGACTTCATACTGGGATAAACATTAAGGATTTACATTAATTTATAATAATCCAAATCCTTATTCTGAACTGTGATGATGCATTGCAGTGCAGGAAGGAGAGGCTTTTTACTGGAACCTGTTCTGTACATCAGCAGGGTTCTTGCTCCATTTTGAGGCCCAAACAACAGCCTGAACTCCCAGCCCCAGTGAGACAGCCTGACTTCACCCTAACCCTAACCTCAGTATAAGTCTTAGACCATTGTATTGTGAAATTTGGCACTTAGTGACCTTAACACCTAAGAGACAGTTAGGCTCTTTCTGCTGAACTGTGATGCTGCATTGCAGGGCATCACTGCACACTCGTGAGCTTCATCCTCTGATCCCTGGAACTCATCCCTCTTGAGTGATATCACAAGATATATATATATATACACTCACCTAAAGAATTATTAGGAACACCTGTTCAATTTCTCATTAATTCAATTATCTAACCAACCAATCACATGGCAGTTGCTTCAATGCATTTAGGGGTGTGGTCCTGGTCAAGACAATCTCCTGAACTCCAAACTGAATGTCTGAATGGGAAAGAAAGGTGATTTAAGCAATTTTGAGCGTGGCATGGTTGTTGGTGCCAGACGGGCCGGTCTGAGTATTTCACAATCTGCTCAGTTACTGGGATTTTCACGCACAACCATTTCTAGGGTTTACAAAGAATGGTGTGAAAAGGGAAAAACATCCAGTATGCGGCAGTCCTGTGGGCGAAAATGCCTTGTTGATGCTAGAGGTCAGAGGAGAATTGGCCGACTGATTCAAGCTGATAGAAGAGCAACTTTGACTGAAATAACCACTCGTTACAACCGAGGTATGTAGCAAAGCATTTGTGAAGCCACAACACGTACAACCTTGAGGCGGATGGGCTACAACAGCAGAAGACCCCACCGGGTACCACTCATCTCCACTACAAATAGGAAAAAGAGGCTACAATTTGCACAAGCTCACCAAAATTGGACAGTTGAAGACTGGAAAAATGTTGCCTGGTCTGATGAGTCTGGATTTCTGTTGAGACATTCAGATGGTAGAGTCAGAATTTGGCGTAAACAGAATGAGAA
This sequence comes from Amia ocellicauda, assembly GCF_036373705.1. Lineage (NCBI taxonomy): Eukaryota > Metazoa > Chordata > Actinopteri > Amiiformes > Amiidae > Amia > Amia ocellicauda. The sequence continues at coordinate 13,399,077 of NC_089858.1, read as the reverse complement.
CATGGATCCATCATGCCTTGTTACCACTGTGCAGGCTGGTGGTGGTGGTGTAATGGTGTGGGGGATGTTTTCTTGGCACACTTTAGGCCCCTTAGTGCCAATTGGGCATCGTTTAAATGCCACGGCCTACCTGAGCATTGTTTCTGACCATGTCCATCCCTTTATGACCACCATGTACCCATCCTCTGATGGCTACTTCCAACAGGATAATGCACCATGTCACAAAGGTCGAATCATTTCAAATTGGTTTCTTGAACATGACAATGAGTTCACTGTACTAAACTGGCCCCCACAGTCACCAGATCTCAACCCAATAGAGCATCTTTGGGATGTGGTGGAACGGGAGCTTCGTGCCTTGGATGTGCATCCCACAAATCTCCATCAACTGCAAGATGCTATCCTATCAATATGGGCCAACATTTCTAAAGAATGCTTTCAGCACCTTGTTGACTCAATGCCACGTAGAATTAAGGCAGTTCTGAAGGCGAAAGGGAGTCAAACACAGTATTAGTATGGTGTTCCTAATAATCCTTTAGGTGAGTGTATATATATATATATATATATATATATATATATATACAGTGAGGGAAAAAAGTATTTGATCCCCTGCTGATTTTGTACGATTGCCCACTGACAAAGAAATGATCAGTTTATAATTTTAATGGTAGGTGTATTTTAACACTGAGAGACAGAATAACAGCAACAAAATCCAGAAAAACGTATTTCAAAAAAGTTATACATTGATTTGCATGTTAATGAGGGAAATAAGTATTTGATCCCCTATCAATCAGCAAGATTTCTGGCTCCCAGGTGTCTTTTATACAGGTAACGAGCTGAGATTAGGAGCACTCTCTTAAAGGGAGTGCTCCTAATCTCAGCTTGTTACCTGTATAAAAGACACTTGTCCACAGAAGCAATCAATCAATCAGATTCCAAACTCTCCAACACGGCCAAGACCAAAGAGCTGTACAAGGATGTCAGGGACAAGATTGTAGACCTACACAAGGCTGGAATGGGCTACAAGACCATCGCCAAGCAGCTTGGTGAGAAGGTGACAACAGTTGGTGCGATTATTCGCAAATGGAAAAAACACAAAATAACTGTCAGTCTCCCTCGGTCTGGGGCTCCATGCAAGATCTCACCTCGTGGAGTTTCAATGATCATGAGAACGATGAGGAATCGGCCCAGAACTACACGGGAGGATCTTGTTAAGGCAGCTGGGACCATAGTCACCAAGAAAACAATTGGTAACACACTACGCCGTGAAGGACTGAAATCCTGCAGCGCCCGCAAGGTTCCCCTGCTCAAGAAAGCACATGTACAGGCCCGTCTGAAGTTTGCCAATGAACATCTGAATGATTCAGAGGAGAACTGGGTGAAAGTGTTGTGGTCAGATGAGACCAAAATCAAGCTCTTTGGCATCAACTCAACTCACCGTGTTTGGAGGAGGAGGAATGACCCCAAGAACACCATCCCCACCATCAAACATGGAGGTGGAAACATTATGCTTTGGGGGCGTTTTTCTGCTAAGGGGACAGGACAACTGCACCGCATCAAAGGGATGATGGATGGGGCCATGTACCGTCAAATCTTGGGTGAGAACCTCCTTCCCTCAGCCAGGGCATTGAAAATGGGTCGTGGATGGGTATTCCAGCATGACAATGACCCAAAACACACAGCCAAGGCAACAAAGGAGTGGCTCAAGAAGAAGCACATTAAGGTCCTGGAGTGGCCTAGCCAGTCTCCAGACCTTAATCCCATAGAAAATCTGTGGAGGGAGCTGAAGGTTCGAGTTGCAAACGTCAGCCTCGAAACCTTAATGACTTGGAGAGGATCTGCAAAGAGGAGTGGGACAAAATCCCTCCTGAGATGTGTGCAAACCTGGTGGCCGACTACAAGAAACGTCTGACCTCTGTGATTGCCAACAAGGGTTTTGCCCCCAAGTACTAAGTCGAAGGGGTCAAATACTTATTTCCCTCATTAACATGCAAATCAATTTATAACTTATTTTAAATGCATTTTTCTGGATTTTTGTGTTGTTATTCTGTCTCTCACTGTTAAAATACACCTACCATTAAAATTATAGACTGATCATTTCTTTGTCAGTGGGCAAACGTACAAAATCAGCAGGGGATCAAATACTTTTTTCCCCCACTGTATATATATATATATATATATATATATATATATATAGAGAGAGAGAGAGAGAGAGAGAGAGAAAGAGAGAGATATTTAAAAGAATGATCTTCACTTTTGTGCTGCATCTTCTAATTGTACCGTAAGACTAATGATGCAGTTGACTCGTTACGCGTGTAAAAATAGATGCGTGTGCAGCTGGTGGGGTTAGGCTGGTGTTTTATGCAGAGCAGCACTTTTCGGGTTGAAGTTGGTTAAGCTGGACAGGAAAGATTCGAAGCTGCAGCGCTGTTTCACCAGCCTTGTCCCCATTGTATGAGAGGCCCGTGTGCAGCTGCAGAGCTGGAACCCACAGCAATGAGTCTGAAACCTGAGAGAAGAGGAGACTGCATGCAGACACGCTCACCTGTGAACGCTCTGTAATTGTTTGGGTCATCTGGTTGAATGTATTTCCACCGCTGTTATTTACTGATGGGCACCTGCACAACACTGACTGTGTGAAAGGGAGCCCCGAGACACCGCTTTGAGTCTTTTTTTTTTTTTTGGCATAACAAGGTTATGAGGGATGATTTGTTCCAGTCTGAATATCTCTCACTATGACACCAGGTTGTTGGATTATATTTGTGGGACCTTACAGAGACAGGTATATTTAATTTAAATCATGTCCTTTTATTGTACACAGAGGGACTCCATTCAACTTAGTTTGAATTGTGAAGGCAGTTGGTTGCACCTGAACTTATGTAGGAGTGTCATAGCAAAGGGGCTGACTGCTTATCTATTCAAGACTTTTCAGGTTGTTATGTTTAATTTTTATAATAAATTTTTTCCACATTGAAAGTGGGGAGTAGGTTTATTACAAGTTCAGGTTGTAACAACAAAATGAGAAGAAGTCCCAAGGGGGTGAATACTTCCTATAGCCACTGTACATACAAACATCAATTATAGCCATCTCGCCAGGGAAACTGGTTTGTTATTATCTGGTTGGTGCTGTGTTTCATAGCACATTCCCCAAAGTGTCCTTGTGGACAGTAGGTCGCATCCTGAAGTAATTCGTCTGATGCTCAGGTGCAGGATGTTTCCAGGAAATTTCACGCTAATTGTCGGGGCCCTCGCGTCACAACTGGCAATCAATTGTTCTTTAACCAGCCTCCACCGTGTCATTACACTGGAAACACACGGCCGCAGTGCATCCGATTGGAGGACTCTGCTTCGGCGGTGTCTGAGTCTAAGCTCTCTGGCTCTCTCTGGGGGTCTGCGGGGGGAAGAATGGTGTCATGTATAATTATAATTTAATGGTCTGTGTATCTGCTCCGCAACATGCACACCCGGGCCCTCCAAGAGATAATCCCATTAGACTGGACACGAGGATTTGTCCCTCGCAGACAGAGCCGCATGCTGCGAACAGAGTCGGGGTCTCTTTGTGAATGATGATTGTTAAAAAATAATGATAAATAAATAAACAACCAGAGCGCTGTAGAAATGACGTGCCCCCGTGGAGAGACACCTCGAAGCAGGTTGTTATGGGTATGATGCTGCCTCATTTGTTATTTATAAAACTCTTTCATCCTGGTGCAGCCACTTCAAGGTCAATTTTCTAAGCAATGCAGCATGCAGGTTATACCTAATGCTTGGTCACCCTCTGTGTCTTTTTATATGGATAGATATATACTTCTGATACTGGGCAGGGTTCACTACCATGCAATCCTGTCATTAATACTGTGCCGTACCTCATTCACTACTGTGTAGTACCTGGTTCTTGTGTTAAAATAACTCAGGTGCCCCATGGTTTTCCTTGTCGCAGCTGTCAGCTATTTCTTTGAACTAATTATTTCCTAAGTGCACATTTTCAATTGCTCATAAAGTCCTTAAACAGTTGGAGATTTTAAGTTGTGTGTAAAACTTCCTCTCTCGCATCTAGCAACTTTTGAAGATCTGAAAGCAATTCAGAGGCTCCAATTAAGCAAGTAATCAGTGCAGTCAATAAAAGGTCCATTTGCCCCACCAGAACACAGACCGGAAAACACACTGCTGTCCCCGACGATCAGGTTTGGGAAGTGGATTTATGCAGAAACTTCACTTTAGCATTTTCATTTTCAGTCTGATTCTTGTTTAATAGGCTTGCTCACAGTAAGTACCCCCCCACCCCCCCCCAACACCAGCACCACCTCCACTTAATTACATGAATATGTGATGTCCTCAGTCCACAGCACTGAGTCGTGACCGGGAACAGGCCTGCCCTCGCTGTGAACCCTGCACCGGTCTCGTCTAGCCCCCGGTCAAATAACACCCTTTGCGTTTTGCGGTACGCAGCGAGACTTTGACACAGACCCTCAGAAGAGTGTTTTACCTGTGTGTACTGAGCGTGTCTCCTTTTAAAAAATCTGCCAACGTCATTTAATCACTCAGAGTTTTTCACCGGCTGGCCTGTGAAAAAGGGGTTGTTTTTCTGTCGGACTGGCCCTCAGAGCTGCCAGGAGAATAAAGGACTCCCAGATACAGGATGCACCCCACCATGAGCCCTGTCCCATACTCGCGATACAGGGGGTTGATTCGGAGTACATTATCGGAGCGTATTCAAATTTATTTATGGACGTGTTTGTTCCCCTGGGCAGTGCATTTTGCCAGGGCCTTGCGATGCTTCATCATTCTCTTCCTCCTGCCTACCCCAGGGCACTATCCCGGCTGGCAGGACCTGTGGTTTGCGCGTCACAAGACTGCTGCTCCCTTCACGCTGTTAGTTCAACAGGGAAAATCATTAAACAGTGCCAGGAAGAAACAGGAAATACAAGTTATGACAAAAACATTAATTAATTAATTAATTAATTAATTAATTAATTAATGCCTGATGTGATTCTTCAGTTAATGAAATACAGACACACTAACTGTCAATATGAATCCACAGGAGGAAGTGAGGAACAAGATCTCACTGAGGAACACGATGTTATTCATTAAGGATCCTACATTTAGTTGTTGTTTTGATCCAATTATTAATATATTACCGCAATACTGACGACGGTTGATGACATGAGCTCGGATCTCTTTCTCCCTCCCCAGTGTGGCGTGTTGCTGTGTATATTCCTCTGACTTTACAGGCCGGTGTTAACTTGAGCCGGAGAGAGAGAGGGTGACAGATTGTCTGAAGCTAACTAATGAGCGATATTCTGGGCTGACAGTGTTCAGACTACCTGCATAGGCTGGTGACAGAGCCAGCACTATAGCTTCCTGGGACATCGCTGTGTTGCTGAATCAGGAGTTTTGCCTTGGTACAAAAAAACTAAGACAAGACAATTGCTTGGATTCAAACTGCATAGTAGTAATAATAAAAAGTAAATGTACTAATTCTTAGTCTTTAACATTTAACGTTTTTAGATTTGCAGTGGTATAGAATTGATCAGTTGCTGTGATGCAAACAAGGCAGATAAAAGGAGGAGGAGGACTGGCTCTGTGTACATTTTAACAGCCCCCCCATTTTAACAGTATAGAAGTGTGGTATTGTTAGAGAGAAAGTTAGTCGTCAGCAAAAATCCAAGTGTTGGTTCAGTTTTCCCAACATTTGTCACTTACAGCACAATCGATTGTATTTGTCTCTCTTTCTCTCCGTCTCTCTCCCTCCCTCTCGCTCTCTCTTTCTTCCTCTCTCTTACTCTCTCTGTCTCTCTGCCCCTGCCTGGGGCTCAGTGGCTCCTGTCACTCACAGTTCCCCTGGATTTCCCTCCTTACTTACCAAGCTGTACTGAAAATCCCTGAAGTCCATTATGGAAGAAATGCTGCAGGGCGTTAAGTAATTACAGAAAGGGAGGGGGGGAGTAACACTAATAGCATGAATGTTTTCAGACAGGAGGGAGGAGGTCAGATCGGGGAGATTCAAGTTTTTATGGTCATTTTTTTAACCCTTTAAGTTATAAATGTTGCTTTTTTAGAACCAGCTGTACATTATGTTCATAAGAAAAATTGGGGGATCTAGGATTCCAGGTGGAAAAGAGTTAATAATAATTTGATCTCTAGATTTTATGCAAGGAGAGAAATATGTGAGGAAAAGCCTTCATTTGCCTCCATTCAGCACCACGTCAGTAGAGAATAGTGATGTGATTGAGCCGGCAGAATTATCAAATGATACCCAGATTCGTTTTTTAAAACAAAACAAAAAACCTTTGAATTCTGACACTTAACAGCCAACCAGATGTGTCGCCTGCATTTAAACGCATTTAAATCAACAGCCTTTATTGCAAAAACCCTCCGTGTTTAAACAAACATGATAGGGGAAGCAGGTCTGTGATCTTTGCACGTGTTCTCCTTTTGACGTGCTGCCACCAAGCGCGTCCCTTTCAGACGAATTCAAAGCGAGTGAAATGCAGTGAAAGGCCTCAGTTTTGTGCACATTATGCATATTCTTCGAGGGGAAGCTAAAGAGAATTCAGGAATACATGCATACTTAAATACACGCGGACGTGCACCCGTAGCAGCATAAAAAGAGGCAGACACCCGCACATTATACACCAGATTTGCTTTTCCATTAGCAACAACACAATATGAGGGAGGGGATGGAGACACCAGCTTGTCCGGCTCTGTGCGGCTCTCAATCAGCCCTGCGGTCTGTTTCGTGCAATCCAATAAGTGTGCCGCATGGTAACGCTCGGTAAACTGCTCCTGCAGACGGCAACCTTGCTGGGCTGGTGACTGGAAGCTCCGATTTTACCGGCCCAAAATGTCCACTTGGTTTTCATCACTTTGCCAATAGTTGTTTAATATTTTTGCATAACAGCCTTGAATTGATATAAGCTGAAGTGGGAACAAGTGTTAAGGGACTGGGAAGCGCTGGGCCATCAGGTGCTGCTCATCGAAATAAACATAATAAATGTTGCTGTTGTCATTTGTTTATTGTTTTAATATCTCAATGTCAAAATCTCTTCCAGAACAGAGATTGGTTGTTCCTGAATCTGAAGGCTTGTATAACAGATTTGTAACTTCGCTGCTCATTTTTCAGTCATAACCTTTAGTGCATTTTTTAAATTTGTGTTTGTTCTTTTGTCTTTGTTTCTCTCTTTGTTTCGAGCCCTTCTTCCTTTTAATCAGCATGTAAAAAAAACAGATATCAATTTCCTGGTTTCTCAGAGAGGCCGGTGCTGTGGGGGCAGCTGTTCGATGGATCATATTTTAAAATTGATTCAATCAAACCTGCAGAGCAATTAGGGGAGCAGCAGACAGAGCCGGGATTGATCGCTTTGCCTTTCGAAAAAAACTGTTCGGACGCTGTTGTCAGTAATTCTGCCGTGTCGACCTGCTGAACTACTCACAGCTCCAGTCGGGTGCTGGTTTCAGAAGAACGTGGCCGTGTGCACTGGTTGTTACATTTGAGACTTTAATCTGTCGTCTTTTCCTCCTCTGAGAACTTTAATTATAATCAGTGACATACAGTGTGTGTCGGGTCAGCGTGCAGCACCGTCTCTGCCTCTCTGGGCCTCAGCCTCCCTGTTCTGAGGTGTTTGCCCCACACCTGTGTGTCTTAGACGACTTACTCATGTCTGTCCTGAATTGTTTCTTTCACCACAGGCCAATGATGCCTCAGGGAACACCTGGAACTGGCTGTATTTCATCCCCCTCATCATCATCGGCTCCTTCTTCATGCTGAACCTGGTGCTGGGAGTGCTGTCAGGGTAAGAGTCCCACCACACACTAGCACTGCTGGGGAGGGCATTCTGTACTGGGGCAGTCCAGTTCTTTCCAGTTCTGTTTTGTTCCTTTCCGTTCTAACCTATTCTCTATAATTCTATGTGTGTGTCTGTGTATATACACGTCTGTCAGTCTGTCTATCTGCATGTCTATCTGTCTATCACCTGAAAACACCACTTGCCACTTGAAAAGGAAACTGAGTTGTGGCAGCTGTTTCACTCAGCTGGGTTCAGGTGTTTGGCATTAAGGAAAAATACAGTTTTTATAAATAAGGAGGGAGCGTCGACATGAGGAGCTGGCTGCCCCCCCCGTGCTGTGTGACTGCGGTGCTGCTGCCCCCTCCCACGCCCACCCACAGCACTCAGGGACGGTGTGTTCAGCTATCAGAAACTCTCTGGCTCAGCTGAAGTGTGTCTCCTTAATGAGGGGGAACAGAGCCGAGCAGGATTGTGCCGGGAGGCTGGGAAATCCAGCAGATACTCTGAAGTTGTTTTTTTGGTTGTTGTTTTTTTGCAGCCCTCGCCTATACAGTTTGAAAAAAATATTTTGTTTAGATTTTAGTTTTTTACTTTTTGTTTGTTTCCCAAAATCCCATCAATGATTTGTCCTCGAAGCAACCCTAGCTCACCCTGAAGGACCCAGCTCAAATTTCTTCACCCCAGCACCGCTCAGATGGACCAGTGATGAACTCTTGTGTGCACAAAGCACCCCCCTGCCACCTAATGACAGCCCCATGGTGTGGCCGAGATGCCCTTAAAAAAATATCAGTGCATGGAAAGGGACTTTAAGTGGCCTCACCCCCCACCCCAGTGCAGCCCCCACCCGTAAAAACAATCGAGACAGTAGTGGAGTCTCGTGAATCCAGTATGGCAGTTTTTTTCTGAAATGGGTTTTGTGCACTATGAGCTTTGGTCTTGGCTTTTTGTCCCTGATGTTCATATACCTATCTCAGTAGAGAGAGAAAGAAATAAACAGAAAGAAACAGACAATAAATTCAGTTAAGTACATTAAAGCACTTTGCGGTGTACGTGGCCTGATTTTGGAAGTAAGTGTTTTTCGTTCAGTGTTTTGGTAGGCGAGAGGTGGGCTAGGGGCCCTGCCTCCCTCTGCACACAGGAGAGCTGCTTGATGTCTGTGCTGTGGCGGAGCTACTGTTAGGGGGGATTTATTGCTGCCAGAAAATCCAATCACATTTTTGCCACATTCACACCAGAGAGTTTGTCACTCTCTGGTGTGAATGTTGCATTGACCTTTTATTACTTTTTTCTTTTTCTTTTGTGTGTGCGTGCAGTATATGCTGTCTTCGGCATTGCTGAGCTTTGAATTGACCCCTTTACTCTTTACCCATTCTCCTTTCTAATGCCTCCCTTCATACATGACACAGACCCAGTGTGGTTGGAAGTAGCTGTGACTTCAAGAATTCCTGAAGCACTTTTAGAACGAAAAGGCAGAACCCGGTGCTATGTGGCCCAATGTCTTTGGAGCTCACAGTGACTTTAGAAGCTTTAGAAGAGGGGAGTATACTTCTTCAACAAGACCCTCCCCACGTCCGGTCTCTTTGCACAGTCACTCTCCTGGTGTGCCTCCTCTGCTCTGCCTGCCCTCGGTCCTGCAGCTCACGCTGAGGCCTCTGCTGTTTGTGAAGATCTCAGTGTGAAGTTTGACTTTCTGTGAACTTTATCTATAATAAGCTTAAAAGACATTTTAGTGAGGCAGGCCCCCCTAAGGCCGGTGGATGTACATCAACATCCCCATTAAAAATAAAGTAAGAGCAGATTTGATCTTTTTTTTTTGGTACCTGAGAACTGACACGCACGCTTCTATTTTGCTCTGTGCTGTCGCAGTGGTGCGCAGCATGCGCAGCGGTGTGTGTGTGTGTGTCTGCTCTGTGCACAGTGCAGGGTGCGTGGCGGGATGTGTGTTGGTATGTGTTATGTGCGTTTGTTTGTCTGCTAAAAACTGACGCCCGTCTCTGGGAAGGTGTCTGCTTCACACCTCATTTTGAACAGGTGCTCCTAAAGCTGAGTTATTGCTGCTTGTGTTTTGTTTTCGTTTTGGTGGGGGGTGCAGTGCAGTGAGAGCTGCTTCTGTTGTTCTGCATTGTCCCAATTTCTGAGACAGAAGATGCCATCCATCATTGAGACACCATGCTCTCCATCAACAGGTGTTCTCCCTCTAACCAACCTGGGACCGACCTGTGAGAATCGAAGGAGCTGTTCTATTTTTGTTAGTATGTTTTCCTTTTTTCTTTTCCTTGCAAATATGACGATGCAAGAAGGCTTGGTAGTAATCGACCAATCAGTTGGATCTAACACTATTGGCTATTGGTTTTTGCATACAATGTAAAAAAAAAAAAAAAAAAAAAAAGGAACAAGTTATACAAACTCGCAAAAGATGGCAACAAAAAAACATTTCTGCATTCCTCGCTTTAGTAAAACATTGCGATTCCGATTGTGATTCGTCGCTTATGATTTTATCTTCCAATATAACACCTCAGATGTAGGAGTTGTGTGGACCTGTTTGAAATATCGCTCTGTATTGTGGACCTGTTCTATAGACAGGGTTGATATAAAAGAAGTCTACAATTTTAAAAATGTGCTGTGATCAAGCGACATATTTCTGATGCACAAGTACTGTAGTTGCCAGGGTTACCCTCTTAAACTAAAAAATAAAATAAAAAATAATTTTGTGAGCTACTGTTTCCATTGACATTACTATTTATGAGTCACAAATAAGTAGTTTGATCACAATTTTGAAATGGTATCCTGCCTATACAGTAACCTTGTACACTATAGCAGCAGGTTTTTCTTTCTCCATTTTGATTGCACTGTATTTCCTCCCTTGGTGAGCCATTCACTAGAAGTGTGCCCTTCCACTGATACCGCAGCCCACCCCACCCCAGGCTTCCTGACTTCCTGGCTTCCGCTCAGGTCCCCTTCTTTAGCGTCCATTAAAGTAAAAATCCTCTCCACACGCCAACTCGCCCTTCGCTTCCTGTGGCCTTTTCCCTCCTCTCCTCTCTCCAGGCGTTGTCACCATGGATTACTCTGCTGCAGGCATAACCTGGGCCCGAGTCCCTCTCAAGCCGCGTGCTTTGTCAGAAGGTAAAGGCCATTGTCTTTGAGGGTGGCGAGGGGGGTCCAGATGCATGCAGGGATGAGAGCAGATATCTGATCGGGAGAGGGGGCGGGGGGACTTGTTTCCCCATTACACCCCTGACCGAGAGACCCACACCTGGGCAACCCTCAGAAGCTCAACGTTAGAGGGGCAGCATCTCAATCGTGCAGCAGCAGGTGGAAGTAAAAATAATAATAATAATAATAATAATAAATAAATGGAAAAGAACGGCCCCCTCTGTCTTCTGGGCTTCAGAAGGTCATCTGTCAGTGATCCTGGGCACCGGGGCATTGGAGCGTACAGCTGGCGGCTTCTGCCTTCAGAGGCAATTGCTGTCGTCGTTGTTGTTGTCATTGTTTTGCTGTCGCTTTTGTGCTTTTTGCTGTCATCGTTATTGTTGTTGTTTTTGCTGTTGCTTTTGTGGTTGTTGCTGTTGCTGCCGTTAAAGCCATTTTGTTATTTTGTTTTTTTTGTTTTTGCTCCGAAGGGGTGTGCTGTGCACGTGGGGGGCAGAGACCGTGAGATGGGATTGATTAAGCACAGGGAGAGGAGTAGGGAGGGAGGTGGGAAATCTAAAAAATCAAATGACCCCTAGCCGGAAACAACAGCCTAGCAGGATTCTGTGCACTTCAGCAATACTCTGATTCGGTTGTCTTCTCTATGGATGGGGGGGGGGGGGGTCTTATTGTCTGGTATACACTGTGGGGCAGTGGTCTGGGAATTGGAAGTTATGCAAAGCTGGCATTTTAAAAAGGTGGGGGGAGGGGATTGGGTGGCAAAGCATTGAAAAGGACAACTTAGTGATATGTGAGGGTGTCTGTACAAAGAGGGACAACAGGATATACGTATAGACAGATAGATAGGTGTGGTTGATGTAGGTGCGAATTCTTTACTTGGATTTTTTGGGATCCTCTACATTAGCGAGCAGCACAGGAACACTAAGTAATAAAAGAACATGTCTGACTCAGGTGCCTCGGCAGAAGTGGAGTTTTTTTTGCTGCGTGTCTCTGCAGGAAGGCGCTGTGTGTTTTCTTAAGCGCCGCAGAAAGAGCAGTGTGTGTGAAGAGCCGCTCGGAGTCCCTCGCCCGCAGGAGTGCTGGGATTCCAGACCAGCCGCCCCCTCAGCCACGCCAGCCTCTGCCAGCAACACTGTCAGAGCAACAGCTCCTGGGTGGGGAGGGAGGGACTTCCTTTCTCATTGCGTGGGCAGCTCACCAATCAGAGCGGAGCTGTGACAGAAGAGAACAGAACCGTGGGCGGAAGGTCTTGGGCGGGGGATCCCCTCTCCCTCTTCTTCTCTATCTCTCTCTCTCTCGCTCTCTTTACTTCTCCCTTTGTCTCTTCTATCTTTCTCTCTCGTTCCCTCTCTCTCTTTCTCTCTGCTCAGCTGTGATTAAAAAGGCACTGCAGCCTTACACTGAGAGACAGGCTGTGGGTGGAAGAGAAATCAAGTTGCATCTTAAATAGAAAACCCTGCTGGAGCAGCCCCAGGAAAACCCGCACACCGTTCATTCTTGTTATTATAATTATTGCATTTGGATTTTGTTTCTGTTTCCATTTGGGAGGGGGTTATATTAATTTTCCTTCCCTCGCTCTCTCTATCTCTCTACCAACTCTGTTTGATCACAGACTTGTTATAACGACACTCCAGTAAATCTGTGCTACATCCCTAATTGACACTACGACAGAGGGCTTCTCTCAGTGAGTGTCATTTAGTCTTTAAGTCAATCCAAGGCTCTGTTGAACTCCTATAGGAAATTAAAAAAATAATGTCTGCAGAAGCTCAGCGCAGGAAGCAGAGCACACTTAACCGCTGTGCAGCTATGGAATAGATGTGGAGGGATTTCATCTAAGCTTTGGGTTTTCTTTTGTCTTTGTTGTTCCAAAGAATCATAATTCTCATATTGGGCTAGCTTAACTGTCTCTATAGACACCTCTTTATCTATGAATTATATTATGCTTACATCCTGTTTTAAGAATTTGAAAAATCGTATTGAACCTGAAGCTCATTCCCCTCCCGACAATTTTGTCAGCAGTGTACTACGCTCTTACATCGGCTTCCCATTTCATTGCATTTCCATTTTTTAATTTTCTTTAATTTTCTTGCAGCCAGTACATCCTCCTGGGATTGTAATTCAAGTGAGAGCTAGTCGCTGGAGAAACCAAACATAGATACTCTCTTTGTTCACAGAAAGAATGATGATATCAGTCCACTGACTGGAAGTGGGGGCGAGGAACAGTGTACTTAATTACTACAGTTACAATCTGAGACCAGTGCAGAGGATCGGGTTAATTATCACTGTATGGAAAAAATACGTAAAAGAAGAAATGTAATTAATCACTTAGTTAATTGACAAAACACAGGGCGTGCAGAAAGAGGCAGCAGGTGATGGTCTGGGGGTGCGGTGATGACAAATTCAAGAGGGGGGCTCCAGGTGTTTTCTGGCACCTCAAAGGCAGTAGTTCATGAATGGGGGAAAAAACAAATATCAAATATTTAATTCGTTTTCAATTGATATGTGTCCTTTTCTTCCTACCTGTTACGAGCCGACTCCGCAGACTCCTATGCTCTGATTCCTTGACTTCCCCTTATGAAAAGAAAAGTACATTCATGTACAGTATAATTACAGTATACTTTGGTCCAGCAATGTAAAACATACTTAGTGTATTTATAGGACATTTTTAGTGCTCTATACTTCAACTGTACCTCTCTTTCTGGAAAGGTCTCCTCGCTGGGACTGACGCGTCACGGTCCTGAGTGGTCTCTGTTCTCTGGGCGGGGGTTGGGAAAGGCCTGGACTCTGTGTGGGCTGTGAAGTGAAACTGAAAAGCGGTGTGTCTGTCCTTCCCACAGGGAGTTTGCCAAAGAGCGTGAGCGAGTGGAGAAGAGGCAGGAGTTCCTGAAGCTGCGCCGGCAGCAGCAGATCGAGAGGGAGCTGACGGGATACCTGGAGTGGATCTGCAAGGCGGGTCAGGCTGGGCTTCACGTCTATACTCTCCAATCCCTTTGTCACCGGTCACGTTCAGAGTAGTCATTTGACTGGGAGAGTGTTCAAAGAAAAATTGGGATGGTACTTTAATGGTGCTGCTGGGTTGGACAGAGAGTTGGGGTTTTCACATACCTCTTTTTTGTCATTGTTCCTTCCCTTTTCTTTTTTGAGGGGGTTGGATAGGCGTGCAAGGCGTCATTCCCGGCACTTGCCAGGGCCAAGCCTCTGTTTGATTTGAGGCGGTTTTAGCTGTGTGCACTCCAGCCGGGTCCAGTTCCTCAGGTCTCCAGGGTCGCAGGGTCTTCTGTTGTTGTTTTCTATGGGGCACCAAATGTAAAACAACGTGCACTTTTTTCCCGAGTGTCTTTTTTCACAAATTTAATTTAAATCTTGAGTTTTTTTCCCAGTTTTAGTAAATACTTAAGCCGTTTTTTCCACATTTATAAAGATTTCGTTTTTTAAAATAAATACTTAAATTCTAAATCTCAATTTTTGAAAAATAAATATTTGATTACATATTTAATTAAATCCTAAATCCTGAGTCATAAAATATATAGTTTTAAATAAATATTTAGTCTAAATATAAATGTTACATATAAATGTAAATGTTAAATATAAATGTAAATGTTAAATGTGGAGTTTGCAAAATAAACATATAGCCAACATGCAAATCCAGTCCCGCCCCTCTGGTCAGTCAGCCACTCACAGCAGTGGGCGGGGCTTCAGTAACCCATGTAATGGGAGCTGTGTTTCGGTGCGTCGTTGGGGCATCAAATTGTCGGATTGTGTTTCCGTGATGCGGTCAGTGGAGCTGGTGGTCACTGATCACTGAATGGACACTGGCTCCCAGTAAAATACTGATTTTATTGAGTTAGTATTTTACATAATAAAAAATAAAAAACATTAAAATGCTTTTGATTAAAAAATATAAACTCCAATTCTAAAATCACTTTTAATATCCTCGAGTGTTCAAGAAAACCAAAATACCAAGTAAACTCAAAGTAAACGTGCATTAAATCAATGAAAACAATGAAACTTGTGAATATGTGGCAATCCCAGTAAAAAATTGAATAAAAAACATTCATTGAACTGTGGATGCAGCGGGGAGGGTCAGCGCAGGGCTTTATATACAGTGAGCAGCCAGCAGACTAGAGCCCAGGGTATGAAGTATGAACTCGCAGAGAATCGTTTCCCCTTTGAGACACTGGCCCACGATCACACCAGCATATTGGATTTTTATTAAATAAGGTATAGTCCTGGTCATCAGTGGTCACTCACTGAACCAGCGCACTGTGATCTGCCTGTAACCAGATGCATCGTGGGATACTCCTGTATAAAACACTCAATATATGAGAGATTATGAGATTCAGACAGTTTAATTTATAATGCCTTGTAAGATATGCATTTATGAAGTTTCAACATGTTTTTAATTTCCACAATGTTAATTTCATAACAGAAAAACTGAGCTTTGTGAGCTGCGCTTTTTAAGCACTGATGAAGCTGAAACATTTGTTGCTTTTTCTCTTGAGCCTTTAAGACCTGATTCCACAAAGAAATAAATGTCTGACTTTGTCTCCTATTCAGTGCAGTGTGCGGACAGGATCTCTTCTCTTAATAACAGACACATTATATACTGCACTACACTCTCACTACACTGTTACTGCACTGTCAGTGCACTGTCAGTACACTACACTCTCACTACACTGTCACTGCACTGTCAGTACACTACACTCTCACTACACTGTCAGTACACTATACTCTCACTACACTGTCACTGCACTGTCAGTACACTACACTCTCACTACACTGTCAGTACACTACACTCTCACTACACTGTCAGTACACTACACTGTCACTGCACTGTCAGTACACTACACTCTCACTACACTGTCAGTACACTACACTCTCACTACACTGTCACTGCACTGTCAGTACACTACACTCTCACTACACTGTCAGTACACTACACTCTCACTACACTCTCAGTACACTACACTCTCACTACACTGTCAGTACACTACACTCTCACTACATTGTCACTGCACTGTCAGTACACTACACTCTCACTACATTGTCACTGCACTGTCAGTACACTACACTCTCACTACACTGTCAGTACTCTACACTCTCACTGCACTGTCAGTACACTACACTGTCACTGCACTGTCAGTACACTACACTCTCACTACACTGTCAGTACACTACACTCTCACTACACTGTCAGTACACTACACTCTCACTACACTCTCACTGCACTGTCAGTACACTACACTCTCACTACATTGTCACTGCACTGTCAGTACACTACACTCTCACTGCACTGTCAGTACACTACACTCTCACTACACTCTCACTGCACTGTCAGTACACTACACTCTCACTGCACTGTCAGTACTCTACACTCTCACTGCACTGTCAGTACACTACACTGTCACTGCACTGTCAGTACACTACACTCTCACTACACTGTCAGTACACTACACTCTCACTACACTGTCAGTACACTACACTCTCACTACACTCTCACTGCACTGTCAGTACACTACACTCTCACTACACTCTCACTGCACTGTCAGTACACTACACTCTCACTACATTGTCACTGCACTGTCAGTACACTACACTCTCACTGCACTGTCAGTACATTACACTCTCACTACACTGTCAGTACACTACACTCTCACTGCACTGTCACTGCACTGTCAGTACACTACACTCTCACTACACTCTCACTACACTGTCAGTACACTACACTGTCACTGCACTGTCAGTACACTACACTCTTACTACACTCTCACTGCACTGTCAGTACACTACACTCTCACTACACTGTCACTGCACTGTCAGTACACTACACTCTCACTACACTGTCACTGCACTGTCAGTACACTACACTCTCACTACACTGTCAGTACACTACACTCTCACTACACTCTCAGTACACTACACTCTCACTACACTGTCAGTACACTACACTCTCACTACATTGTCACTGCACTGTCAGTACACTACACTCTCACTACATTGTCACTGCACTGTCAGTACACTACACTCTCACTACACTGTCAGTACACTACACTGTCACTGCACTGTCAGTACACTACACTCTCACTGCACTGTCAGTACACTACACTGTCACTGCACTGTCAGTACACTACACTCTCACTACACTCTCACTGCACTGTCAGTACACTACACTCTCACTACACTGTCAGTACACTACACTCTCACTACACTGTCAGTACACTACACTCTCACTGCACTGTCAGTACACTACACTCTCACTACACTGCCAGTACACTACACTGTCAGTACACTACATTCTCACTGCACTGTCAGTACACTACACTCTCACTACACTGCCAGTACACTACACTGTCAGTACACTACACTCTCACTGCACTGTCAGTACACTACACTCTCACTGCACTGTCAGTACACTACACTCTCACTACACTGCCAGTACACTACACTGTCAGTACACTACACTGTCACTGCACTGTCAGTACACTACACTCTTACTACACTCTCACTGCACTGTCAGTACACTACACTCTCACTACACTGTCAGTACACTACACTCTCACTACACTGTCAGTACACTACACTCTCACTGCACTGTCACTGCACTGTCAGTACACTACACTGTCACTACACTGTCAGTACACTACACTCTCACTACACTGTCACTGCACTGTCAGTACACTACACTCTCACTGCACTGTCAGTACACTACACTCTCACTACACTGTCAGTACACTACACTCTCACTGCACTGTCAGTACACTACACTCTCACTACACTGCCAGTACACTACACTGTCAGTACACTACACTGTCACTGCACTGTCAGTACACTACACTCTTACTACACTCTCACTGCACTGTCAGTACACTACACTCTCACTACACTGTCAGTACACTACACTCTCACTACACTGTCAGTACACTACACTCTCACTGCACTGTCACTGCACTGTCAGTACACTACACTGTCACTACACTGTCAGTACACTACACTCTCACTACACTGTCAGTACACTACACTCTCACTACACTGTCACTGCACTGTCAGTACACTACACTCTCACTGCACTGTCAGTACACTACACTCTCACTACACTGCCAGTACACTACACTGTCAGTACACTACACTCTCACTGCACTGTCAGTACACTACACTCTCACTACACTCTCACTACACCACCGCCATGTAAGGATCACACCCCGCCCACTGCTGTGAGAGGCTGACTGACCAGAGGGGCGGGGCTGGATTTGCATGTTAGCTATATATTTATTTTGCAAACTCCACATTTAAAATGTATATTTAACTTTTACATTTAACACTTATATTTATATTTAGCATTTATTATACATTTAGAGTAAATATTTATTTCAAAGTTAAATGTTTAGTTTGCAAAGCCCATATTTATGATTTAGCTAAATATTTAATCAAACGATAAATATTTATTTAAAAAAAACGGAGATTTTGCATTTATTTAAGTATTTATTTAAAAAAACGAAATATTTATAAATGTGGGAAAAAACACAAGATTTAAGTTAAATGTGTGAAAAAAGATACTTGAAAAAAGTGTGCGCTGTTTTACATAGTTTTCTTGTTAGTTTTTTTCCCCCCTTTCCACCTGAGATCTTAATCCTAACTGTGCTAATCGCGCTTGTCACCTTACCCCCAGTTCCTGCGGAGGTGATGACTCAGTGACACCTATGAGTGACACTGCTGGGACTGGCGCTCTTAGGGGACGGAGCTGAGCAGCACCGGTACACTAGAAAAGATGTGTTGGTTTAATGCCCTGAAGTAACGCCGTCAAATGCGCTCGTGGGACTGTATGGTGCAGCAGAATTTGATAGGTTACGGCAGGGGGGGCAGGTTTCAGGAAAGCCATTAGAAACACGCCTGCAGAATGAGTGCAGCCAAAGGGCTTCTTAGTAAATGTTTTGTCAAGTAGCAAAAAAAAAAGTTGATTGTGTGTCAGTCAAGGTTTGGCTTCCCAGGAAGTGTGTTGAAGTCACATCAGTGAAACACCTTGTTTGTGTCAAAATACTGCGACAGACATGGCTTAGAAACAAACAGCTCACTTCGTGGAAGAAAAAACTATTTTCTTGACATGGAACCTTGCTAGGTAGGCAAGAGGATGAGGGGATGGAAGGAACAGTGATAGAGAGAGAGAGAGAGAAGGGGGGAGCCTCAAGCATTCCTTGAGTGGGCTTGTGATCTTTTCCTCCAGTATTTTTTTTTCTTGGGGCTCTTTTACTTTGCGCTCTCTCTCTCTCTCTCAAGCTGTCCTCGGTTTGATGGAGTGCAGTGAGCGGTTTATTTCTCCCTCTGTAGGAAGCATATTGCAGCTTGGTGTCAGGCTCTCCATATCAACCGCGGCGGAGGCCCGGAGTGAGGCTGACACATAGTCCCGGCCTGTCACCGACAGGGATGTTGTAGTGGTGGGAGAATACAGTAACCCAGCCCACCCCCTCCTGATTGGCTGCTGTCTGATGTTGTAATTTATTTTTAAACATTTTCATATCCCCCCCTCCACCCAAATTTCCAAAAACGCAACTTTTAATCAGAATACCTCACCCCTACAACCAGAGTCGACGACAACGTACAATTGTCATGATCCGAGTTTTCTCTACCGGGACTCTGAAACGTGTCCGCAGTGGCGTGACGATGTGTATTTACCAGTAGTGAATTCTGGTGCTGTTGAAGGGAGGGGGAGGGATGGAGAGACAGGGAGGGGGAGGGTGCCACAAGGCTACTCAGCTTGATTCATTCTAATTGGTGTTTCTTCGTTTCAGAGGAAGTCATGCTGGCAGAAGAAGACAAGAACGCAGAGGAAAAATCACCCCTGGATGGTGCGTTACAGGAGAAAAAACGTGAATGCTTTTCTTATCTATAGTCTAGAAAATACGAAACAGAATTAACAAATAGAAATTAAAGTTTATTCTGAAGTCCGGTGCTAAGGGCCCTCAAGTGTCTCCTGGCTATTACTGCAGATGGGTGTATTTGCGCTGAGGGACATAAGGATGGGGTTACAGATCGTAGTTTGCAGCTCTCAAACAGACTGAGATTTCAGGTCTACAACCCCATGGAACCAGAAACAGAGGTCCCATTAGGCAAATAATTTGTTCAATTATAGGCCCAATTAAGCAATTGAGAGCAAAGATTGATCAAAGGCCAGAAGAAGACACTTGCTTCCCCAGGACCAGGACAAGGAAGTCCACACTGTGTCACACAGCTCTTAATGTGCTGAATTTGTAGGTTGGTTTCTTTTTCACTCTCCTAGTGCAAAACAATTAAGACGCACGTGGATATCATGGGATTATGAATCAGTTAATTAAACATTTGCTCAGTTTTTTTTTTTTTCATTCCAATGCTGCAGCTCTCTGCAGTGGCGCAAATGCCCAGGGTAGGAATAATTACATGTCCCCGTCCAAAAGAGCTGCTGATGAAAAGGCTGCCGGCGCTGACTGGCAGGCGTGTGACAGGCGTTTTATGGGCTGATCTCTGGTCATCCCTCTGTTTAACCTCAGCACGGAGAACTGTGATGGGTGTTGCTCTGGGTGACCCGATAATCACAGGGTTCATGAGGCGCTTTGATTGGGTTGGGAACAGGGAGGACACATCTAGGAGCAGGAAAAGCACATGGCAAAATAGATGGGAAATGGGCGGGTTGCACCAGAGATGCTGCAGAACTAGACCTGTGCCGGCCAGACCCTGACAGACCCCCAAGACCGAGTGACACACATCTGCTGTTCAGGATATATATTTCATACAGGCTGCTGGCATCAGCTCCATAAAGTGTGTGTGATGAAAACCTGATCTGCTATATTCAAGAATACCTATACTTTGATATATACATTTATAGTGTGTATACTGGATGCAATTTGCTGCCGGGGATGGTTGGGATTTTGCCCCTTCTGTTTTATCACCCCCCCTCTGGTATGTATATCTTATCCCCGGTGGTTATACGGCATATCCCCACTTTTGATATGCGTCTGTACATTCAGTCCCAGAATTTAATAAGTAATTTCCCAAATCGTACATAAGCCAAGAACAGTAAAATATATAATCTTATATATCTTGTATATAATAATCTTCTTAACTGTACTTGTCACTGAATCACTTTTGTTTCTTTGCGGTGGTGCTGTGCTGTGACCCGCCCCTTGTCAGTCAATCAAGTCCTCACGATGACGTTTCACATCACGTCCCCATTCGCTGTCATTTTAAACCTGCCTTCTAACCCAGACTGTTCCTTCACATTGTTTTTGCCCCAATGCCCCAACAATATAAAACCTCCCTGATTGGCTGTCTTTAGAGTTTTTCAAAAATAGTAGCCTAGGCTAAGCAAGCCAATTATGATTTTTTTGTGCAGAAAAGCCTAGCCTGCCTATACTAGATGGAAGTGTGTTAATGAATCAAGGTTAAATAATAATGGGTCAAGATTAGATTAGATTATATATATATATATATATATATATATATATATATATATATATATATATTGTTTTTTGTTTTGCTTTGTTTTGTTTGTTTCCCTGTGTGTGTGTGTCAGGGGGTAACTAATTCCTCTGTGGATGAAGAGCAAGCCCAGCATGCCTCTATCTGTGTCAGCAGTAGGCTTTTTCATTTACTCTAAATTGAGTTTAACACAAGGGGGCAGATCCTTGCAGGCTCTTACGATTACTGCAGCCGCCCCCCTCCCCCATGCTGGATGGTGGGGTTCATTTATTTTTAATTTCCCATTACTGCTCCCCACCTGCTGCCCTGGTTCTGTACTAGAGCCACATTGCCCAGGCTTTCCCGTGCCGTCGGTGTGGGGTGGTGTGTGACACGCGCCCGTCCTCCCCTGCTCAGAGCGAGGTGTGTGCTAATCCGCCGGGCATTTGGATTTCTGTCGATGAGGGGGGTGTTCTGGACCTACAATTAACAACATGCCAAGGGATTTGTACCAAACCATAGGTATCTGTGTAGGCAAGGGGGCTCAAAGAATACAAGCTCATTACCATCTTGCCATCCATCTCTGGACTTAGTCCAGGCAGTGGCTCCAGAGGGAATTTCGTGTTTTGCACAGTGCTGAAGTTGCGTGGGGAGTTTCGGGGGGAAGTGGACGTGCCGACCTGTTAGCCTCCTGCTCTCTTGGGCGTTTCTGTGTGTGGTGCACTGAGAGATTAATGCCCGTGCTCTGTCCTTATTTAATGCTTTGCTCTTATAACACTGTCTGTGTTTGTGTATTTGTACGTGTTTGTGTGTGTGTTTGTCCATGTGTGTCCCTGTGCGTGCGTGTGCTTGTGTGTGTCTGTCTGTCCCTGTGCGTGCGTGCGTGCGTGTTTGGTTGTTGTTGTGATTAGTTCTTAAGAGAGCCAAGACCAAGAAGAGCAAGAACGACCTGATCCACGCCGAGGAAGGAGATGACCACTTCACTGACATCTCCTCCGTGGGTGAGGCTGACCTCTGACCTCTGCACCCCACACACTGAACTCTGACCTCCACACTGCATTTGTGTACACAGCTGGGTTCAATCAAGCCAGTGCCACCAGTCAGAAGATCATTTCTATTGGTTAGGGACTTAACAGGATTAATTTTGATTGGTTTATCATCGCTGGAGATTATGGTGGGGGATGTTGGAGGGCTAGAGTTAAGGTTGAATTTGTTTTATTGTATTTGTATACACTCAGCTCCTCACTGTGCAAGCCATGCATTGAGACCAAAACTAAAATATATTAAAGAACACAGTTATGAAGCGGAAAACTTATTATAATGGCTCTGATGAATATGACTTTGATGAAAAAGTACAAGCTAAAAGACGCAGGTCTGATATATTGTTTAGGCCTATCAGGATGAGAAAGAAGAGTAAAATACACCCTGTCACTTTACTTGGGTTGTTCGGTGTATTAATTGATGTTGGGGTTGCCTGGCACTCCACCACAGTCGTTACCAAGCCAGCACAGACTAGCCTCTTGTTCTCTGCTCCCTGTTTTCCAAGAGCTTAGTTTTAATTGTTTCAATTCAGTTCATTTTCGGTTTGCTGTTTTTGTGAGGGGGCGCTCTGAAATGTCAGATCAGTTCGCATTAATCCTAGCAGACTTGCAGTGCGACACTTATGCATACATACACACACACACACATACACGCACACACAAGCAAAGTCTATGGCAAGTAGCTGGCCTGAATAAGAGCAATGAAGTGGTCCAGAGAGTAACTGGTGGTTCAACTGAGAAGCCTGTTGGTTTATTTTATTCAGCTTTTGTCTTGCCTGCCAAGCATCCGTCTGCATTCAGCTCCTGAAATCCCCACTTACGGTCTCAAAAAAAGAGAATACCCGAAAGCACTTGCAGCTCGTTTGTAAATCCCTTTAAAAAAAAGAAACGGAGCATATTTCAGACAAACTAATGTATTAAACCCAGTGCCTTCATAACATAAGAATTCTTTGATACACAAACCTTTGTGTGGCAATGAGATCTTAGAGCCAGCAAATTCAATATACAGAATTCAATACCTGGGGTTTATCAAAAGGCAGCAAATTCAATATGATATTCTCTCTCTCTAACACACACACACCCATTCTCACATTCTCACTCTTTCTCTTACTGTTTAATAGAGATCTTATTAAATTAAATATAATCTTGGTTCAATACAAACTATATTTAACCCAGTCCTGGCAGGCATGCTGCTGGAGTAATAAGAAACAAAAAACAAACACAGACACCACAGACTGATCATTAAATTGGTTTCTCAGGTGAGCAAGAATGTTTTATTGGTCGCAGTAGTTGGTATTAGTAACTCTAATTACATTAGCAAACATTGAATCATTATTTTCGGTGCTTGTGTGTTAATGAGTGTTGGTGGAGAGAAGGCGCAGTGAGCGCACGGTACAGCAGGCAGCAGCAGCGGCAGCACAGGCCGCTGTCGCCGCAGTGGAAACTCTTACTAGTGGCACTGGCAGTAGAGGAACTACCCGCCATAACATGAGAAAAGCAAATGGTGTTAATTGAGATAGCAGCAGAACCAATTAGCAGTAGCAGTAATGGTATTTGTGGGATTAGCATAAGCAGTTGTAGTAGCAGCATTACAAAGTGCAATTAGCACTTTTATATTAGCCATCAGTTCTCAGCAGCATAACCCCAGTTCAGATCAGATCACCCGTAGATGGAGCTCATCAGGGTTTCACCATGCCGGCGATCTCAGACGCGGGCTGTGATAGGGATTCCAAACGAGTCCTGATTATCCTCACAGAAAGGGGTTTTAATTAAGGCAAGATTTACATGTTGTGCATGAACTCGCCTTATAATGTCATTTCACTTCAGGCCCCAGACAGAGCTGCAGACAGGAGGTGATTTTCTGAGGTGGAAATTAGATCCACATCAGGGAGTCTCGGTCAATGAGCATTTAAAGTTTATATATAGAGGGAATAGAAACCTTCAGAGTGCCTGCAGCATCGTCATCATAACAGTAATGTAGTAACTGTGCAGACTGGATTTCAGTCCTACAATTTCCATCCTCCTCCTCTTCACCATCCACAACATGTTTTTCACAAGCATTCGTAGTCTTACCCTTGATAATACATCATCAACTGAATATATACAGCGTATATGTTAAGGGTTTTTCTTGTCCGCTGATGACTCTGCCTTGTGGATGTGTGTGTCGGCCCTGCGTGTAAAAGGCGCTATACACACCCGGGCGCTGAGTGACCCCGCTGCTCTCTGGTGCCCGCAGGCTCACCCTTCGCCCGCGCCAGTCTGAAGAGCGGCAAGATCGAAAGCTCCTCCTACTTCCGCCGCAAGGAGAAGAGGATGCGCTTCTTCATCCGCCGGATGGTCAAGGCCCAGAGCTTCTACTGGATCGTGCTGTGCCTGGTGGCCCTCAACACCCTGTGTGTGGCCATTGTCCACTACGACCAGCCTGACTGGCTCACCAAGGCCCTGTGTAGGTCGCCGTCTCTCCTCTACCCTTGTCAGTCCTGTTCCTGGAGCCCTCTGTAGTGGCCGCTGAGTTTTTCTTTTGGCACGGTTATATTTAAAGTTGATAGTTTATATATTGGACTGCTAATTATGGAGTTTATTTTATTTTAGCATAACTTAGTTTAGTTAAGATTCGTTTAGTTTAGTTCAATCCAGTTTAATTTAGTTTAGTTATTTGAAATAGCCAACACAAATTATTTGTATTTTAAAACTGAAAACAATCAAATAGACAAAGCAAAAAAAGATATGAGAAATAAGTCTAGTGCGGTGAAGCAGGGATTGCTCTGTCTCAGCTGTATTAATGGTGAATGCCTGGTCCAGATCTGCGATTGTGCAGCATATCAAAGCACAGCCAGGATACAAGTGCTGCACAGCATGGCACACCGCAGGACACGTGGCTCTCATGGCGATGTTACTTGATTGTATTTACTATTATATTTATTATTCTTTACCTTCCTTCCCCCATCCCAGGGTGCAGGGCTGAGCTTCTCTTGTACTTATCTGAAAAATATAAAATTCCCTGTCAGAGGACACAGGCCTGCTCCTCCACATCTTAGCGCAGCAGGCCAGCCAAGCAAGGCAGCAGTGTGTCGCTGTTGTTTGATAACGATCCCCAGCTCAGCTGATCTTGAAGTAAGACCTTCCTGGGAGGCAGGTAGCAGAGGAATGAGCTGGTGTTCGTCACAAAGATTTAAAAACAATAACAACAGGAGAAAGGAAAGGATAGTCTAACATCCCTGCAGAGATAAACACTCTGTCAGCAAAGAGTCTTTTTAAAAAGCAGCGTCTTTAACCCCTACAAGGCTACAGCAGGTGTCTGGGGGACACACTCCACCTATGAAAAGCCATGTTGCTGCAGATTAGACATGCAGCCTTTACTCTAAACAGATAACCAGGGTGCAGCGTTGGTGTGGTCCGGCTCTCTCTGTGTAGCTGCTCCGGCCATACCTGCCCCAAGTCTGCACTGGCAGGGATGACCATAGAGGCAGCCCAGTGCATCTCAGACATGTAGCCTACTTAGTTGTACGTTTTTATGTCAATTGTGATGCTCCATTAATTGACCCCCCGCCCTCATTGCAGACCTGGCCGAGTTTGTTTTCCTGGGCCTGTTTCTGAGCGAGATGACTCTGAAGATGTACGGCCTGGGCCCCAGGAACTATTTTCACTCCTCTTTCAACTGCTTTGATTTTGGGGTAAGTCTGTCGCTGCTCATTCCCCCCCGATCCAACACACAAACCCACCACAATTTCCCATTCAGATGAGACCAAAAATGTATTAAGAATAATATATATATATACACAAACATATATTTTTTTTAAATCCCTTGTAACATTGCAGTTTTTATTTTTTACTACCAATTTTCCTGAAACATTTAACAAGTTTATTGTTGTGATATAAAAATGAAAAATATAAAAGCACAGCAAAGCACCCAGCTGCCCTGATTAACTCTGAAGACATGTTTATTCATTCAGAAAGTCAGCTCCAAGTTTGTCTCCCTCCAGAGCCAGAATATACTCAGTGACAGGACTGTGTGTGTGTGCCCAGTCAATCCCATCAGAAAAGCATTCTGCCCCCCAGCCAATTCAGAGATTGGTTCCCTGTCAGCGACTGCAGTGCTTCACTCGCTAGTCTGTGCTTTCTGGACTCTGTCTCCCACTAAGTGTCATGTGTTGTCCTGTGCCAGGTGATAGTGGGCAGTATTTTCGAGGTGGTGTGGGCAGCAGCCAAACCCGGGGCCTCTTTCGGCATCAGTGTCCTGAGGGCCCTCCGCCTGCTCCGGATCTTCAAGGTTACAAAGTGAGTAGGTTTCCTGTTTTCAATGCTCTTAATTTCTATAAACCTTGCACCTATGGGCTCCAGCTCCAGGCATGGATGTGGTGGGGAGGGCATAGACAGTGAGGGTTTGGGCCACGGTACCGAGCCTTTTACTTCTCATTCCAGCCAAGCTGTGTCTTACATAACTGTTGGCTCGTTTGCTGTGTGAAACTCGTTTTCAGGTGCACAAGGCCGGCGATTGATGATGATATATATATATATACACCGATCAGCCATAACATTATGACCACTGACAGGTGAAGTGAATAACACTGATAATCTGGTTATCATGGCACCTGTCAGTGGGTGGGATATATTAGGCAGCAAGTGAACATTTTGTCCTCAAAGTTGATGTGTTAGAAGCAGGAAAAATGGGCAGCGTAAGGATCTGAGCGACTTAGACAAGGGCCAGATTGTGATGGCTAGACGACTGGGTCAGAGCATCTCCAAAACTGCAGCTCTTGTGGGGTGTTCCCGGTCTGCAGTGGTCAGTACCTCATTGATGCCTGTGGGGAGCGAAGGCTAGCCCATGTGGTCCGATCCAACAGAAGCTCAAATTGCTGAAAAAGTTAATGCTGGTTCTGATAGAAAGGTGTCAGAACACACAGTGCATCGCAGTTTGTTGCGTATGGGGCTGCGTAGCCGCAGACCAGTCAGGGTGCCCATGCTGACCCCTGTCCACTGCCGAAAGTGCCTACAATGGGCACGTGAGCATCAGAACTGGACCACGGAGCAATGGAAGAAGGTGGCCTGGTCTGATGAATCACGAGTTCAAGGTGTTGACTTGGCCTCCAAATTCCCCAGATCTCAATCCAATCGAGCATCTGTGGGATGTGCTGGACAAACAAGTCCGATCCATGGAGGCCCCACCTCGCAACTTACAGGACTTAAAGGATCTGCTGCTAACGTCTTGGTGCCAGATACCACAGCACACCTTCAGTGGTCTAGTGGAGTCAATGCCTCGACGGGTCAGGGCTGTTTTGGGACCTACACAATATTAGGCAGGTGGTCATAATGTTATGGCTGATCGGTGTATATATATATACTGCTGCTGTTGCAGGGAGCAAGTTGTCTGTCTGTTGTCTGAAAAAAACAAAACAATGCAAATCACCCAGTTAGTCTGATTAACTCTGAAGACATGTTCATTCATTCAGAAATTCAGCTCCGAAGTCGTCTCCGTCTAGCGACAGAATATACTCTGTGACAGGACTGTATGCGGCCCATAAAGTGTGTGTGCGCCCAGTCAGCCTGGTCAGAGACGCATTGTGCCTCCAGCCCATTCAGGGCTGGGATCCCTGTGATTTTGTCCCCCAGTGTTAAACACTTTCTGGCAAACGGTTCCCCATGCAGGGCTGTCTGTCAGCTGTGTCTCTGTCATATGAAGTGTGACAGGCAGGGAAGATGCCACACAGCTGCTGTGAGACTGAGTGGCTCCATTGAGCGATACAAATGTAATGATACGGCTGAGTTCTGTGGTGCTGGGGGCGCCACTGTCACTCCGGAGCATTCCGCTGCATTCAGCCTTAATTAGTGACATGTTAATGAGCAAATAAGACAATCAGCATTTTAGGAAAAGATGACAGAAAGAAAAAGAAAATGAAAGGTTACAGGAAGCTCTTCATTAATGCTGTGAATCTCAGCACAGTTAGAACTGGTTTACTATTCTCCATCTGTCTCTCTGACTATCTGTCTGTCTATCTCTGTTTCTCAGTCTCTGTCTGTTTATCTATCTATCTATCTAAGCATCTGTCTGTCTGTCTATCAGTCTAACTGTCTACCCTTGCTGGTTCTGTGTCGTGTTTTTAAGGTTTTGTAGCAGTTCTGCTTTTGATTAATGAATCTTTACAGCCCAATGGTCTTCAGCAATGGGATGAGAGTGTTATGAAATGACGGGAATTGTGCTCTCTGCTGCTTCAGAGAGAGTGAGAATGAGAAAGCGAGAGCAAGAGAGAGGGAGAGGGAGGGAGTTGAGGGTGGGGGTTACTCACTTTTAAAACATACAGCTCCATTAGCCACTGCAATTTACAGGGCAGTAAAGTTATTATTATCTATTAAATACTACTTGTGCCTGTAATTCTGTGAGTGGGAGGAGGCCACTCTGCGCTGCTGGAGTGGTATTAGTCTTTCCCCCTGGGCCGCTGTGCTGTTGTAAATCCATGCAGGATATCGGGTACCAAGGCAGGAGTGGGCAGGGAGTGCCTCAAATCCAGTCGAGTCTGTATGTATCTGTCAGCCAGCCATTACTAAATGATTACTAAACACCGGGAACACATGGTGAATTAAACCCAGTCAAGCCAACCACTGAAACAGTTCCTTTATTAAAGTACAGTTAATACTACGTACGCTGGTGTAAAGTAAGGAACACACCTGCGTTTTTTGAAGAGTGCTTTCCTATATTGCATGGATTTGCAGAAGAGGCTGCAACCCAGCCCCCCAGTGCTAGACTGGGATGGTAGCAGATGCACTCCCTCTGGTCAGCGTGCGCTCCTGGGACTGTGGTGGATGCTCCCACTGTAGGAACCCAGGCAACGTACACAGCAGACTCAGACGGCCCCGCAGTGTGGCTGATTGCCCTTCTCCTCGAGGGGCGGGATCCTGGGCCGTGTGGGTGCAGTTCGACAGAGTAGGAGGCCGTGAGCATCAACAGACATGAAGGGATGGTGGGGCGGGGGTGCCCAGGCTGTAGGACTTGTCTGCCCTCCTACTGGTTGAACCAGGGAGATAGCTGTACCTGACCAGTCTTTATATCTGTCTTTACATCTGTCTGTCTGTCTTTTCTCTGTGTGTCCATCTGTCCGTCTGTCCGTCCGTGTGTGTGTGCGTGTCTGCCTGCCTGCCTGTTTGTGTGTCTGTGCGCAGGTACTGGAACTCTCTGCGGAACCTGGTGGTCTCCCTCCTCAACTCCATGAAGTCCATCATCAGCCTGCTGTTCCTCCTCTTCCTCTTCATCGTAGTCTTCGCTCTGCTGGGCATGCAGCTCTTTGGTGGCCAGTAAGTACGCGCCCCCCGTGCCCCCCACTCCCCCACCCCACCCCCTAACAGCTTAACACATAACCCTAACAGAGCAGTACTATAGTACCCCCATAGAAGGCAGAACAGTATTCACACAGCAAATAATGCAAACAAAAAAGTACATATGTGTGTTTATATATATATTAAAAATAAAAGAAGTATTTACTTTTCTGTGTGAATACCCATCCAAACATATACTGTTCTACTGTAAAAAAGAATAATAAGAATTACTGACCACTGTACAGCTCTAGAAAAAGTTAAGAGACCACTGCACATTTTTCTTAAATCAGCATCTCTACATGTATGGCAGCCATTCCATTGCATTTCATTCATATTTTAATTTGGAATTTGGTAGAAATGTTGTCAGTAGAAAACAAAAATGTTAATTTTACCCAAACACATACCTATAAATAGTAAAACCAGAGAAACTGATAATTTTGCAGTGGTTTCTTACTTTTTCCAGAGCTGTATGTATGTATGTATGTATATATGTGTTGGGTCATTTTAGGACATAGCTCTGTGGTGCACAAATGCATGAGCAGCCATTAAGAGGGGGGGGTGTTGATTTCATTTGGATCTGTATCAGTGACAGCTATTAGTGTCCATTCAGAGACGTAGCGCACTGGGCTGCAGCATCAGGGTTTGATCGTGACTGAACATTGTTTGCAATCGCAGGAGGGGGATTAAAGTTAAGACAATGAATTTCTACAGCTTTAATCAACTATACTATAGTACTATTCTCTCCATTTCTTGTAAAAATAAATAAATAAATAATCTCCATGATGACATCCATATCCATATGAAAAAATACTAGTTAGCACAAATGCTACAGCGTCCGTCTGTGTTTTCTGAGGGGATGCTGTGGTATTAGTGGCCCTGGAACAGTATCTGCTCATATGCGATTGCAGCTCCTTGTGTTTCTCTCCATCATGCTGTGCTTTGGCATCACATTAACAGTCTGAGCTGGGCAGATGTGCAGGGAATTGGGATTGAGACTTTTCCATCACATTAATTATTGAGTTATCCCAGCAGTGTAACACGGGTTATTAAAGCACTTAATTTAAAAAAAAAAAGATAATAACACTGAAGAAAGAAATATTTGCTTCTCTTTCACGTCTTTTTCCAGAAGACAGCTTTCTTTTTAAACTTTGAAAAGTGCATTTTGGTTGAGTTTTTTTTGTCACATATCATTTAAAACAGTTGGTCCAAGTAGATCCAGGTAATATAATAAAATAAATAAATAATGGGATTGAATTGAACCATTGCTTTCTATCGATTCCTTTTGCATTCTAATGGAAAACAAGTCAACACCTACAGGAAAAACTGTACACAGGCTCAACAAAAAGTCTGTGTGTATGTTTGTGTGTGTGTGTGTGTGTGTGTGTGTGTGTGTGTGTGTGTGTGTGTGTGTGTGTGTGTGTGTGTGTGTTTTCTTTTTTCCTGTATCTTTTTTTGGAAATGTTTCAATCATATGTGACAAAATCCTACGTTGACTCCTTCACACCAGCGTTGTGTTTGCTTTTGAGCCGGAGGTTTCTCCAACACACAGGGTGGGTTTTGTTTGCTTTTGTATGTATTTCTTTTTGTAAGTATTTTAATATCCTAAATTGTTGGCACATCTCTTCCGACCAGCAGAAACTCATAAAGATGAATTCATCTCATGCCCCTCCACCCCTCTTCTCAGCCCACTCCTGGACAGTTGTATTAAACAGAGACAGTGCTGTTCTTGAGAAGCATGCAAGTCCACTGCTGACAGCTGCAGGCGTAGTGTAGCGTAGTCCAGGTGGGATGTAAAATTTGTCTTCACCGTGCCTACGGAATCTGCACACCCCATATGTAGCAAGTTAATTAGCAGGTTTTGTTGTTTGTTTTGTTTTGGCGTGCAATTCAGAGCGTCCAGATTATTGTCATAAATACCGAGCCCTCCTGAAATATCGCTGCTCATCCCTGCTGCAGCTTGTTTACTTGGCGGAGGTAGAGAGGCCCGCAGTGGTTTTATCTGAGTTTTTCTGGGACTGTCTACCAGCTGTCCCCAGCATTCTTTCAGCTATTAACCCTCTGCTGCCTGGGCACGACTCCGAAACTGCTGATGGTGCCCTTCTAGCCAGAGAGCACATGTGTGTGGGCGCATGTTAAGGGCTGGTGTGTTTAGACTTGGGGGGAGGGGTCATCCGAGGACGTCAGGTTTTCTGGTCCTTTGTGTTGCAGCTTCCTCACGCAGGCAGAGATACTGACAATAGGAAGAAAAGTAAAAACCAGTCCATTAGAATGATGTCACAGTGTAATACATCCTAAGGCCTGATTGAGATTGTAGTATATATTGGGTGGTGGCAGAGAGAGGAAATCATAAAATGAATGCATAAAGAAATAAATTGATAAAATTGTCCCCCGATTAAGTGTGCGTACAGTATCTGCATCCCCAGTAAAGAGATGGTAGCAGAATCAGACAGCAGAGTGATGCAGTGTTTGATTATTAATAGACAGGCTGAGCACTAACACTTTCTCAGTGCAGAGGAAAGAATATCTTCAGTCCTTGGGTTTCTGAGCTGGAGAAGCCCTTGCAGAAGATCCCTGTGTGTTACGCGTGGTCAGGTCATGTGGGATCCATTCAGTGCGTCATCTCGCTGTTCACAACACTGGCTGGCACAATGCGCTTTTGTGTGTTTTTGAAATGATTCATGTACATTTTAAAGGGATTACTTTACACTTGTTCTTTCTTGATTTTTATATTGTATTATTTTCCAGATTCATCTGTGATTGCAGGGCTGTGATATAATTAGGATAATTATAAAATATACATACATATCTGAGACGGTAGAGGATTCGTGAACCACCGAAATGAGGTTTGGGGAACAGATGCATGTAGAGAACTCTTGGGAACACATTGCAGTGAGTGCTCCTGAACAATATGCATTTATGTTTAATGACATATACGAACCTCAAAAAGCACAGGACCTGCGTTATCTACAGAACTGTGCATGTGGTGTCTTTATTAAATCAAATGACAGAGTGCAGTTTGAAATGCAGTTACACTTGATCACAGTTTGCACTGCAATTTATATTTATTATAGCTATACACTGTACTTCCACTGTGATGTGGAAAATAAATAAATTGCTCTCTGGTTGCATTTACAGTGTAAATATCCCTTTACAATGTTTTGTCATGGAAGCCGTCTGTGCAGAACCTAAGGACCCCGTTCCTACAAATTGTGAAGCTATCAGTGCCCAGTGTCTGACAAGGGGGCGCCTAGACAACAGTAATGCGCACGAGTTAATGTGCAATGCCTTCTGTATTTGTCCAGCTTTTATGACACCAATTAAAGCAAAATATCCACAAGCTCCCCTAAGAACGCCTTCAAGCCCCTTTGACTTGAACGTTGAAAAGACAGAGCAGATAAAATCAGTTAAACGGTCGTTAGTAGCCGCTTGCTCCACTGGTTTCATCTCGGTTCCCATCTGGTACCTGGGCTTTACATTACTAGAAACAGACTCCTTAGACGTATGTATATACCTATATCTATCTGTATATATACACCATATATAGAGTTTCAATGGACATGTTTTCTGAGAAACCCATCTCCCCTTGCTCCTGTCCCACGTGTGTGTGTGTGTCATCCACAAGCACACAGTCAGTCCCATCCATTTCAGTGTTTTGCGTAGCTGTAACAGTGCAAGTAACAGAATGCATTTGATGGCGGACGTGTCTTGATGGAGGGAGCGCGCAGAGCAATGCCATGTCTGCACTGTGTTGATGAGTTCTGTGACTGCAGAAGTGCTGTGTTTGTCTTGTGGGGCTGCAGACACCATTTGTTTTCATTTTCTCACTGTTTTCTTCAGTTCCAAGGCACCGGAGACAGGTCCAAACAGGTTTGTTCTCCACAGAGCTCGTTCGCAGTGCACGTGTGTGTGTGCTCCCCGGGGCAGAGGCCTAGACTGTGACCACGCAGATTCTTCTTCTGACCTCAGACTGTTTGGGTGGTGGTTTTGGTCATGGTGGTGGTGGGGCGGCGGGGGGCTTAGGGGAGGAGGGAGGGGCATTAAACAGAATCGGACTTCCATGTTCTGTGAAAGATGTATTACAACACATTTATACAAAACCTTTGAGAATCTATTATTATTGTTGTTATTATTAACTACAGGTTAATATGCCCTGCACAAATCTCTGATACTCCTGGCATCCTGCTAATTTATCCCAGCTCTGTGTTTTTTGGGTGAAAATGTTTTCAGTGTTACCCTTGTAAAATTTGATACAGAAAGTCAGTTTGTTTTGTGTAGGTGAGTGGTAGTACATCTTGAGGGGTTTTTCCACAGACAAGGTCAATGTCTGCTGGTCGTCTCGTTTTGTGTGAAGTATAGATGGAAGATGTGTGTGTCTCCAAACAGAATGACAAACCCAGATTACATAACGCAGACAGACAGACGGACAGACATATTGATTCCCCTGTTACATCTCAGTTCCTGGTCCAGCCCAGTGAGAGGGATAATAGAGCAAAGCTATTGGCTGGTGTGGACCACTGGTTTACGAGCTGTCTCTATTGGTCACCGGCTCCTGGATATTCTCGCTCGGTTGAGTCAGTTACTGTAAACGTTTAGTTGTTCATTCCTTTAGTGTTTAGTGTGTCAATCTCCTTGCTGTTCCCTAGTGGACACAGCAGGCTAGTGTCACTGACCTCCAACCTTGATATATATATATAAATACAAATGGGCACAAACTTTGCCCTGAAATGAATTTGAAAACACCATGTCCCTGTTTAAGATGGGTGGCCAGCATGTTGTGATATTGGTGTTCAGTCTAGACTCCCCGTCTCCTGCCCCTTGCTGGAATGATATTTGTCATGAGAGGAACTGATCTGGGATTGTGCTGCACATGGAGTGGAAATGCAGGCCAATTCTGTCACAACACAAAAAGAAAGTGCATATTTATTATTATTATTATAGCACAAACACATGAGTGCAGAAGTGCCTCCTCTGTGGCTGTTCCCCTGTTTCAGTGATTGTGCAGTGAAGGTGGGGGGAGCCCAGAAACCTAGGCCTGCTCTTCCCATTGTAGTCCCTCTTCTCCCGTGTGATGGAAACCTTCTCCATTTCCAAGTCCGCGATTTCAGCCTTTATTACCACTGTCGGAGAGAGGACGGCGGGGGGCTGTAGGTCATCAGGGCTGTACCTTTGATCAGCAGAGGGGGAAAGGAAATATGATAAATATATTCATATATCTATATATGTATGTATGTATATCTGTGTATGTATATATATATATATTCATATATATTTATTTGTGTTGATGTACAGAAAGTTGTGTTTTAAATGATCGTACAGTGTGTGCGTGATTTGACACCAGCTGTTCTGTCGGTACCTGCATGTGTTTTGTATGAAGACTGTGTGTGTGGTTGTGCTCTATTGCTTCTCTCTCCCCAGGGCAGTGTTGTTGAGTTTAAATGTCTTTCCATAAAACAGTTCACTACAACAGCAAGACTCCCTATGAACTACACACACATACACACATGGCATTTAAGAATGAATTCACTGTTGTCATTAATTATTAATTTGTACCATGCTGGCGTGCGCACCATCCTGCACGGCCCACTGGTAGTTTTGACGTTTCAGTTGAATTAAGAGCTGACAGCCGCAGGCTTCTGTCCTCTTTTTAGTTGTGATAAATTATGTTTATAGTGTCTTCCTTGCTTTACAGTTAGTCTTGTCCCATCAGCGGAACATCAGAACATGAAGTGAATTGTTCACCATCTCCAAATCGCTGCCTGCTGCAAGTGAACACAGATTGAACAATGATACAAGATAGAACACATTTGAAGTGCTAGTTTCAGCTGCTAGTTTGTGAACTACTCCTTACACATAGATACACACACACACACACACACACACACACATATTTGAGAGTGTTATTGATTATTGCCAGTTGATCACTATAACGGTTTTGTGTTGTCCTGCTTTCTTTAGGTTTAACTTTGAGGAAGAAACTCCAACTACAAACTTTGACACTTTCCCTGCTGCTATTCTCACCGTGTTCCAGGTACACCGTCTTTAACAAACTGCACATGACACCACAATAAAGGCCTGGGGCCCTGGTAAAGCAGTAATGCAATAAACCTGTGCTTTTACCATGCTGTACTTCTGCCATTTACCTAACAGTTTATTAAAATTATTAAACCTTTATTTAACCAGGAAAGGCTCATTGAGATTAAAAGGTCCACCGATCAGGGCTGCGCACAGACATTTTGAAGGGCAGGGGCTCAAGCAAGAAAAGCGGCACCCTACACCCCCCACCCCAGCTGCTGACGAGGGCTCTTGTTGAGTCTGAGGGAAAAAGGGCAGGGGCTCGAGCCCCCCCTGGGGTCTATCTGTGCACATGCCTGCCGCTGATGTATTCTGTCACTCCGGTTTTCTGTTCCCACCCCGTAGATTCTGACTGGAGAGGACTGGAACGCAGTGATGTACCATGGGATTGAGTCACAGGGGGGCGTGCCCGGAGGGATGCTCTCCTCCATCTATTTCATCGTCCTGACTCTGTTTGGGAATTGTATCCTTTTCTGGGCGCAGTGTGTCATGGAGAGTTGGAAATACCGGCGTGTGAGCAGAGGAGGTAGAGGAGGATCTAGACATTGACGCTACGACCTAGTCCACTCTGTACAGGGATCGCCGGACTGTTGCCTAATAAGACCAGACAAAGCTCTGGATGAGACGGGTGGAGTCCAGGGGCTGATTTTGGCAAAATATATTCCTACAATATATTTTTATGTTTGTACTATATGGGTAAATTGGGTGGGGGTGTAAAAGCTTGTCTTCTCACAGGCCTCAGTGTGCAACAGTCTTTCCTGAGCCACCGGCTGATCAGACACCCTCCTCAATGTCTTCTTGGCCATCGCTGTGGACAATCTGGCCAATGCGCAGGAGCTAACCAAGGTAGGTTTGGGTCCCGTCCCAATCCACATTGTCAGTTAGCAGATATGGCAATTGATTAGCCCAACACCTCTTGTGATATTAAGGATCTTTATGCCGAGCAGTGGTACCGCATTTCTGTGCCGAAGGGAGAGATCTGACACCATAAACAATTG
Source organism: Amia ocellicauda (assembly GCF_036373705.1). NCBI lineage: Eukaryota > Metazoa > Chordata > Actinopteri > Amiiformes > Amiidae > Amia > Amia ocellicauda. The sequence goes on along the minus strand of NC_089858.1, from coordinate 13,362,294 downwards.
TATTACATCAGTAGACTGATTGGGTAAAGAGGTACTGTCTTCCTCTGTTCCCATTGGCTAGGATGAAGAAGAGCAGGAGGAAGCAACCAATAAAAAGCTTGCCCTCCAAAAGGCCAAGGAGGTAAAGGAGGTCAGCCCCATGTCGGCAGCTAACATTTCCATCGCAGCGTAAGTCATGAGACATCAGAGCCTCCCCTCTCCTGTACCCCGTTACCGCACCCCTGCATCCACCTCCCCATCCCCAGCCCCCACACCCCACACCCCCCACTCCCCTGCATTCCTCCAGCTGTGCCCCTCTGCAGAAACCAGAAGTGCATTGACTGTATGTCCCCCTCCGCCCTCCCCCTAACTCCCTCAGCCTGGATATAAACACACAAGTTGTTTTTTTATGTTCTTATTTTATATTGTGTTTATTTACTCTTTGCTTTGATGTATATGCTATATGTATATTGATGTATAGTCCCTGTATTGATGCAGCATCGATTTCTGTTTGTTGTATGTTTAGTTTCCTTTCTTTTCTGTTCTGTTGTTTTCCTGTGAGTTTGTCTGATCCAGCCTGGCGATTCCCTCTCTATCCACTAGTCGATGCTACACCTCTGATGTTTCTTTCCTCCAATGCAAGCTCCTCTTCCCCCCCCTGTGAGCCACCTCGGGGTTAACACGAGGTCAGACCCTGTACAGGAGGGGAAGATGCTTTTGAGTGGTCTTGTGTTGCTCGTCTCTCATTGGAGGGGTATTGCACGTCTCTGTGAACGCGTATGTCTGCTAAGAACTCCGCCCGGGGGTCCCGCTGTTGCAGAAATCCAAGGGTCCTTTCGTCAATATGTCAGCAGTATGTAGGCAGAGTGAGAGACAGATCACAGCCAATTAGCTTCGGTCAAGTTACTGCTTTGACTCTTGTTTGTTCCTTTTTTGTTTTTTCCCCTCTCTTTGTGGATATAGTGCATGTCATTCCCTGACAGAAAGCCCAAAGGACAGCGAAGGGGCCAGACTGGGTGTTATTGTCATCATTGCAGTACAGGGATCGCCCCAGGCCGATTTGCACATGCCTCAGCGCAAACTGTCCCACGGGACCTGCCCCTGTCCGCACTGCCGGAGCACGCTGCCGTGTTTTACCAATGGAAATGACGTGACAGCTGGGGAAACTGTCTGTCAGCATCATGTTTGGAAGCAGGCTTTGCAATTTTGTCAACTGTTAAGAAACCTAAAAAAATAGCCACTCGATAACCCCCAGCCCACAATCCCTCTGCAACATGGAGTTTCCTCGTTGCTTTGGGTCTCCGTGGTCTTGCAGAGCGGCTGGGACCAGGGCGAGGATATTAACATACAGGACTGAGTTCATGTACTTAATGGATTTGGTTTTGTTTATTTTTAAAATGATTTGTTTAATGATAACTTGAACTGGTGGGTTAAAAGTCACAAATGATTTAACAAACACAGTCTGCGAGTAAGGATAGTAAAGTGGAGGGCCCACTAACAGTTGCTTTGAACTGTGTGGTGAAAATGGAGTGTAGTTCTCATACGTAAAAAATATTTTTGTGTCTCTGTGGTTTGAGACTCTTGCAGGAGCACGTGGACACGGCACATATTTACACAGGAGAGGGAAGCCCAGTAGGTGGGTCGGGATTGAGTTTTGTGTTAGATTCAAAGAAACGTGGCCGTCCGTTCTCTTGATGGAGTCCCAGAGAGTCGCCTTCATTGGCACTGTAGGGGTGCCCCCTGTGTAAAAGCTGGTCTCCTGCAGGAATGGTGGTGTTTGCCTAGATTGTCATTCGAAATCGACTATTGCCGTTGGATCAGCAATCCCCTGGACTGAGGCATGGACGATTACGACTTTGCTGTGGTATTGTATGAGGCTGAAGTAATTAATTAATTAAGGCACTCCAAAAGAATGCAGGAGGGTTGGGGGCGTAGGGGAAAGCATCGACCCCTCTTGTACTGTGTGGAAATCATACCATCGTGGTTTCCGCGATCATTCCTCCCCTGCAGTGTATGTAGACTTGCAGTCATTTCTCCAGACTCGGCCCGTGTGTATAGACTTGACCCCTCCATGCGTGTCCCCTCGCTGCCTGTGAAGTGTTTCGACAGAGCGCCCCCTGCCTGTTCTGGGGCTCCTTTAGTGTACGTTTTTGATCACATGGTGGCTAAGGCTGCCTCTCTCATCCTGATTGGCTGGGCTGTTGGGACGCTGGTAAGTAGACTGCGATGAATAAGACCCTCACCAGCGATGGGTTTCTCTCGCCCTGTTGAAATGAAATTGTAGTAATTCTCTTTCTTTCCTTTTCTTGTTTTTTTTGCTGTTGTTGTTCTTGTTGTTCTTAATGTTGTCCTTATCGTTTGCTTGTTTTTTGTTTTTTTATCAGCTGCATTTGTATTAATATATATTAATATTTGGTTACTGTTCTCAATTATGAATTTATTGACAGAAACAGTGCTTTAAGTTTTTGCCAGAATAATAATTAAAATAATAAAATAAACATCTAATTTTACCCTAGCAACCTTTCACGGCCAATGTTGGGTTAGCTCGCTTCAGTACATTCCCTCATCATTTTACCATGATTTTCCTGGGCATAACATCACTAGACTGTGATAATGCAGGGCCCATATTTGTTGGTGTGTTAGTACACACGCATTAAGAACAAAAGTATTTACTGTGGTAAATCCGGGAGTGATCTGAGATCTGTGGTAAAGCACAGAAAGGCTGGTTTGACTGGTTTTGAATACCCCCATGTTTTGCAGTGCATGAAAATATAAGAGTATCTGTGCTGAGTGGACTGGCGGTGCAGACCTAGTTGTCAGCCTGAGTCACATGACTTTAATGCCGGTCACAAAGGAGTTTTGGGAGAAAAATGAACAAAAACAACGCACCTTGAAGAGAGGAGGGCCTCCCACAATCAAACGCCATCAGCACTGTGGTCAACGATTTCAGTTCCCCTTCACTCTTTACAAACTCTTGAAGCACTATTTCAGTTATTATTATTATTATTATTATTATTATTATTATTATTATTATTATTATTTGGTGTGGTGTTGTTTTTGTCTGTCTTTTTTTATTTAACTTCCCTGTTTTATTTTAGGAATGTTTGCCAAATCACAACCCTTTTTTTGTTCTTCTCTCTCTCTAAAACTAACAAGCAAAACAGACAAAAAATCCAGGGGAAAAAACATCTGTTTGCGATGACAAAATCCCGACACGAAACATTGACGGCATACAGTCCATTCAGGCCCGTGCAGGGCTGTGTGGGATGTTAAAACAAGATGTTTGTCCTTCTGTTTCTTCATTTATTTATTAGTGTGTGTATGTATGTATGTATTCATTTATTTATTTATGCATTTTTTGACTTTTGTTTCAGTGTGGACTCTTTGCTTGTTTGTGCGTTTGTTTGTTTCTGTACTTTTGATTTCAAGTTTGAGTTTAATTTTGTTTGGATTTTTTTAAAGTGGGGAGAAAAGACAAACAAACAAACACACAAACGATAAGGCTTACAGCAGGAGGTGACGGACGTACTATCGGACAGGCCGCCCCACGTGCCGCCCCGCTGCCACCGCCGCTGCCGCCTGCCTTCTGGTCTCCAGCCTCTCTGATCTCTTCCCAATGTGTTTTTTTTTTTGCATGTGCAGTTTTGTAAAGCAAAATCGAAGTGCTCTATCTCGCAGCTCTTCCGCCACCAGCGTAAATTCACCGTGAGTTGGCTCTCTGTTACAATATTCTCAAACCCTTTGACACCCTTCCAAATATCCTGTCATTCTTCACACCATCGTGAATCTTCCCAATGCCTTACCTATATATTTTGTTTTATATATATATATATATATATATATTCTCTATACATCTGAGGGGTGAATGTTGTAAACTCAATTAATATACCTGCGCATATTTGTATATGCAGATATTTAGATGTGTGTATGTATGTGTATGTGTATATATATATGCATACTTACATGCACTTTATTATCCTAATTTCACAAATCTATAGTGGCTGTGCTTATTTATTCCTTAACAAAAGCAACTACTCTCAGGAGCATTTGTATCCTCTTTTGTCCATGTTGTGACCCCCCCCCCCAGACCCTCCTCTGTGTCTCAGTTAAGACTTTTGCTCATGGTTTATGTTTCCTATCATTTACGAAAAGAGAAAAACTAAAGACGCACAAAAACCGGCTGGGGGTCCACACAGCACCCTGCGTCTGTCTCAACGTGGTTATTGCGTCGCCTGTCCTGTGTCCGCCAGGCTGCAGGGCCTCGGCGACACATTTATGAAGCACCGATCCAATTAGCATTTGTCCGGTGCACTCAGCTGAGATGTTTCTCTGGGTTTGGTAGGAATCTGGCACGTCGGCCTGTGGTAGCACCCATGCGTGTCGATGTTAAGCTTTGTGAGAGTTGTACAGAGGGGATTCCCTAATAGTGTCGCTAACATCAGATTAAGTTACTTAAGCACTTACTGTATTGTACCTCGGATATCACTTCAGTACCTTATTACCGGCACTCAGACAGACAGAAAAAAAGGAATTAGACTAGGAGAAGTCGCCGCTGGCCTCTGAGTTGTAACACTATCCTGTTACCTGTAATGAGTTAATCAATGAATAAAAACTGCTGAATTTGACATCAACACAAATCCTGCCACTAATAAATATGCCCTTCCCAGCCATAAGAAGCATATTTACACCGTCGCTGTGGCAAAAATATTGAGTTATGCAGCTGACAGCTTAAGTCTGTGCAATTGCTGTTGTTTTTGTTATTATTATTATTATTATTATTATAAGTAGTAGTCATATTTTTGGGGGTAGCATCTTCATTAAGGGTGACTCCTATTCAGTAGCATACATTGCACTTTCGTCAGACAGGCAGGTGTAAAGAGTTATGCAGTGCAAACTTTCATACTCCATGTATAGAACGACATCACTGAAAATGCAGATTATGGGATATTGCATTAGAGTACATGGCACAGAACCTGCAGCCAATGAGGTGAAGGAGTTGCAGTATGATGAGATTGAGTTGTGAGCATCAGGCAGAACCAGAAATCCAACCAGAGGTGCTTGAGGTCGGATCTTCTGCAGTGGGCTGTACCAAGTGCAGTGCTGGGGATGGCAGTTTATAGGCTGCAGAACAGAGAGATGGATAGTAGGATCCTGTTGATCTGATGTCTTATCCCTGTCAAGCTGTGAGGTTTATATAAATGTCTCTGTGTTCTTTTTCTTCAAAGTAAGTAAATAAATAAATATATTATTACAATTTCAAAGCACATACAAGCGTGCTCGTCCCTGGAGCTCCGTGTTTCCTCAGAAGCCTTCCTTTGACAGTGAATTGTATGAAAGGATGTTTTTTATTATTCTGATGTATAGAAACAACAGAGTGCTGTAACAGAGGAGGTGTGGGGAGGGGCTGAACCACAGAACGAAATGGGGGTGGGGTGGAGAGCAGGAAAATGTTCAAACAAGGAGGCCTGCTCAGATGCCCTCTGCCTTTATTCATTTTAGACCAAGTGCTAGGTCCCTCAGAATCTTTGTTCTGTCAGAAAAGCCACCTGGTGCCATGTTTTTTATTTATCGATGTCTACACCGTTATTTAACCCAGGACTAGGATTTTCCATTGGAGTAATACTTATCACCTAAGATTTTGTGATGGAGACTGGGCTTGCAAAATGGCTGCCAGGGAAACGAATCGCAGAGAATGTATTTTCCTCTGCGGGCTGTTGATGAATATTGTTACATCTTCCTCAGGGTTGTGTTTGACCGACTAGCAGTAAACCTACTGGATGGTGTGGCGTCTTGTCCCGTCTGATGCTTGTTCAATTCGCAGTGTCTGGTTCCTCTCTCGAAGTTTTGTCTTCGGTACAGATTATGCCCTTCAGTGGTCCCTTCTGCAGCAGCACAGCACCCCCTGCCCCCAATATCACTCACTGCCCCTTGCCCAGTTGCCCAATCTGAATTTGTTGATGTTGTTTTTGGACTGTGCTGTAGATGGTTGCTTTGCTCCCGTAACCATTAGATTTGTCCACGTCTAAGACTTTTATAATTGGGAAAGATGGTATTATTATTATTATTATTATTATTATTATTATTATTATTATTATGCTTACTTACATGACATTTCTCTGTTTCATACAATTTTTTGTTTAATGAAAATTTCCCCATATTTATATATTTATTTCTTGGGCCGAGAGAGAGGAAAGAAATATAATCATGTGATGTAGAATTTGCATGTTGTTCTGTTGTGGTCGTGGTCGTTGTTTCATTGAGGTTTATTTTTTCTTTGTTAAGTGAGTCTCCTGAGTGAGCTTTGACTATTCAGCATTTCAAGCTGTTGCGTGAGCGTGTGCGTGTGCGTGTGTGTGTGAGCGTAGACGCGTGAGAGTGTGAGAAGAGTTCACGAAAGTGGCTGCGGGCACCCCATACCTCTCTCCACATCAACACCGCTCCCTACTCCATACTCTTCCCCTTCTCCTTTCTGTCTTTCCTCTCTGTATCAGGGACAGCAGGTCTGATTCTGTGACAGTTACTGAAACCAAGGGAATGGAAATGGACATTTTCGTGCAAGGAAAATGTATTGACAGAAGTTTATATCCCTCACTCACTAACACACACACACACATACACACACACAAAAGAGTGTAATAAAACATCAGTCGGAGGGATCAGAGCCGTGCACAGAATCAGAGACCCTGTCCGTTGCTCTGCTCGTATTTGCACTGACAGAGTTGTGCTGTTGCTCGATATTTGGCACCTGCTCATGGCATTCCTGTCTGTGTGTCTGAGCCCAACGCATTCGCCTGAGGGGACCCCCTCCCCTGCTGGAGAGTGATAGGAAATGCATTGGGGGTTAAGAATTGTGTATGCTTGCAGTGCAGTAGCAACTTTGGGTGTCTTTTCCTGTCAGACCTTTTTATGTTGTTATTATTATTATTACTATTATTATTTTATTAAGTCCTTAATTGATTGATTTATTAATTTATATATTATTAATCGATCGGTTTATATTTTTGCACCTATCCCTGTTTCCGTTTGCTCCTTCCTGTCATGTCCAGTCCGTCTTGCCATCGGAGTATGTCTTTGTCTCACCTTTACCTTCTCTTTGTCCCTTTCTGTTCTAAAGAAAAGCATGACTGTCTCTTTAAATCCTGTGCCATGACTATAGTATGTGATACTGTGTGTATTTTTAAGTCTGCAGAGTTCTGTCTGCTCTCCTGCTCGTCGCATTTTGAGGTACAGGTACTGCGCAGGATGTGTCAAGTGGTGACTGTATTTATAACGTTTACACCCATCAACATGTGTATTCAAATTCAGTGTTAACGCTTCGTTGAGAGTGTCGTAAATACATTTCCAGCAGAACTGCAATTAAGGCATGAATTGGCTTAATTGACATCCTGTGTCATGTAACGTAAAAAAAAAATACAACAAAAGGCAGAAGCTATGAGGATGACCTGGATGCAGATAGAAGTTGAAATTAAACGGCCAACTGATGCATTATCGGGTTGAAATCATTAGATGCCCTAATTAGCATGTCAGTTGGCCTTTAAATGAGATGTTATAGGAAGATAGTTAATGGTAACCTAAACATATTCTACATATTTATCAAGCCCCTATTTTTGACACTCGAAATACAGTGTTGACCCAGTGAAAACATGGAATTGTCATGTATTTTCTCGGAGCAGGACAGACAATGAATTTGCCTTCCCTCTTTAATTGGTGCTGCTCCCTCGTTAGCGTAAAGTGCAGCAGCTGTAGCCACCTGGATAGGATTGACTTAGAGCTGGCCCAGGAGCCATTGCAGTCCATAGCTCCATTGTGGTTCTGAGCAGCATGGTAAGTGGGAGAGACAATGGATCCACGGACTGGAAGGTGTCTCTGTGAGTTGTACCAGGGGGGTGGGGGTTCATGATAACTTCAACCCCCTCTCACAGTCTCTCAGAGTAGATGGCCCAGATCAGTGTTTGTTGTTGCACAGAACCTTGTTGACATCCAGCGGTGAGAACAACTGACAGTCGTGCCTACAGTGACAGTCTTCTGGAATTAACAGCCCCGTTAAACATCAGTCCACTGAGACAGTGACCCTAAAAGGCCGGATCTGGGGTTCCCCTGTAGGTCTGGGCCACCCTCTTGAAGGGGAAGGGATTTTTGGATGCACCGTTACCGATCCTGGCTGACCTTTTCCTGTTACGATATTAGGAGGCAGCTGTTACCTTGTTTCTGAATTAAAGAAATCAAACAATCAAACAAGCAATTAACCTGAGATCAGTTCTGCCCCTCAGGGCCTAGATCCTTCAGTTCGTTCTCTCTTTCACCTGTCATCAGTGTTCCAGAACCGGACAACCATGACTAAACCCTGGGAAACACCATGCCAGTGAAAGCATGCTCAGAGATCAGTGGGTAGAATGGGTAGAATGGGTGGAGAAAGGAAGGTCTCTTTCTCTCTTTCTCTCTCTCTCTCCCGTAGCGACTGCCACTGAGAGCCAAAGACAGCTAGACTAACAGAACTGAGCGCCATCAGTCAATAGCGATGGCAGGAAATAAACACAGGTCAGGATTAAACAAAGGCGCTGGCAAATATTTGTTGTATCGTTATTAAAGATTAGAGCGCTCAGGTGGAAATGAAGGCAAATGAATCCCAGTAATCACCAGGAGTCTCCTCTCGCTGTTTTGACATTCGCACCTAGGCCCTGTTGTGAGGCAGGCTGAAATGTGGACTGAAAGATAAAGAAATGGAAAAACAAAGTGACCGGAGAAAGATGGCTGTTACTGTAGCACCTGTCAGCTGCCTTTTTCTCCCTCTGCTGGCAGACAAAGGAACTGCAATACCTGTACGCTGTACCTGAAATAAGCACACCTGGGGCTCCTCCTGTCAGGTGTGATACTGGCTGGGTTCACATGCTGGTAAAAAGTCATGAAGGTAGAAATGTAGGAATCCTTTACTTAATACTGTGACAATTTCTGCTTTGGGAAACTACACAAACAAACTACAACTATTGGAAACTGTAACCAGCCCATAACCACCTTAAATAAAGTAGAAGTAGAAGCAGCATGTAGAAACACAGCCCTTGCCTTCAGATAGAGCACACACAGATCTCCTGCCCGGCCATCATCTGTATCCCCTAGCAAAGAGACTCGGTGAAGGACTGTCATGTATTAATTCGCCTCAGAGGGAGGGAAAACACACAGGCTTGCTCCCAGACTACCATCACAGCCCTTATAAAAGTTTAATGTGGTCCACCATGGTATAACGCTTAGCAGAGTGTGCGGTGTGGGAGAGCATGGGACAGAACAGGTGAGCATGGGTCAGACCAGTGGGTAGAGAGCGCACAGCATGGGGACCGCTGCGGTAAACTGTCGCCTACAGTGCAGGGCAAGCATGAGAGCGCATGGTGAGCTGCAACTTTGCCATGGTGAACTTTTATACGGGTGCATCCATAAAGACCATCTTTTAACAGCGTTCAGGATCATATATAACTACAGCACTGTTCTCCAGAGAGCACACACTGTCTGGTCATAGGTAGCAGTGCTGGCTCAATTTCCTTTTAACCCTGATAAGAGCCTATCAAACAGGAAGTCAACATTATGAGAGTTTTATGCACCCACGTTTTCTGTTTGTTTACCCCCCCCCTCCTCCCCAGAGAGATCCATTTGAGTTCTCTGAAATGAAAAGGGTCAGGGGAGAAACACTAATTTTAATTTTAAGAGTTTTATTATTACTATTATTTAAGAAATGAAAAAGGAAATTGATCGACAAATAAATCTTTGGAGGATGTTTGTGAAAGTCACTGTAGAAAGGATTCATGGCTGGGGATGGTGTTTTAATAAGGTATAATCTTCTGTCTTATTTTGCGATTGGTATTTTGACAATTCAGTTCTCATTTTGTTGGCTTGAAGACAGAAGGTAACATAGGGGATTATATAGGTAACAATGGTTTGTGCTGACACTACTCAAAACTATTATCATTTTAATCACACAAGATAAGGACATACAGGCATGAAAGACACATTTTGTTTTCTTCAATGAAAAATGTCTAACATGGCAGTATAGATGGTTGTCTTGGCAGAAAAAGGTGGTCTTGCCATGGATGTAGGGAATTCACAACAGTTCATCTGTGCGGGAAAGAGACAAACTAACTAACTAAGAAAGAAAGAAAAAGCACACAAAATAAATCGATCGAAGGCCGAACTGACCCGCGCCCTGTTGCCCTTTTCCAGTAAGGAGCAGCAGAAGTCCCTGAAGATGATGTCGGTCTGGGAGCAGCGGACCACCCAGATCCGCCGGCACAACCTGCGCGCCAGCTGCGAGGCGCTGTACAACGAACTGGACCCCGAGGAGCGCAACCGCCTGTCCTCCATGCTGCACCTGCGGCCTGATATGAAGACGCATCTGGACCGGCCGCTGGTCGTGGAGCCGCGCAATGACCTGCGCAACAATGTGGAGAATGCCAAGCCCCACCAGCCAGAGGTGGGGGTGGGGGGAGGGGAGACAGGTGACCGGTCTCCCGCGCCAGACTCCGGGGAGCCCCACCCGCCCCGGAAACACCACCGGCACCGGGACCGGCAGGCAGAGGACAGGGCCGACTCGGGCAACAACAACGAGAACGGCGGGGAGACTAGCGGCGGGGGGGGCAGCAACGGCAAGGAGGGAAAGCATCGCTCACACCACAGCCGAAGCAAGGACCATGAGGGCCGCAGCCGGGAGGGGAAGGGGGAGCGGAGCCGCAGCCAGGAGGGGGCCAAGAGGCATCATCACCAGGTCTCTGTGGATGACGGGGGAGGAGGTGGGGGAGTGGGGACCGGGGACAAAGAACATCGTCGGCACCGCAGCCATCGCCAGCCCAAGGAGGGCAACGGCACGCTCAACAATGGGGCCGGCGGCAACAAGAATGAGCGGCGGGTGCGACACCGAGATGGGTCCCGCTCCGCCCACCGGGAGGGTGAAGGGGGAGCAGGAACAGGAGCAGGAACAGGAGCAGGAACAGGAGCAGGGGGCACCAAGGGAGAGAACGGCGAGCGTCCGGAGAAAAGGCACAAGCACCGCAACAAGGCCCAGACCACCATTGATGGGGAGGAGCGCAGAGAGAATGGAGAGCGAGAGAGGGATGGGGAGGCAGGTGATAAGGACGACAAGAACCACTGGCCCAAGTAAGAGAGCTCCATAAAATTCCATATTGTAGGTCCTCTCAGTTCTGGCTCTGCACAAGTGACGGCTTCTCTGAAATGTTTTCCACTTAAAATCCAGCAGTGCTGACGTCTCTGTGTGTGTACATACGATGTAGTGTAATTATCTTTAATCCTGTATTTCTTTCCCATACAGTAGTTGTAGCCCTGAACATTTTTTTAACCATCTGTCATGTCATGCATGTGTGTCATACAATCACAACCTTTCTATGTGCAATTGCATTCACTTTTCTCACTGCAGCACTCACAATCCCAGTTTAATATAACTCGTAGAAAGTAGGTTACCTTTACGAAACACCGTGCAACTTAAAAAAATGAACGGGTGTCTGGAAACAGAAGCAGGGCACATTTCAATGGGAGCAAAACTGTCCTGGTTCGCTGCAGACAGCATTGAAAGTCCCATAAATTACACTGTGCCTAGAAAGGAGCCTGCAGAATTTCAGTGCCTTGGGGTCGTGTGCCCTCATAGTTCCTGGTTGTGTGTGCGGGTGATGTGTGATTGGGCTCTGTGTGCTCTCAGGGAGAAGCAGACAGACACAGAGACGGGCACCCTGGCAGCCCCAGCCCCGCCGCAGCCTGGTGGAGACAACCAGAAGAACGTGAAGCACGCCACGCAGGCGGTGGAGAGCATCAACGCCAACACCAACACCGTCAACATCCCAGTTACCATCACAGCGCCCCCTGGGGAGACTACCATCATTCCCAGTCAGTATTTGTGCTCAGCTAACCAAGTCCTGTTTTGGCATCAAAGTAATATAGTCACCACAAAACAATATAACCTTGGGGAAGACACTGCAGAGGACGCTGTCCAAACATTTTCAGGAATATTATAAGACATTTATATAATTACATTCCATAGAAAAATAATGTGATACATAGAATGAAAAGTTAATTTAAAGTTTAAAAATTCATCAAAATTAACTGTATGTGTATATATATGAATAGAACTGAGCTTGACATTATATGCAGACAGCATTACTGAACATCCTTTGGAGCACATCCTGCAGTCACGGGGGGAGAAACATTTCTACAACATTTGTTTTTTATACGTCTCATTTGTCAGAACCAAAATACAACCAGACTGAAACCTCACACAGTGTGGCACAAAGTCTGTGCTGGGCATCCATCCTGATAGCACTGCAAGGGGGGACCTACTAAGACTGTGCCCATGTTAGGTAGTGTTTATTTGTGGGGTTAATTGGAAGGCCGGGGTGGATGGAACTGCTCTTCCCAGTTGCTCTGCTGGCCATTCCTCCATCATTTGGAATAGGGTTCAATAGAATAACACAATTCCAGGAAAACTTCCTTGTGAGCTTTTAAATTTAACCCATAATTGCATTCCCGGTCTCCCACGAACGACTCTTGCCTCTGCTGGCCTGTCTCCGAGTGTCAGGCACAGAGTCCACCATGCGTTCACACAGAGACTTTGTCCAAAGGCCCAGCAGTCATTCTTTCCAGGGGAATTTATGTTTATGCCCTGGGTTGTGTGTTTGTGCCCATGTGTATTAAACAGCCCTGAAGTGTGACTGATCTGTGTCATCCCCTCCACAGTAAACAACATTGACTGTGAGAGCTTGTCCAAGAGCGATGAGAAGAAGAATCTGGAGGACATGACGATGAACGGGCCCAAGCAGATCCTGCCCTACAGCTCCATGTTTGTGTTCAGCCAGACCAACCCGTGAGTGAGCAGCAGTCTGGACTGTGGAGCTGGCTCCCAAGCCAGCTTCCCAGGGGAATGTTTACTGTGTCATTAGGGCCAATGTAAACTGCACAGGGAAGACTTGTATTGCAATGCGTTTGCGTGTCAGTAATCACGTTTCAAGAGCTCTTCTGTTAAAATAATTGGCAAATGCATGCGATTTAATTGAATATGTTTATATACATAAACTATTTTGAATATTTAGAGACCGTATGCATGCTGTCAGTTAGACTACGTTCTGTGGGGACTATATGGGGACTGTGTAGGGACTGTGCTGCTCATTGCTCTGAAGCACTGTGTTGCTCTGTGTCCCCTTTCGCCGTTGCGATGCATCAGGGTGCGGAGGCTGTGCCACTACATCGTGAACCTGCGCTACTTCGAGATGTGCATCCTGGTCGTGATCGCCATGAGCAGCATTGCCCTCGCTGCTGAGGACCCGGTGCAGGCTGACGCCCCTCGGAACAACGTGAGTCTGGAGTTTTAGGACTTATCTTACAGAGTCCAGGACAGCCCAGGCCACGGGGATGTCCTGCAGTGCCCTTCTGCAACCTAGCAATGCCTCTGGTTTGGGTTTCGCCCGATGTTCAGCACACATGACAGTTTACACTAATACAGAGCCTGTTACTAGGGTAAATCTGGGGGCTCAAGCGCTGCAATGTTCTGCATTTGCTGACTTGTACACACTCTTTTATCATTTACAGGCAGGCATACCCTAGAGCAAAACGATACAATCAGCTACTGAGAAATGCAATTCTTAAAACGAGAGAGCTTCCCATGTTGGTTGGTCAGCTGCAGTCTGATAGCCAGTTCAACACAACGACGTCGTAATGCCTTTACTCCAGCGCGACCCTAAGGGGATTCTGTATTTAATTACCTCCCCCCCGTACCTGACAGAACGGGCCTGTGAACCACACGGGACCCAGAGTGCAGGCAGTAATAAAAATTACGTTGTAGATTTCAGGAACAAGGGAACACGATGAATTTAACAGATAATCTGCCAAGAGAGGAGAGAGAAGGCAGCAGGAGCAGTGGACTAACATCTTGTAGTGTGCTGTGTGTTTGGGGACTTCCGTTCGGCCTCCCTGTCTGGACAAAGGCAGTCGCTTCAATCCTGTGTTCAAATAAAACTCCTCTACTCGATGTCCCATTATATTCTCCTGCTTTGTTTTCTTATGTGTACTTAATAAAATGCATGATAGTTTCTTTCCCTCCAATTAGTTCATTCATGTCTGATTTTCTGTTATCATTCTTATCATTCAGGTGCTGAAATACCTGGATTACGTCTTCACAGGAGTCTTCACGTTTGAGATGGTGATCAAGGTGAGCTGTCTTGTGTTCAGTTCCTTCAGTATTCAATACCGGATGACTGTCATGACCGTCACTGGCATCGCTCTTTACCTGGCATGCCACCCGCATTAGTCTCACGAGAGTACGCTTATCTTTAAGGGCATCTGATAGTGTTTAGGTTTTATTGCTGTACATCTTTTTTCTTTTCTTCGAGCTCAGTTGTTTGCTGCTGTAAGCTCTAAAAAAGCGTATCGTTTTAACTACTTAATTGGCTGGGAAAGTGGCAAATTGTCTTTATTGATGGTTACATTAGCTCAGTGCAGATGTGACATCGTGGAGCACTCTGAGTCCCGCCCTTCTCTGGGACAGTTTCATTTGAAACAGCAGCAGCAGCAGCAGCAGCGCCTCATTTAATTGTTTTTTTGTACCCTCCCCCCGCACCATGTGTTTGAAGATGATTGACCTGGGCTTGTTGCTGCACCCTGGATCGTATTTCAGGGATCTGTGGAACATCCTCGACTTCATTGTGGTCAGCGGCGCCCTGGTGGCCTTTGCCTTTTCGTAAGTACAGAACCCACACATCCTCATTCTCATTCCAGCGGGCATCTGTGGGCACCTCCCCTCATCCGCACTGCGGGACAGAAGTCTGATTGTAGGATGTTAGGACACCACTGATTGACAGCAGTGCTTAATGAATGCATGAATCTTCACTCGGCGGTTTGTTCTCATGATATTGGTAGACATTAATGTGTTGTTTGTTAGCTTTTATTTTCCTCCCCAAATGAAATAATAATCTAAGAAATGTGTGTCACTTAGTTGGGAAAGTTTTGTACAGATTCTCAATCTGTGTGTGCTACACCTGCTGAAATCATGTGAAATCGGTTGCGTTGTTTGTTTTTGTTTTTAATCAGAACATGTTTAATTACAACCCAACTTCATCTACCAGCTCAGAACACTCCCCTGAGACCTTTAATGTTAACTTTCAGAGGATTGTTTTTATCAGTGTGTAGTGCAGGCTAATGATCAGCAATTACACAAGAAACCATAGGTATCTCAAGATACAAAATAAAAATAAAATAAAAACTTAAAATCTCAATCTCTGATGAACATTTGCTATTGATTAGTATCCTCATAGACAAAGGGATTTTTTTGTGCTTTCTTTTTCTTTATTCGTCTCCTCCTTCCTCAAAGCCCTCTGTAAACTGAGACATGAAGAACAGCCCAAAGACAGTTTCCCTTGCATATTTCATTGTTTCGCTATTTAGAACAGTTACACAAACAAAGACACAAGGGTAAAGCCGAAGCACTGGTACTGTTTAATTATAGAAACGGTGTTCATCAGCATATATATTGCTTAGTGCCTGACATCTTTTCAAATGATGTTCTCAGAACCTGCTCACTTCATCCAGATCAGTGGTTATCAGTGAGAAGGAAAGGCACTTTATTATCAGGCACTCAAACTTGAACATGACTTCTAATGTAATGCCCAATTAAGCACGACTGAGGTCCAGGTAGTGGTTGACTTTGATATTGCTGCCCGGAAATTGTGTGGTGCCGAGCAAAATGTTCCACTGTGCTTGTGTGTCTCTGTATCTCTTTCTCTCTCTCCCTCTCTCTCTGTTCCTACTCTGTGGTGGTAAGCATGGGGTGGTTCCTGGCGCCCTAGGGTTTGTATATAACTGACTCTGAATCTTCCTCTGCTTCCTTGTTTGCTGGAATCGTTGCAGGAGCTTCATGGGGTAATGCACTCATACTGTCTTCTTCTGCTTGTGACTGCGTGGGCGTACCCCAATGGGGTGTACGGCCACCCCATAGCCTAATGCAGCATGCGGTCCGCCATGCAGCCTCATTATTCACCAGCCCGCGTCTCATCTGGCCTCATGTCACTCCGTCCGTCCGTTTGTCTCTCTGTCTCGCCCCTCAGTCTCTAAGAGGGGCCTTGACTGTCCGCGTCTGTTTATTTTATACATATATATAGTACTGTGCAAAAGTTTTAGACATGTGTGAGAAAATACTGTAAAGTAAGAATGCTTTCAAAAATAGATATGTTAATAGATTATATTTATCAATTAACTAAATGCAAAGTGGGTGAACGTAATTTAAATCTAAATCAGATCCATATTTGGTGTGACCACCCTTTGCCTTCAAAACAGCATCAATTCTTCTAGGTACACTTGCACAAAGTCAGGGATTTTGTAGGCATATAGTCAGGTGTATGATTAAACAATTATACCAAACAGGTGCTAATGATCATCAATTCAATATGTAGGTTGAAACACAATCATTAACTGAAACAGACACAGTTGTGTAGGAGGAATAAAACTGGGTGAGGAACAGCCAAACTCAGCTAACAAGGTGAGGCTGCTGAAGACAGTTTACTGTCAAAAGTCACACACCATGGCAAGACTGAGCACAGCAACAAGACACAAAGTAGTTATACTGCAGCAGCAAGGTCTCTCCCAGGCAGACATTTCAAGGCAGACAGGGGTTTCCACATGTGCTGTCCAAGCTCTTTTGAAGAAGCACAAAGAAATAGGCAATGTTGCGGACCGTAGACGCAGTGGTCGGCCAAGGAAACTTACTGCAGCAGATGAAAGACGCATCATGCTGACTTCCCTTCACAATCGGAAGACTTCCAGCAGTGCCATCAGCTCAGAATTGGCAGAAAACAGTGGGACCCTGGTACACCCATCTACTGTCCGGAGAAGTCTGGTCAGAAGTGGCCTTCATGGAAGACTTGCGACGTGGAATCAAGGCCAGGCGACTCAACTATGCATGAAAATACAAGAACTGAGCTGCAGAAAAATGCCAGCAGGTGTTCTGGACTGATGAGTCAAAATGTGAAATATCTGGCTGTAGCAGAAGGCAGTTTGTTCACTGAAGGGCTGGAGAGCGGTACACGAATGAGTGTCTGCAGGCAACAGTGAAGCATGGTGGAGATTCCTTGCAAGTTTAGGGCTGCATTTCTGCAAATGGAGTTGGGGATTTGGTCAGAATGAATGGTCTCCTCAGTGCTGAGAAGTACAGGCAGATAATTTTTCCATCATGCAATACCATCAGGAAGGCATCTGATTGGCCCCAAATTTATTCTGCGGCATGACAACGACCCCAAACATACAGTGAATCATTAAGAACTATCGTCAGCGTAGAGAAGAACATGGAGTCCTGGAAGTGATGGTGTGGCCCCCACAGAGCCCTGATCTCAACATCATCGAGTCTGGGATTACATGAAGAGGGAGAAGCAACTGAGGCTGCTTAAATCCACAGAAGAACTGTGGTTGGTTCTCCAAGATGTTTGGGCCGACCTACCTGCCGAGTTCCTTCACAAACTGTGTGCAAGTGGACCTAGAATTGATGCTGTTTTGAAGGCAAAGGGTGGTCACACCAAATATTGATTTGATTTAGATTTTTCTTCTGTTCACTGCATTTAGTTAATTAATAAATATAATCTATTAACATGTCTATTTTTGAAAGCATTCTTACTTTACAGCATTTTTTCACACCTACCTAAAACTTTTTGCACAGTACTGTATATATATATATGTGTATATATATACCCTCACTCATCCTCCATTGTCACAAGAGACAATGACCACATTTGCATGCCCTCCAGTTATTACAAGGAGAAGGAAGTGGTTGTTTTTTAACGTATTTTTATAGTGATATGGCTTGCAATTAAACAGCCGCTGTGGCCTGATTACAGAAAAGACTCAAGTCGGCAGGTGTTTGAGTTTCTGTGAGTTAATTTCTGCAGGTGAAAGAGGTTGTCCTCAGACCTCAGAAGGAACATAGCAATCAGTAAGAATGTTGCATAGCAGGTACGCTTCCTTGTTTCTCAGCCATATGAAGAGACAGAGACAGACAAATCTACCTAATTTATGCCTTCTGGTTTAAGTTGCATCACGCTTGACAACAGCGGCACAGCCCCCGACAATCATGCCATCACATGACCTGGAAGTAGTGTATTGAATTTGCCTTTACTTGTCACATGCCCTGACTCGCATCATGTTCCAAAACTCTTTAGCAGTCCCAAGTGTCTTTAAGTGGTAATGGCTTCCACTTGCAGCTCAGTTTGTACCCGAAATCCAGAGATTTACTGGCTCGATTCTGGGTAATTGCTGTCGACTGTGTCCCAGAGGGGATGTGTGCTGCTGTGCACTGTGGTCTGAGTGCCATCGTGGCTGGGTGGTCTTGTGAAGTCAACCATTTCCCTCAGCCATCTGCACAGCAGCACCGCCTCGTGGTTGTGCCGGACACAGGGTTGCCAGTGAGAACTGGATCGGTACTCCGTGTGATGCCTCACCCCTGGTGAGGCTCACAGTGTGGAGAAGCAGACGTCAAGCCAGTGCATGTTTCGGAGGACACGTGTGCTGTTGTCTTCGTCGCTCCTGTGTCAGCGTGGGTCATTCCAAATTGGGGGGGTTAAAACTGATTGGTGATTCCAAAGCATTTATAATGAATAAATAGACTAATTGAAAGACAGTGATGCAAGGGAAAACTTTGAGTGACATACTGTGTGATTCAATTACCTCTTTTCTGCATGACTTTGGCCTCATCATGTCCATTTAGAGAGATGTGGAGTAAAATTTTCACTACATGAGCAGGACTTTTCATATATATTCTTTATTTGTGTGTATGGTTTTGTGCAGTTAGATGTATCTTATATAATACAGACAGCCAGCTTGTGTAGTGCATAATCTTCAATGTCATCTTGTCTTTCTTACGTGAACTGTTTTTTTTTCTTATAGGTTTTTTTTTACAGCATCCTTAATTTTTCAATCTGTCTCAAGCGTTCATAGATCTCCTGTTTTAGCTCACAACTCCAGATTTCTCTTTTGTCAGCTGTCTGTGTGTTTTTTTCCACCGTTACAGGAACAATACTCAGTTTTCTGACACTGTCAAGAGATAATATTTGTCATTTTCAATTTTACTCTCAGCTTACTGTCGAAACAGTTATAGTTTAATGTGGCAGAGGACAAGCCAGTCAGCATATCAAAAGGCATGTTTAGATCCAGGCAGAAGTAGTATAAAGCGGTTTAAAAAACAAATGTATTTATTTATGTATTATTTTTCCAGGGATATGTAGTCCATTAATGCTGTAACTGGTATAAAATGAGTGATTTACTGATCAACAGTCAAAATGATTTGTTAATATAAATGTTTTAAGAGTTAAGGGAAGCCTATTCCATACTTGGCGCTTTTCTTTGTTTTCTACTGACACAGCAACTTTATCCCTAGACAATTGCTTCTTAAAAATAATTAACATATTATTAGGAATTGACTGTGTTTTACATCATGATCTTTTCAAGTGTTCCTCTCCCTTAGGGGATTTTATGATTTTATATTTCTTTCTTTTTTTAACTCTGATTTAATTTGGACTGATTTATTTTTGTATTTCTGTGTTCTTTTCTTGTTTAATTTCTTAATTTCTGTGAAGCAGCTGTAAAATGTTGTGTTTGTTCTTTATTATTGCTTGCCTGCTTTAGATCGCAACAAACTGTCACCAGGTGGGGCTCTCAAGAAACCCCCCCACCCCATCAACCCCCCCTGTCCTGGATCCAGGACTGAGCCCCTCTTCCTCTCCTTATTAACCTTCTTCACTGAGAAACCAACAGACACAGACGTGCCACTCTTACAGCTTTCGAACGATACCCCATACCTCAATAGATTCTCCCTGCCATATGATCTGTAGATGATACCCAATTATGTCCATATATATATATATATATATATATATATATTTGATTGTTTATTTATTTATTTTAAATAGCGGAGTTTATGTCTGAGATAGCCGTGACTGAGATGAACAGAGATCGCCAGGAGAGTCTACCTTGGGCCTTGTTAGAAAAAAAATAGTGTACCTCCTTTAGATTTGTATACTCTTTTGTCCTAATCAGAAAAGTCCCTAATAATTTAGTCTTTGTCTCATGCAGAGTTTGTTCTCCCTTGTTTAAAAAAAAAATTAAAAAATGGCGTCTCCATCCAGAGCTTGGCGCAAAACCTGTTGTTTCCCCAGCAGCTCTTTTACATCGTCACACGCTGTGTGGAAAGTCACATCAGGTTTTTAATATTTCTGGAACCCTTTATCCCTCCCCCAGTCCTTTCTGCTATTAAAAATAAAATAAAAACTTTAAATAAACAATTGACAGATTAACTAGCATATGTATATAAACCATTCTTTTTTGGGATTTTTCAGCTTGCTGTGAACTCCTTCCTTGATTTCTGTTTTGAAATGGGTTTCTTTTGAGAGCTATCAGAGTGTCATCTCCTGGGTCATGTGCAGTTTAACCAGTGGCCCTACTTACTGTGATAGCATGGTAGACTAATGTGCATCAGAGCATGGTATTGCATGGCAGTGTCCTAGCATAGAGGAAATACTCATACCATGATAATAGAGTACGTGGCCGAGCTGCAGTGCCCTCTCCACCCTCAGAACAAAAAGGCGCTAATTTACTCGTTGGCGTCAGTGTAATTTGGAAACGGGAGTCTGTATTTTTACACTGTGGCAAACTGCGTGTGCCGCTTCAATGTCATGCTCAAGTAATTCAGGTGGGTGGTTTGGTCACAGTGTACCTGCAGACCCTGTTGTGCTAAATAACATGGTTCAGAAACCAAGAAAATGTCAAAGAACATTTTATCTATACACTGAGAGGCTGAGGAACGCAGTCGCAAGATATTGATCTCCAGGTAGAGGAAGCTGGGGTCTTCAACAATCCCTGTGACTAATTCAGTCTGCTGTTTCTCCTAAAGAGTGGCAAACACACAGAGCAGTTATTGTTTGCATTTTTATGTATCATTTTCCATTTATTTAGACTTCATTTATTTTTACAGCTGTACATTTTTCACATGGGTCTGGATGTGGGCCCACGAGCCTCTCTAGACTGACTCTGTCACTCAGACACTCACTTTGTAACAGGATGTACTCCAGTGTTTCCTTCAGAGGTGTCACTTGGCAGGCAGGCTGGGAGTTGTGAAGATAAGCAATAGAGAGTGCGATCTGACCGGTCGCTGTCCCGAAGCTCTGATCTCCGCACAGTTCTGACTCCAGTCTGGGCCCTGCAGGCTCCTTTAGACATTTTCTGCTTCCAGAATAAAACTGCTTTACGTGATCAGCTTAGCAAATCAGCAGGAGAGCATCAATCTGGATATGGAGTGGTTAACATATTCCTGGGCTGTACGCCCCCCCAGCTGTGTAAATGAAGGGAGTGCAGGCTTCTCTGTAAGAAGTCAACAGCCCTGGCCCTGTGGGCCCGTGATAGGATGTTCTTGCTGGAGGATGTATTTATATCAGCCCATCTCCCCTGACTATAAAAACACTAGGCCAGGGATTCCTTCCTGCAGAGCGCACAAATATGTAACTCGGAGAACAAATCAACGTGTGGCACAGAACGGACTGTGATAAGGGCCAGTCCTGCACTCAGTCGTTAGTAAATCCACATCACCAGCCTTTTAACCCCAAGAGCCTTTGAAGAGTGTGTGTGTGAACACTCCCCGCCCCTGTCTCAGTTCCACTCCCCAGGCAGCCATGTTGCCCATTGAGGCTAGAACTCGAAAAACAAAGACAAAGCAAGCAATCAGAAAAAGGCACGACCAGGCCAACACAGATTTTTGTATGTCTGGCATTCATCTTACAGATAGGTTTCTATATTGGACTTCAAGTGGCTTAAATAACAGGGAGAGCAGTGTGTATCAGCTGAAGGTATTCCTTACTGTCCATGCTGTACTCGCGCTAAAGGCAGGGAGATGTTTATTTTCATTGCTTGATTGATTGATTTTTTTTTTTATCACTTCTGATATCAATCACAGTCACATTGTCCCTCTGCGGGCATTTTCTTTCTCCCCCAGCCAGCGTCTTCCTTCAGCTTTGTATCTTATTATCAAGGGTCGCACGTTGTTGAATCATAACAAAAACAGACCAAAAAAGGTGCTTCCAAAAAGAAACTGCTGCTGTTTCTTTTTATTAATCAATTCTTGATTGTTATTCTACAGAAACCCAGACCCTGTCTGTGTGTGTGTGTGTGTGTGTGTGTGTGTGTGTATATATATATATACACACATTGTATATATATATATATATATATGTAACAAGTCAAATTAGTTTATATATGTATATATGTGTGTGTGTGTGTGTGTGTGTGTGTGTGTGTATATATATATATATACACACATTGTATATATATATATATATATATATATATATATATATGTAACAAGTCAAATTAGTTTATATATGTATATATGTGTGTGTAACAAGTCAAATTATGTTTCCCCCAGCCCCATATTGAGCCCCATACAGATTTGTTTATGATGATGACTGACTCGTGGGGAGGGATGTTTCTGTAGAATAATCCATTGACTACCATGCATGCAGTAGCTGCAGAATATGTCAGGTAAACCCATGTAATCCCTTCGGCATTACATGGACATACACGTGAGCATGGTCTACAAGGGCATGTGCTGCAGGAGTACCAGTCCGGGTAGGGTCTCAGTGGGACAGCAAGTCTGAAAAGGGTGTACCACCTTCTAATTCAATTAAACTACATTGTAAATACTGTACAATTTTATATCATGGGTATTTGCAAAATATTTTGGGGAAGAGAAATATTGGATGTCTGCCGGTACAGTATTAAGGATGAAAAGATAAACTTGTTTGAAATCTCGTTTGTTTGTTTTCCCCTGTTTATTCTTTTTAGTTTTGAGTTTTCATGTGGGATGTTTTTCCTTCTGCATTCTCATGAGTTCAGGCAAGTTCAGACCATGCTCTCTCGGGCTGACTTGGGAGCATCTGACAATGCAGACATATTGCTGCAGTTCAGTAGAGTATGTAAAGACTCTTCCATACAGGAGCTCTTTACAGTGCTGTTCTTGTCATCGTCCCCCCCCCCCCCACCCCAGCCAGTGTAGCTGTACACTGCAGCCAGGCGTAGCGCTGCGCTCAGAGTGACTGACTGCTTCTACTGTGCATGCATTGCTATTGCAGAAATATATATACATGTCAGTAACTACAAAGAGTAGTTTAAACACGTTTTTGTTCTTGTCCTGCTCTGACAGTAGGTACTAACAAAAATGTCGTACCTGCAGCATTTATCCTGCGGTATTTTAAACACAGCACAGACCTAACTAACTGCGCTGCAGGATCAATGCATGCCCAGGGCGGGGGGTGCGGAATTGCAGGCAGTAGCTTTGCTGGTTTGGTCACACTGAGCCTGGCAGCTCTCCGGCACCTTCCTGCACACGTGTGGGGGAAGGGCTAACACCTGTGTGGGCTTGTTCTGTGTAGAGGGACCAAGGGGAAGGACATCAACACCATCAAATCCCTGCGGGTGCTTAGAGTGCTGCGTCCCCTGAAGACCATCAAGAGACTGCCCAAGCTGAAGGTACAGTCAGGGCTGCAGAGACTTTCTGCGGAGGAGGGAGGGGAGTGTTATTGGGTGGTGGGGGGCTTTTATATGAATATGGATTAAAAAAACAAAAACTAGTGTACTCTGAAAACTGAATCTGAAATTTCCTATAAGTAGGGAATGGGACACAGAGCTGTGCGTGTGTCTCCATCATCAAATACAGGGGTTGCTTTGGATTCTGTGAGACACAAGAACATTGTACTGACCACACATCGTGCATCTCCCAGCCCCCCCGACACTCCATTCCTGCAAGAACTTATTCTGCAGTCATTGTTTATTTCCTTATTATATATAGATAAATAATAAATGCAAAAAGTGGAGCAGTTTGTGTGAGTGAGTGTGTGTGTTTAAGGTGGCCGTGCGTCTCTCCCCCCAGGCGGTGTTTGACTGTGTGGTGAACTCCCTGAAGAACGTTCTGAACATCTTGATTGTCTACATGCTCTTCATGTTCATCTTCGCGGTCATCGCTGTGCAGCTCTTCAAGGGCAAGTTCTTCTACTGCACCGATGAGTCCAAGGACCTGGAGAAAGACTGCAGGTACGGGATGCTCCGCCGTGGGATGACCATGCTCTTCATCTCAGTGCTGTGGCAACAGAGGCAGCACAGGATAACATATGATTGGGCGTTACAAATTCGGGGACTCCAGGGGATGCGGTCGATTTTAGTTTTTTTGTTTTTTAAATAATGTTCTACAATTATGCAAATCACTTCATGCTGGCAGTACCAGCATTTGCAGAGGTTGTAAGCTATCGACGATTACGATTCTCCACACAGGGACATCTCTTTTATGAGTTTGTGTTCCCACAGCTTCTTTTTCAGATGTTAACTAAAAGCTGAAAAAATGTGGCTGATCTGATTTCCCTGATATGGCTTCCATCTGTCTTGCAAGCCCTGCAGATTTGGGAAAGGAGTTACTATGAGTTTTATTAGTTGTTTGGTAGATGCTCCCCCCACAAAATGACTTACAGACTAGGAGGTGAACTGTGACATTAATGACAGCTGCTACAGAGTTGCCTGGAAGAGGCCCCGCGGACATGGGCAGGGAGCTCCGTGTCCCTCTTGTTGCTTCAATTAGTGAAATGGTGTTGTCCAAAAGTACTTAAGCAAACTTAAGCCAATTTGCAGTGATGCCTGTTCTGAAAATTGCTTGCATGACTTTGGTGACATCATTACATTTTCAGAAAATGCTGCTGTTTTTGTTTCAGAAATATATCAGGAATTCTGATCTGACGCTCTTCTTGTCTGTGTGTTTGTGCGTGTGTGTGTCTGTGTATGTGTGTGTTTGTGTGTGTTTGTTTGTGTCCATGCACGTCCGTATGTCTTGTGTGCGTGTGTGCATATGTGTTTGTGTGGCAGGGGTAAGTTCCTGGACTACGACAAGAGCGACGTGACAGCACAGTCCCGCGTGTGGAAGAAATACGATTTCCACTACGACAACGTGCTCTGGGCCTTCCTCACCCTCTTCACTGTCTCCACCGGCGAGGGCTGGCCCACGTGAGTGTCCCGGTCTGAGGCAGTGTACTCACTGAGGCACAAGATTAATTAAATCAGATAGACCCATCAGAACTGATGTCCCCCTTGTTCTAATCGAGGGTCCGCTCTCCAGCATTAAAGCAGGTTGGCCTGTTACCCAGAATTCCCCAGGGCTGCTCCTCCTGCTTGCTGCTGCTGTACTTTTTGTGAGTTGAGATCAAAGGTTGTGGCTGTCAAGGTGCTTGAAGACGAATCCTTTTGAAGTTGGTTTCATGAGTCAGTGATATATGAAAATCTTGATGTATGTTATGAAGCGTTTCTCTGTGAAATTATTCTTTGGAATGTGCTCTTGATAAGGTAAAATGGCCCTGGGAAATGGACCAAAATAAAGAATGTGTGTGTATCTATCTATATATATATATATATATATATATATATATATAGATACACACAATAGCTATACCTGTTCTGTAAGCAGGTTTCTGTGTAATTTCATGCAATAATCTGTTGTTACTATTTGTCTGCTTTCAAGGTGAAAACATTAATTTCAACACATGAATTATCAATTATTAAGTTGCTCATGAGACCGCAGGGCCTGTCTCTTCAGAGATTGGAAGACAAAATCTAAGCTTTCTTGTTGTTGTTTTAGTTTTTTCCTCCCTGTGTCTGAAATTTGACTGCCTCCCCTCCTCTCCTCCCAGTGTACTGAAACACTCCGTGGACGCCACCTACGAGGACAAGGGTCCGAGTCCTGGCTTCCGCATGGAGATGTCCATCTTCTACGTGGTGTACTTTGTCGTCTTCCCCTTCTTCTTTGTCAACATCTTTGTGGCCCTCATCATCATCACCTTCCAGGAGCAGGGGGACAAGGTCATGTCTGAATGCAGCTTGGAGAAGAATGAGGTAGTGTAGAGATGTCACCATCTCTTCACCTCTGGTCTGCCAGACATACACACCTACCTACCTTGGTAGAAATGTGTGAGGGGGGTTGTGGTTGTGTCACATAGACTTCCATGGTTCCTTAGTTTACACAAGAAACATTTAAAAACATTAAAACAGTTGAGTAGTACAATCAGTACAAAATGCAATAAGCAATGCAATAAGCAATGAGCTAACAATTGCAGGTAATACAGTTGAATGCCAGATGTCTGTTAAATAGAGAATTTGCTGTAACAAACAGAAGTGCCAACGATACATAAGCACACAGGAGCATAAGGAGGCATTGTTGAATGTAGTATTTAATAGCAAGAGTCCTGAGCAGCCCAGGCGGTCAGGCTGCTGTATTACAGGTACAGTCTGCCCAGGTGTGTCTTGAGTATTTGTTGTTTGTGTCCTACTTTTAACTTCCAGCTGCAGCTGCTGGAGTATCATAATCACCTTCCACACCCCTGCTGCATGCAGCCATGCAGTGCCCCTTCACTTCCTCTATAATTAGGTTATAATTAGGTTTTTCATGGTTTGATTATAGACCCAATTAGTCCTCTACACATCTCATTGCACGGCATTACTGAGTAAGGCCAGATGAGCTGCCCCTGGGAAGTGGCAAGACCTCAGTAAAGGGAAGAACTTGCATTACTTACAATAATTTTCCCCATTCTTATTGAGTTTGTGTGCAGATACACGGTATCTAATGTGTGTTTTACAGTGCTGGAATACAGGTGCTCTGCGTGCCCTGCGTCTTGGTCCGGTGACTTGTATATGTACTGTTCTTCTATATGGACTCGTACTTCACATATATAAATACACACATTCTTATTGTCAATTCGATTTTTTGTTTAATTTGTATTTTTTAATTTTTCCTGACTGGTGCACATAATCAGCTGTGCAACCTGTCTGCATGCTGTGAGGTCATGATAGTTTGATCTGAATCTCTGCTTTTCTTTCCCTCTCTCCTGTGCTCTCCCTCTGGATGAACATTGCGGTTCTTCACAGCGGGCCTGTATTGACTTCACCATCAGTGCCAAGCCCCTGACCCGCTACATGCCCCAGAACAAGCAGTCCTTCCAGTACAAGATGTGGAAGTTCGTGGTGTCTTCGCCCTTCGAGTACTTCATCATGGCAATGATCGCGCTCAACACCGTCGTACTCATGATGAAGGTCAGTACCCCTTGGCTCCAGTAGGGGCAAAGGTGTACTGTCACCATTTGCCTGTACTGAGCCTGAAGCCCATGTGACCTTATTTTTATGGCATTTCGCAGGAGAAAATTTAAATTGTTGATTTGTTTGTTTGTTTCAGATCTTGGTTGTTTGCTTTGGTTGATTTCTTAATTCTTGTAAACACATTTCATACAAAAAAGGTTGTATCAAAAGCATTTCTTTGTAGGGATGCAGTGATACAGAAAATCAATAAAAAGAAACAAGCAAAACTAAAAGTGTGGACAAATGTCTTGAGTCTGCTGTAAATGTATATGGTGTTGGTGCATGGTGCATGACTGATCTGTGTGCCAGCGTCCGGGCGCTCCTAATCTGGATCTGTTCTGCCCTCAGTTCCACGGAGCCCCGGATCTGTATGAGAGCATGCTGAAGAACCTGAACATTGTGTTCACTGGCCTGTTCTCCCTGGAGTGCATCCTGAAGATCATCGCGTTCGGGGCTCTGGTAGGGACTACCGGCTCGGTCTCTTTTACTGATGCATTCATGTAACAGTATTCAGTATCACTAGTAGCAGCAGTAGTTAGTTAGTTAGTTATACTGGTGTTAGTGCTACTATTAGTGTAATGTACTAAAGAGCATCACTGCACACTATGAGGCTTTCTGCAGGACGGGGCTGAAGTGCCCAATGAAGTCCTTGATACAATACAGAATTGTATTACATCAGTAGATCACCTGTCTAATTTGAAGGCCAAACAACACCCTGAACCCCAACCCGAGCCCAAACCTCAATATCCATCTAGACCCCTACAGATCTACACCTGATTCAGGTAACCCAGTGGAAACACGTCCCCAGCCTCCAGTGATAGTTCAGTGAGACTCTAGCCCAGCCCAGCCCAAAGTGTAATCCTAATGTGATCACCGAACTTCATTTGAATGACCACAGGGGTACAGTGCTGCAAGTAACCAGCCAATCCATTAATCTTCCAGGAACATTAGCTTCTTGTGTGGATTTCTAAAATCTACTTTCCATATTGTTCTCCCTCAAATGATTGTACACCAACCAGTGTGAGACAGAATATGCTAAAGGGAACGTAAGACCTGTCAGCCCAATTTACAGAGGAGATGTCTGCCACTGAAGTATAGAATTTAGACTGAATAGATTCACTCCCATGTATATGTATATGGGCAAATTTAAAGCTTGTGTATATTATTAGTATGAGTATTGTTATTTATTTTATTTATTGTTTGCAAAAGGTACTACTAAGGTTCTAATCTGAGTGAAGTCCCAGTTGTCAGCGTCTTGGTTTACTTTCTAGGCAGGGTTAGTAGCTGCTGGATTTTGCATTGCCAGTGACAAGACAGATCTCCCAGTAGTCAGAGCCAGGCTGGCACCCAGCTCCTGGTGAGAGATGATGAATGACTGGGGCACGGGATGATACATCTTCCCAAGGATTGCCCTTCCGACTGTCAGAGCGTGTCATTAAGTCTGGTCTTCTGTCCCTGCTTCTTTTTTTTGGAAGCAGATCAGTTGACCTTTCAACCCCGCCAAAGCACTTAGTGTAATTCAGAAAGACATTATCTTCTCCTCCTGTCACCCGTGTCAAGATAAAAACTGTCGAAAGTAAGCAGTGTGTCCTGCATGAATGTATGTTTCCTTCAGTGGCAATGACCAACAAATAAATACATGGCAGCCGAAGAGGAAAGCTTCTTGTCATGTTATATATATATATATATATCTAAATCCCACTATAGGCTTAGGAAACAGACAGCAGGGTATAGTGAAACATGTCTTATTATACACAGTGCTCAGATATCAAAACATAGCAAAGTACAGGCCTAATCTGAACATGTTACAGGTCCCTCTCGAAACAAGCACTAATACCGACAACAAGACAAACACTCAGCAACCAGTCCAAATACATGAAGAACACATTTATTAACTGTCATTTGCAACTTTTCAGCTAAGGTGCAACTAAACCATCCACTGTGCCTAGTCAGTGTGTATGTATGCAGCTAGACAGTGAGAGAGAGAGAGAGAAAGCAGGCAAAATGGTGGAGAGTAGCTATTGAAAGAGTTATAGAGCAGGTTAAACTGATTCTTGTCACTAATCTGTTATAACTAATCCATTATTTGTATTTCTGTTGATCTATCCATGTCTTTTCTATGTAGAACTACTTAAAGGATGCATGGAATGTGTTTGACTTTGTGACGGTACTGGGAAGTATAACCGATATTTTGGTCACAGAGATTAATGTAAGTACATCCACCTTGCATATTAATCGAACTTCTTTAATTAATCAAAGCTGTGTGTGTGCGCTAAACTGGGGTATACAGTAAATAACAATCTGAATAGTACCCTGGAGCTAGGGACTTGAAATGTGGTCACTGGTGACAATGGGAACAGATGTTTTTTTTTGCTTTTGTGATAAATACCATATGCAGGAAATGACTTTGGATCTTCTTCGGTAGTGATGGCACTAGAGCATGGAGAATAACAGGGGGGATTAGCAGAAGTTCTGAATACAAGCAGTTTTCTGTTCTTTTTCTTGTTTTTACTGATTTTGTATTCCATAAATCAGAGCTGTGAAGAAATATCTCGGAAAAAAGGTGCATATTTTCAGTGGCTCAAATTATGGTAGCAGAGTTACAAGAGACACACACACAGACTCACAGATGAACACACACTCTCACACACACACACACTCTCCTGTCAGAGGACGGTGTTCATTAAATTCTGCATGTTCTGGCCAGCAGAACAAACTGTTCTCAGCTGTTGGCCAGAGGAAAAAACTAAAACAAAGCAAGAATAAAACAGTACAAGTTAAATAGATCTGTGTAATAATATCATGTGGATGAGAAACCATTGTTCTAATCGTAATTACAGTTCTCATAAACCAAATTTCCAATGTTTCCACTGTGCATTCATGTGTTTTTTTTTTCAAGGTTGACATGTTAAGTATTAATGCATATCTCTCTCACTTTACACAGGTGTAAGTCCTGTCTAAGTGGTTAGAGTTCGCGACCCTCTCTTTGCTCTCCGGCACTGATTTCTCCTCTCCTTGTCTCTCTGTTCCTTGTGATTTTTTAAATTGATTTATTTAAATCGTCCCCGCCGACTGACGCCTTCCCCCCCGTCCTGCAAAAATGCAAATGTTCCTCCATGATATCCCGAACCCCCAGACTACGGTGAGTCTCCAAACATCACTGCCCTCCTCCCTCCTGCCCGTGTAACTCCTCCTGCCTCTCTCTGTGTCCCTGTCCACTGTGTGTTCTTCTGTTACTAGTTAAAAAAAAAATTGTAATCAGAAAAACTGAGGTTATGGGCATTACAATAAAGCAGAGCAGTAACACTATATTAAAGAAAGCAGATACAGGTAAATCAGTAAAGAGGACGTTCCCTGCTGTCGGTCTTTGCTCTGTCAGATATTTTCATTAACGAGGGCCGGCTGCAGCAGCTACAGCTCTCTGTTTTTGCGGCTGTCAGTGGGACTGGGTCATCGCAGCCGTTTATGAGAGAGGCTCCCGGATTAGAATACAGAGCGGGGCAGAATACAGGACTGCTAATGACTCAGAGC
Organism: Amia ocellicauda; assembly: GCF_036373705.1. Lineage (NCBI taxonomy): Eukaryota > Metazoa > Chordata > Actinopteri > Amiiformes > Amiidae > Amia > Amia ocellicauda. The sequence continues at coordinate 13,331,613 of NC_089858.1, read as the reverse complement.
ACAGAACTGCCTGCAGAATGAGCCCCAAGACCCGCCACGCTCCCCGCCTCAGCAGGTGGAGCGAAAAACGCAATTTAAACACAGTTTAAAATGCAAATTGCCAAGACTGGATTTTCACCGTGCTCTTCATAACCGTGGATTTTTGCTAAAACTATTTCAGGATTTGTAGTAGAGTTGTAGATATAGTAACTGGGGGATGGGTCCAGGCTTCAGCCACTGTTTCCTCATGTAAACTCACTGATCCCTCCAGTGAGCACAGGTAGTCAATGGCATCTTCCCCAAAGCTGGCAAGACCTTTCTGCACTGTTGTATTGACAGGGGCTGTAGATCATATAAACACACTATGTCTGTGAGGAAAGAGCACTTCTACAGCCAGTTCACCACAACGACAACGGCAACAACTCCACTGTGTGGTGCAATGCTGGACTTGGGAGTAGCTCAGGGTTGTTGGTTGATTATTACACTACTATAATTTGTATTATTTATTTCTTACCAGATGCCCTTATCCAGGGTGACTTACAGTTTCCAAGGGAAGCAATTTAAGCATTACAACAGTGCAGTAGTACAATCAGTACAGAATACAATAAGCACACATGCAAGTTCAATGAGGTAACAAGTGTTGTTAACAGCACTGTTAATGCACTCTAGAAATAAGCAGATAAAGTAGCTGGAAATGTGAGGAAGGCACAAACGCCACCCGAGTGTGAGTCCATGTGAACCTGTCCTTCTCTCCGCAGAACAAGCTGATCAACCTGAGTTTCTTGCGGCTGTTCAGAGCTGCCCGCCTGATCAAGCTCCTGCGCCAGGGTTACACCATCCGCATACTGCTATGGACCTTCGTCCAGTCCTTCAAGGTGAGCGCGCCCATGTCCACCTCCTCAGGACGAGTAGGGACATCGCCCTCTTCTTTTTCCCCCTCGCTCCTTTAAAGAAGCGCACGTACAGCAGTCACACCAGTCTCCTTCTCCTGCAGGCCCTGCCTTACGTCTGCCTTCTGATCGCCATGCTGTTCTTCATTTACGCCATCATTGGAATGCAGGTGAGTGACGCTGGCATCGTCTTCTCTACACAGCCTAGTAGATGGATATCACTGCTTTACTAGGACTAGGGTGTCATACGTGACAGACTATTATCACCACTAAAGTGACTCCAGTACCATACAGTATCTCACAAGCGAATATCACAAAGGACAGTTCACTACATAAGAACATAAGAAAGTTTACAAATGAGAGGAGGCCATTTGACCCATCGTGCTCATTTGGTGTCCATCAATAACTAAGTGATCCAATGATCCTATCCACTATAGGCTGCTATCACTACAGAGTGCCGACTAGACTGCAGTTTTTAATGGACCCAGCAATAAATTACAGCACTACAGTACAAGACTGAGTGCCATCTCTGTTGAGTTACAGCCAGCCAAGGTTTAATGTTTATATGACAAACCATATGTATTACCTGGCCCTGGTTTGTTTGGTAGTGTAGTGGGGCGGGACAATGATGGTGCTCTATAATTGTTGACCCCTCAGTTTAATCATAAAAATATATTAAAAAAATAAAAATAGAATTTATTTATATCTGTCTGAAACAAGTCTAGTAAGACAGCATGGCATAAATCCATGTTTCTCGGGGGATGGGGGGGGGGGTTTAATGGCAAAATCTTAATTCAAAATGACTGTAAAACTGCGATAGTGCTGTATAAATGCAACACAATCTGTGCAGGAATACGCACCGGAGAACATTATGTAACAGCCCTGAAAAAAAGGCTATGATAGAGTTTCCAAATTCATCCCAGCTTCAGGGCCTGATCAATAATGGATGCACATTTCACTGTGATTTAGCATCATCTCCCTCGGAAGTCACATGTTAATCAGAGGCAAAATCCAGGGTGGTTTTCAAGCTCCAAGCTGCCTGGGCTTCAGGGTTCTGGCTCCGGCCCTCGGTCCACAGCTTGGCTGATGGAGTGAGCGTGACTCTGTCGTGTGTTCCAGGTATTTGGCAACATCGCGCTGCAGGATGACACAGCCATCAATCACCACAACAACTTCCGCACCTTCTTCCAGGCCCTGATGCTGCTGTTCAGGTAAGCTGCGGAAGATGGATTGGGCCATTAATAAATAAATAAATAAATAAATAATGAGAGGCCCTGCCATGTATGAATTTAATTCTCATTTTCATTTAATTGACTTTTAATCTGACAGTCTGGGGTAAGTTCTATTTCAGAGTTTCCTTGAGGGACGATGTGGCTGTGGATATAAAGCGGCTGGAACCATTAAAACAGTCAGATATATTACTAAAAAAATAAACAGTCATATCCTCAGATGGGAAATAGTCTGACGTCTGTAAAAATACATAAATAAGCGGGCCAGATTGACCTTGTGCTGGGTTCACCCTGAAACTCAGTGTAGTGGGGCTAGATGATGCAACGCTGTGCTTTGCCCCGTGACCTGTGTCTGAACCGATGTGTTTAATGTCCATCTTCTCTTCACCCATCGCTCTTCCTTTGTTAAGCCCCCTGATTTACGCATTATCTGCATTTTAAACCACCGCACTGAGAGCAGCTCCAGGGCTCGGCAAACCCAGACCTAGTGTGCTGGATTATAGTCTACCTGTCTCCCTATAACTGATTTACTGGTATAATTGTCTCTGATCGACCATTTCCTAAGGCCGTTTAGTCAGGGATATCTATATTACTTATTCAGACATGACGCTGGGGTTAGCTCAGGCCCTACTGGCCCTGCTGTATTAGGGCAGGTGGCTGCGATGCAGTAATGGATTTCCCTATGGGATCCATTAGCCTGCTTGCAGATTGTGCTTTTTTAACTCAGTGGGGCCTCAGCTGTGGCCAGCCGGCTCTGAGACCCTGGGAATTGCTCCTCCAGGTAGAGAGCAGATATTCTGAAATGCCTCTGTGGTATGAGCCTTCTTTGCTGGCCTGTCTTACATAACTGAAACACTTTGTGTTAGGGCTGGGCGATATACCAAGTTTTTGTGATATAGTAGATATATTATTTAACTTGAATACTTGAATCACGAGTATCGAGTTTATCATTTTTATGCAAGTTTGTATAGCTGCAGATCCGGAGACCATGGAATCTGGGAGGAGTAATTGTCAATATTATTTATGCAGCCAATCACTTTGCAGGAAATGCCTGTCAATCATATATTAAGTGGCCAATCATTTGCTAAAGACACTTATCAGTCATTTTGTATTCGGCTAATCACCTTCTTCATTTATAAAAGTAAGCAGGGAGGAGAAATGAAGCAAATGTGTCTCGGTGGTGTGTTACTATTGACAAATTTTCACTGATGTTAGTCAATTAGAAGTTTTGAGGTAATTAATCAAGAGATGCATATATAAAGTTGCATGTTGTTTTTACAATCAGATGGGTTTGTGGAATTACGATCTTGAATGTTACACTCGTTAATGTTAATATATATATAATTTTACAGCACTTATGTTGTGTGATTACTATTACTTGTGTTGTTGTTATTTGACAGTCAATTACACTGTATGTGTGTGTGAATATATATATATATTCATATTCTGCGGGTTTCCTAAAGTGTATTCCGCAGGCTTGAGTGTATTCCGTGCTTTTTTGTCAAAATTCTGTTTGACAGTTTTTTAATTTATTTAATGTACTCATTTAAAACCAGGTAAAACAAAAATCAAACTTACCATGACAGACTTATTTTGGATATTTAATGATTATTGTTTGAATTATAATGTCTTTGGTCACCCAGCCCTACTTTATGTATGTAGACTTGCAAGAAAAAGTATGTCACACTGTGTTTATCTGTTGTTATGATTTAGATGGAAATTAGACTATATTTTAGGAGCGATTTATGCAGGTATCCAGGTAATTCGAAAGGGTTCACAAACTTCTTGTTGCAACTGTATGTATGTATTTATTTATTATATTTATGCATTCTGTCATGCTTTGTTGACCCTGTGATGATACACCAGTCACACCACTACCTGGTCCCCTTTCCCCTGAGCTTGCCAGCGGCTGGGTGTGGTGGGTAGAACAGAAATGCAGCTGTTTATCCTCAGAGAAAATGAGATGGCCATTTAGCCAGGGTGCTTTTATCCAAGCAGGCCAGACACGTGAACAGTGTGACACCAGCCTCAAAGGCACAAATCTGGGGTTCGTTAGTGTGGGTCATAAGTTAAATGTAACTCTTGCCCTATGGGGCAATACTTTGTAGCGCTGACCACCTCTTCCTGTCACCCCGGGTCTGCAGGAGCGCCACAGGGGAGGCCTGGCACGAGATCATGCTGTCCTGCCTGAGCGAGCGCACCTGTGACAATCGCTCCGGCTCCACCAGCAAGGAGTGCGGCAGCGACTTCGCCTACTTCTACTTCGTCTCCTTCATCTTTTTCTGCTCCTTCCTGGTGAGTGCCGCTGCCTCGGTCAGGCCAGGCGGGGCCGGGAGAGTCTCACGGGTTCCAGTGTGCTGTTGTCATAGAAAGAACCTTGTGTTTTGTATGACTTCTTTTTTTGTTGTTGTTTGTTTTTTATAAACTGCATCATGTGAGTCATGTGAAGCGCAGATTTTGCCTTGAAAAGGGATTGTCTTCTCTACTCTATCACTAGCAGCACCATAAACACACAGAATTAATTCTGGTTGAGCTTAGCACGGTGGTTGTTCAAACTGTGTGCACGTCCACCGACATGGCACTGGGCGTGTGAGATCCCTGCGCTGCACCTGTCACTCTTCCCTATCTGTCTCCCCCTGCAGATGTTGAACCTCTTCGTAGCGGTCATTATGGATAACTTTGAGTACCTGACTCGAGACTCGTCCATCCTGGGGCCTCACCACCTGGACGAATTCATACGCGTCTGGGCGGAATACGACCCCGCGGCTTGGTACGTGTCATTCCTCACAAGTTAAACACACTTGTCTTTATTTCCTATGCACCATCCCTGTTGGTTTATGAACAAGGAGATGTCTGAATTAGGCTTCTGTCTAATGTTTGGACAGGCTAACACTTATACATAAAACCTTTTTTTTATTTTTAATCTGTACTGTTTTGCATTTCATTACTGTGTTCTTTCGTCTAGCTCTGACGCAAAGCTTAAAAGGATTTATTCCTTGTCTGAGCTTGACAGCACTTTAAACGCACACTGAGCGCACCAGAGGAGCTACAGATTTAATTTGAACAGAAGTGAACATACGCAGTACATTAATAGGGTTAAAGACAAACATTGGTGAGAAATGTAAGCTGTCCAGGTGTCAGACTCAAAGCCCAGTTCAGCACCCTTTGATTCTTCAACACTTCATGAGCTTTCTGAGATCCCCCTTTAAAACTGCCTTGGAAAGCCATGCTGAACCTTTTCGCTGTGGACTGAGACTCTGAGAAGGCAAAGCTGAATCTGTCTATAGCAGAATATCTGTGACCTTGGCCGCACAAGGCAAACATCAGCACAGAGACATGGAGAGGAGGAGGAGCACACCAGAGGTTAATAGTGGTGGTCACTGAAAAAGACCTGTCTCTCAAATGTTTATTTTTAAACTATTATTTTTCAAAGTTCAGTGACAACCTGTCCATAGAATTCTTTTTCTTGTTTTTTTTTCATGCAGAACCACCAGACTGGAAATAAGTGATCCTGTCATGTAGATTCCAGTGTTTCAAACACAGTTAGCTGAGATGCAATCCCAGAGCCAAGATGTTCCTGTAAGAACTGGATACTTTATTAAAAATGGAGCAGCTCACAGAACGGTGTCGCGTGGCTTAAAAATAGAAACCCCACCGTGACGTCTCGGCTTAATGCGTCATTCTGCGATCACTTTGCAGAAGTAATGGTGTAATAGCTGCATAATAACACACTTTATGTATTTATTACGCTGTGGCATAATAGCCCAGCACAATTATTGTTCCATTTCTTAGCACACATCCTTATCCAGAGTGACTTACAATTCTTACAGTATACCACATTATTTTTACATACAATTACCCTTTCATACAGCTGGGTTTTTACTGGAGCAGTCTAGGTACAGTACCTTGCTCAACAGCAGTGTCTACCACCTGGGACTGAACCCACGACCGAGTCCAGAGCCCTGACCGCTCCTCCACACTGTTGCCCGATTAAGGGTCAGCTAGTTAACTGATTCCAACTTTTTTTTTTTCAGTGGGAATGAGCCTTCAAAATGCAGCTCCCTACTATTATAAGACGGGTATTGTCCAACCATAATTTGAATACTTTCCTCTGATCAACTGATTTTATCTCTGAAAGATACAGACTGTGTATCAGTGCGGGTCTTGCTGTTTCTCCTCCCAAGTTCTAAAAACACAAACACACTACAGCAACAAAGACTCACAGGCAAGCCATCGAGCCACAAGCTTTTCAGATTCATCCAGTTACACTATGACATGAATCCAAAGCAGTTTGTTTGTGTGTTGTTTTTCTACCTCCAGTCCTCCAGGACTGCAGCTCAGCAGGCTCTGACAGGTCTGTGTCGTTCAGCGCCTGTACGATACCAAGAACATGGTTGAAGTTTCTGCAGTGCAGGGTTCAATGATCTCATTAAAAGGTGGTGGAATGAGCGGCAGGAGAGCGCTAGCCCTCCAGGATTGGACGCTGATGTAAGAGGGACACAACAGAGTCTCCACTGATCCCTCACAGTGACGCGCACGCTCAGACTCTGTGGCTCCGCAGGGGCCTGACATGCAGCCATTGGCCGCAGTACCATATGCTCCTTGATGACATGGCGATTGGAGAAGGGGGCTGTGTCGTTATTAACGAGCCTCATTAGCATCTAGCAGGGAAATGGATGGGTTCCCTTTGAAAGCTCAGTCTTGATGAATATGGGAGGATAACCTCTCTCCATCTGCAATGGAGGCTGAAGTGGAGTGGATTAATTAGGCACCACCTGTATACACGGCCGCAGCATTAAAGAATGTCTGGATGGTTTATGACTGAGATAACAATACAGCCAATGCTCACTTTATTGTGTGCAGCACCTTCATTTCGGCCTGTGAGATGCAAGCTCTGTAATATCTGGATGATATTCAGAATATACTTCTCCCTCGATTGAAGCGTGGGCAAACCCGTGGCTTGACTTGACCAGCACTCGATCGATTAAAGTGCATCAGGGAAATGCAATAATGTATATTTTTTTGTTTTCCCCACAGGTAACAGGTTAACACAATGAGTGCCTGTTCTGTGTGTGTTTTTTGTGTGTGATTTGTTTCTGTGTGCTCTGAATTGTCTTAACCCTGCTTATTCTCTTTTCAGTGGCCGGATTCAATATAAGGATATGTACAATTTGTTGCGTGTTATCTCGCCTCCCCTTGGCTTAGGAAAGAAGTGCCCAAATAGGGTGGCCTATAAGGTTTGCAACCCAGACGTCAATTCTTCTCAGCTTTCTCTCTAGACTAATGCCCAAAGCCCTGGCTGAATGGCTGTACCACCGTGCGAATGAATGGCTCGCCAACACTCGACCTGCCAGCCTTCTGAGAGTTGGCTTGTTGGTAACCAAGGCGGGAACTGAAACAACAGCTTCCAAATCCCCCAGAGGGGAGCGCTGAACGGGTGCGTCAGGCCCTGCCTCACCCAGGCCAGCCTTCTACAACAGGCGCAGTCGCATTCGCATCTTGGGAAAGCAACCCCACACCTCCTTATAGCCCATCTTGCCATTGTGACATCCCTAGAAAACTAAAATTATTTCCTGGAAAAATGTACAGCATCATTAAGCAATTTTAGCGTTTTGTACGCATTTATGCGCATCCACATGGGGTTGAATATGTATTGGATTGTGTCTACATATATTATACTAGAGCACAATTACTCAATTTGGGGAGCAGGTTGGTTTAGCTTGAGATATTTTGCCATAATGGGAACAGGATGTCATATGAATGTAAATATTGGAAGATGCGTTTCCCAGCTCCCCTTGGTTACCTACAGATGTCTCTCAGCATGTTGAATGAGGCATCCCCCAATAGACCACAGCCATCCTCCCATCACCATGATCCGTGTGTCACTCAAACGCGTGTCAATCCATTCCACGTTCTCCGGCAGGTATGAGAGGCTCTGGATGAGCGCCACCACGAACGGGATGCGTTTCTGTCCTCCGGATTCCCGAGCATCCTTCTCGGGGCAGAAATCGTGATCCCGTTCCCCATGTTATTCATTTGGAAATCTCAATAACACAGATTACTGTTTTGTCTGTGTGTGTGTGTTTGTTTGTTTGTTTGTTTGTTTGTTGGTTTTGCCCTTATGTGTGTATTTATTTTTTTGTCTTCTACTCCCTCCTCTGTTCTCTCCTGCCTCACCCTCCTCCATCTCTTTGTTATGATTTGTTTATTTATCACTTTATTGTTTTAAATTGTTTTGTTTGTTTTGTTTTGTTTTTTTTGCCTTTGCCGTGTTTCCCTTTCTTTCTCAAGTGGCCGCATCACGTACCTCGATATGTATGAGATGCTGCTGCACATGTCCCCGCCTTTAGGTCTCGGAAAGAAATGTCCAGCCCGAGTCGCCTACAAGGTAGCTAGTCGATGACTCACGCACTGCTGCTCCTCCTCTTTCTCATTGGCTTACAAATCCAGTGGCCGCAGCCAATCCCTGTGCTCGTATTGTGGCAGTGTTTTTGGTTCCTGTTTTTTTGTTTGTGGTTATTTTTTATTTCTCTCTGCTCTATCTATCGGCGTAGCGTGAACCTCTGTCTCCAGACTCCACTGCACTCGCCCATGACTTTGCCTAGCCTGGCGTCATTAAGTACTGCAGCATAACGATTACACTGTGTCTTGGGCAGAGATAGTACGCTAAAGCAGTTGTTTCCCAACCGGTGCGCCACGATTCCATGGCGTGCCACAGAGAGTTTGAAAAGTTGCACTAGTATTTTTTAATAAAATGCAGACATGTATAAATTATTTGTGGCAAACTTCAAGTTTGTTCAAACCACTTTCGCAGCCGCCATCTTAAAGTTGAAAAGTTGTGAAACTCCATAGTAGTTGCTGCTTGATTTGAGATTTTAGCTGCCCATACGATCAACCCCCATATAGGACTGCGCAATGGCTGGGAATAGCGACACAGACCTTGGGGGCCGTCTCTAAATATAGATCTCAGAAATGTAACATAATCAGTAAAACTCAACAGTAGCTGTGCAGTGAAGCACGTCAGGTTTCGTTCCGTTTTGTTTTGTTTTTTGCTGTTGTAAAAATATATCTTATTACCTCCCACTGATACACATATATCGCTTCTAGTACAGTTTGTTTTTGTGTCTGATCTATATCTATCCTCGTCCTCTTCCTCCTTTACTTTTTATTTATGTATTAATTTTATTTGATTTATTATTTTTCAACTTTTGGCAAACGCTTGTTATCGTTCGAAGTTGTGACCCAGTGGCCCCGCCCCCCTCCTCCGGCGGCCGTGGCGTCGTCCAGCCTCGTGCCTCTGTGACAATCATAGCTTCATTGGTTTGTGTTTGCTGGTGTGGTTTTTGTTGTGGCATCTGCAGCTGTTACCTGGTCTATTCTGGTATCTTCCTCACCGTGCTGGCGTGTGTGCGTGTGTATGCGTGTGCGTTCCCCAGCTCAAGCTGTCCCTGCAATCGGTCATGCAACCCTGCTCCCTCTCTTGCCCACCTACCACGCCCCCCTCCCCTCTCTTCCCTGCACCGCTGTCTGCACTGTCTGTGCTCGGGGGGGAGCTGAACTCTGCTCACTGGTCTCACACGAGGGCTCACCACCTCACCGAACCACGCTGAGCAACAGAAGTATTACACTGTTAATACCCACTATACAAGCATATATATCAGCTATTAAAGCAAGCATTTAAAATAATTGACAGTATAGCGGTGGGAGTCGCACTCTTATCGCACACCGATCTGAGTCACTTCATGTGTTCTGGGGACTGCAGGACACTTGGCCGCCTAAATTAATTTAGCACCAAGCACTGTGCAGAGCTATCGTAATACTGAGGTACATGCAGGTCTGTTTTTCTGCTTCAGTGGTTCAATTTGTACGTTAGCCGGCAGCTGGGAAAGACCACGATGGATCGAACCATGCCAGTATGCCACAGGAGCTGTAACGCCCGCCCTGTGTGTGTGCATATGCAGATTAGTTTACTGTAGTGTGTATTATCTTTTGATGCCAGGAAGGGAGGTATGTCTGCCTCTTATTTCTAACAGCTGCTGGGGTCTTTCTCTATTCTTTTTACTCAATGAAGAGGTGCTATATTGAGAAGCTTAAATATTGTATTACTCATCATTTTGCTAACATTGAGTTATGTATCCATTGCTGTGCTGCTTACCCAGCAGATAAGTTCCATCCTCTGGCTTTTCCCAGATGGGGAAATTGGGTTCTGTGGCTGAAAATGTATGTGCAAGGGTAACAGCATTGCCAAATAATACATGAATTCGATAAAAAAAGTCTATTTGTTATGCCAGGTTTAGAAAATAGTCATTACCATTTCCCTCAGCTGACCAATTGAAAGTAGTTTGAGATGTCCCTCGGTGGAGTACAATTCTGCCGGTAGCTGTATATGTTCCTAAATATCAAGTCATACAACAGAGCAAAATACAAACCAACTGACAAACACCGCTCTAGTGTGGCCAGTCCCAGCTCCCAGAGTGCAGTGCGGTGCCGCGTGTCACAGAGCGCGTCCCCGGGACGCTCCAAAATGCTGGCCCTGTGTAGGGTTGGGCTCTCCCCCATGGTTGGTTTCATCTGCTTGTTAATTGTCATGCATTTCTTTCTTTCTTCCTGTCTGTAACTTCCTGTCACTCTCCAATGAACTCACAATGACTTTCTCAGTAAGTTGCTATTTGAATTGAAAGTGAATTTTGTTTGATTTTGATTTCTTCTTTAGTTCAATTAGTTGTTAGTTTTTTCTCTGTCTCTCTCTCTTTCTTTATCTCTCAGGAAGAAACTTTTTGTGTGCTGAAGCTTTATTTGGAAGTGGTAGGAGTGATACATTGCGACTGTGTGTTACTGTATGAGTGGTCAAACCCCCGTCAACTCCCTGGGGGTGCAAAAAAATATATATATTTTCTGTTAATGAAAAACTATTTGGAAATGAAGATGGGGAAAGAAACATGGCTACATAATGCAGTATTGATTCCCAGAGTTCCTCCCTTGCATCTTAAAATCTGCCTAATTGGGTTATTCAATTACATTTTCTTTTGGCTGGAGGGCAAGAAATGTATAGATGAAGTCAATGCATGGATACTGAATAATAAACAAGACGAGACAAATTACAGAACATTGAAGATATTAATATAAATGTTGTCCACTTAGGAAAAGAAAAGATTTGTTTCCTTCATTAATATAAATGGGAATTCAAGATAATTGCTAGACAGTATGGCCTCCCGTTTCAACCACATTCCTCACAGAAAAAAAATCAGCCAAGCTGCAAAATACTTTGCTGATCTTTGTGTTTTAAAAAAGGGTTAAGCTAACAGATATATGTGTGTATATGTGTGTGTGTGTGTCTGTATATATAAACACCATTTTAGTTTTAGTTTGAAATGTTTGATTCATGACCCTCGCATGGCACTTTCAACATGACTTATCTAGGACCTATTCCTTTTGGATTCTCTTAGAGCCAGAGGCATTGCCTGTACGTCTCGGCACTCTGGACTGTAACAGTTCTTGCAGTGCGATGCCAGGCTGCCCCCATAATCCACCATGGCAATTTGCTTCCTTATCAGCACATAAAAAGTCGCTTGGGGAGATTCCTGCTACAGATTTAGTGCAATGCTTGTGAAGTGTGGTAAGAGGCGGTTCTGGACACTCTTCGGGGTGCTAACTTCTGTTGTGTTGCCCTCCCCCTCCCCCCCTCCACCCCAACCCCACACACCCCCCCTTCAGCGCCTGGTGAAAATGAACATGCCCATCGCAGACGACAATACTGTACACTTCACCTCCACTCTGATGGCTCTTATCCGGACTGCTCTGGAAATCAAACTGGCCTCAGGTACAAACAGAGCCGCCTTCTTGCCTGTTTGTTTGTTTGTTAAATTGGTATAATTTATTTTTTATTGTATTACATTTTATTGCATTATCATTTCAAAAGAAATGTATATAGAGAGAAACAAACACGCACACACCCTCCCCAGGCGGTCCCTTTTTACTGTACAAGCTGCAGATGCGTCCTTGGGTTTGAACATGTGCAGTACACACAACTAATAAATATCAACACGTCAAGGAAACAGAAAGACGGTAGGAGACGAAACAGGTGTACAGAGTCTCTTCTGACAGGGCGCCACCACCCGCCCTTCTGAACCGAGGGACCGAACCCAAGCCTCTGTGCCAGGCGCTGGAAGGGCAGTGCCGTGACACGCTTGAAGTTGTGACTGAGTAGGGAGCAGCTCCAGACCGCAATAAATAATCCAGTGTCCACCCGGCTCTGAGATTTAAGGGCTGAGCCTCAGAGAAGTGTGATAAACACCTAGGCTAACCACCCCCCCCCCCTGACACACACACACACACACACACACACACACACACACACGTCCTGTCTTTGTTCACTGCAGCGCGTGCCTGATATACAACCCTGCATCGCTGCCCTTGACAGATCACACCGCGCTGTGAAGTTTCACGCACCCGCTCTCACACATCTGTCAGTGTAGAACAATGCAGCCACTGTTTTTAATGATCTATCTATCTATCTGTGTATTTATTTATTTAGTTATTTTTAAATATGGTTTGTTTTGATCCATTCCCACGTGGACTCATTAAAAATAGCATTACTGGTGTGGAGCGTCTGCTCCAGTTGAGCAGTGCGATACAGCCATGTGTTTCTGCAGCTTAAGGACCCAGGCATCCTTCTCCTCAGACACCCATGAGTCCCCCCCCGGTCTCTGAGAAACACTTTGTTTGATAACTTTCTTTCTTACCGTCTTGCTGTACTCATGTTGTCCCCGTTTTCTCCGGCTCTCCTGGGCCACGGTGTGATGGGAGCATCTCACGGCCTGCTTTCCTGTCCCTCCACAGGGGTCGTGCAGCAGCAACTCAGTGATGCTGAACTCAGGAAAGAAATCGCCACCGTCTGGCCTAATCTGTCTCAGAAGACCACAGACCTGCTGGTGACTCCACACAGACGTAAGCACCTGGGGAATGTCGTCTTAAACAGTTCAGCACAGGCAACCAGCTCAATCCAAACGCTGGGTAAAGGCAAGAAACATGCAATGCAAACTGAGAGTGAAGTGTCAAGTGATGTTTATAGTTAGTGATTTAACACCTAAAATATCAAGCAATAGGATTAGGTCTCTCAGATAAGCAGCAAATACCATATAGAGAGAATTTAGAGTGTTCATGTATATGATATTTACTGCTTTGCTTGTTGGACTGAAGTCAATTCTTATTGGTTTTGTTTTTAAAGCATTAAAGCACTAGCTATATTCACCACTGTAACTCTCCTTTTGCAGCTGTTTCATGTATATGACTTTAATGTGTTGCGGATCTCTGCCTACACTGACGGCGGGGGGGTTATCATCACGCTTCCAAACAGCACATCGGCCTCAGAGAGATGAAACCTTGTGTGTGTGGTTTTTCGGTGTCGTTTGTTTAGGCTCGTTGTTTCGTCGTGTTGTTTTTTGCCTTAACAAATGCACCCCAGAACAGATACAGACTGCAGCCTTTCATTACCCAGCACCACAGACAGCGGGGCGTGCCGTCCTGTTGCATCAGAGCGTGCACTGCTCTCGTCAGTGGTGAGCTGCAGCAGAGAGAGAGAGAGAGAGAGAGAGAGAGAGAGAGAGCGCTGTATCAGTGACTGCAATGGATTTGAGTTGCTGGTTGCTGTAACTGGCTCCCCAAAGGCCTAAACACAAAGAAACACACACACACTCCGAGCCCCGAGTGAGTACTGAGTCCTGCTTCGAGAAACAAGGAAGAAACAACAGCTCCCTGTATCGAGGGGAAAAAGCGTCGTGCGAAAAATAGCCCCCCTGCCCCCCAAATCACCACCACCACCGCCTGCCGCAGCACCGATGAACATAACCCGGATCTGAGACATGCTGTTTCTCACATGCAATGCCCTGTCTCTCAGCATGTTGTGTTCTGCACTTGTTTACTGACATGAATATTTCAGCGTTCGTCTCTCTGCAGGGTTGAAGGCATCACACTGTGCCCGTGCCCTCCTAAGGAATACAGCAAAAAGACAAAGCTTTATTTAAAGAAAGAGAGACATAGAATACAAATAAATAGTTTTCCTGTTAATTTTCTCAAACTAAACTAATATATGATATATTAAACGGCTGTGATTTAATTGCATCTTTTCTGTTATGTATTTGAGAAAGTCTGAAGCCTGCGGATTATAGGCACAATATTTAATGTGCTGTAGCAACGGCATGAGCTGCTTGTGAACAGGTACAGTAATACACCCGCAGAACATACAGACCTGAGCTGGATTTTGGCCTTCAGCACAGTGACGTTGCTCTGCAGGAACTGTGGTTTCACCCGCTTTGTCTTGTCTTGGGTTATTTTCCATGCCAAAGCAGATTTAATAAGTAAATTAATAAATCCCTGTCTTCACTTTTAGTTTTCCGTAATTTTTTTCGTATTCGGCAGTCTTTTGTTAGTGTTCGTTTATGTTTCTGAGAGGTTGTGCTGAAGACACTGCGACCTCTAGTGGTACCGTCTGATAACATCACAAGAAAAAGAAAAACTGGTTGCTGACAGGCAACAGGCTGGTACCCGACAGAAAACGAGTGTGAGTTCACAGGTCGAGTGAGGGGGTCTCTTATTGTATTTAATTTCAAACTCCGGCAGTCTGAGCGAGAGGCCTGCGGAGCCTCTAATGGTAGCAGTAACGGTAGCACCATTGTCTGGGTGAGACGGAGTGTGTCAGAGGCCAGCTGTGCTCGTGAATAGTGTGCTCAAAGCCCCCGCACCAACCTCGGCCCACGTCATTCTGCACTTTTGCTATGCATGTATAAGAGCCCAGCACATGCATCAGCTGCAGCGAGAGCATTAGCAGCGCTTCTCAGGCATTGCTGTGGGGGAAGTCGAGAGGGGAGTGCAGTGTGCATAAATCTCACAGCAGCCGGAGTGCAGCAGCCCAGCTTTAATGGAACAGGGCCATCTGATAAAGCGGAGGAAATGGATATGAGTGCTAAAGGGTTGGGGGAATGAGGCGGGGATGCACGGATGAAAGATATGAACACCACAGAGGTAACGGGACTGTGATTTTAATTGGTGTCCGTCTTTGTCTGTCTGTTTGTTTTCTCCACCCTCTTCTCTTTCCCCCAACCCCCACCTTTCCCTTTTTGCACACACACACACACACGCACTTCCTGGGCCGTTAGCTAACGAGCTGACAGTGGGGAAGGTCTACGCAGCCCTGATGATCTTCGACTACTACAAGCAGAACCGCAGCAAGCGCATCCAGCAGATGCAGCAGGCGGCAGGGGGGATGCCACAGGTACGGAGGGGATGGGGGGGTGCCTGAGGCCAGTGCAAAGGGCCTAGTTTCCCCAGAGCACTGGACATGGCACAATATACCAAGCTGCTTATGAGCAAAACCCTCCAGGGGAAGAGGAATGTTTAGTGGGAACAGAGCAGGGTGGGAACACAGCAGGGTACCGCTGGTCACTTGCCATGGTGATTTTTCCCTGCTGCTGTTAGTTTCTCTCCACACTTTAGCTGCTCCTCTCCACTCTGTGTCTGAGCGGGAATCCCAGCGAAGGAGCACATCGTAAATATTTTTAGTTTTAAATGTAGACCCTTCTCTGTTTTGTTTTCTTGCACACCAGCCCCCTACTTCCTGTTTTCCGGGGGGTGAAAGTTCACATGCTGGGCCAGACCAGGTCGGCCAGCAGCTCCCGCCCACGTGCATCTTTTCTGTTTTGAACTGCAGAAACACAAGGTGAGCGCCCTCTTCACGCCCATCCTGCCCCTGACCCTGATGCAGGACCAGCACCCACCTGCCAGCACCATGAAGCCGCCAAGCCAGCCACCCAGCACCACCTCCCTCAACAACGGGGGCGCACTGTGAGTACCTGGGGGGGAGCTGTGAGGGACAGTTCAGGCAGCCTACTTGGTAATAGCTTGGCACACTGAGAGTGTCAATTTGGGAGCGCTATGAGTAATAATAATAACAATAATAGTTTTGTGCTCTAATATTATAATCTTGTCTAGTAGAAGAAGAAGACTAACATTTAATCTCATTTATCAGACAAAGGCCAGCCGGCAGTCTGTCTCACTGGCAAAAATCCGGGGAGTCAAGGATACTTATGATTTGATGTTAAATTCAATAAGGAGGTATTATCTGTTTGACCCTAAGGAGTCTATAAAGACATCAGTCATTCACGGGGCGTGTCACCAGTGTGTGGGAATGAATAGTGAACCAGCAGACCGCACACGGATGTACAGATCCCAACTGCTGTCTAGTGTCTGTAGTGGCCATCAGGCATAACTAGGTGTAGATGGAATAATTAATTTCATGAGTTAATTCATACACAAATAAATAACTAATTCCAATTAAATTATTTCCTGACAGATTTTTAATTTTTTATTCAGCATTGTCAAACTTTTAAACTGACCAGTTGTGCCTCTGGGTATGAAGAGGTTCGGGAAACACAGCTGTGGCTGATTGGGTGTCTCTGTACGTGTGTGTTTGTGTGTGTGTACTGGTTCACAGGCCGGGCCAGGATGGCACGATGAAAGCCTCTCCCTCCTGGGTCAAAGAGAAGCCGCATGAACTGTTTGGACACGGGACCCGGCGGCCGGTGCAGAGAGGGCAGTCTGAGGACATCCCCAACACGGTCAAAGCACAGGTACAGTTGGCAACCGGAGTCCACGGCCACGTGGCACGGCGCCCCCCTTTTTCCTGATTAATTTTGCATTGCTGTGTTGTTGTAACTGTTTGTGAGGGAGGGAGGGGGGGCGTGTAGTGGGGTAGGGTAGCGTTGTGCAATCTTGTACTGGCTGTGCTATTCATGACCTTACGTCTGTGTGTCTGTGTCTGTGTGTGTCTGCTGGATTGTCTGCGAATCTCTGTGGCTCTGTGTGCGTACATGTACGTCTGTGTGTGTGTGTGTGTGTGTGTGTATCCGTCTGTGTGTATATCTGTGTGTGTGTGTGTGTGTGTGTGTGTGTGTGTGCGTGCGTGTGTGTGTCTCCGTCTGTGTGTGTATATCTGTGTGTGTGTGTGTGTACGTGCGTGTGTGTGTCTCCGTCTGTGTGTGTATATCTGTGTGTGTGTGTGTGCGTGCGTGCGTGCGTGTGTGTGTCTCTATCTGTGTGTGTGTGTGTGTGTGCGTGCGTGTCTGTGCTGTCAGGAGTCAGTGGAGATGAAGAAGATGGAACACAGTGCCAACGGGGGCAGTCAGCACGGCCTGGAGAGCCAGGGCCGGGCCGCCTCCATGCCCCGGCTGAACGCAGAGATGCAGGTAGGCGCCACCCTACAAAAAACACACATTCCTGTCTTCTTCTTCTTCTTCTTCTTCTTCTTCTTCTTCTTCTTCTTATTCCTCTTCCTCTCCTCATTCTACTCCTCCTCCTTTGCAATTTAAAATCACAGATATGTAACTTTCTTTTTATTTCTGGAGTGTTACACAGTTGAGGAATCGGGAGTGTTGCGTGCAGGAGACCTGAGAGATGGCAGTTGTGTGAGCGATGGGAAGTTTTGCAGTGCCAGTGTCTTATTGGCTTTTGATTTTTGCCGCCACCTGTATGAGTCTAGAAGAACCTGAACTCTTATTATAAAAGATGCCTAATTATTTCAATCTATTTAAACAGGCACAGCAAAGAGCTGAGATCTGTTAAAATAAATAAATATGTTTATAAATTAGGTAATGATTGAGCGTCTCTGCAGTGTACACCGTCTCAGACGGAGGGATAAACGTGGAATTGAATTAACTTATGGAAATTGTGGTGGATGCATTAAAAAGCACCCCCCGGATCGGAATTGCAAATGGAATCAGCCTGGAGTTTTTTTGTCGGCAGTATTGTGTTGTCAGCTGGTCAGGAGAGCCTCCTGGAACCTAACAAAGCAGGGTAATTACATTATAAAAAATGATGCTTTCTCTCAGTTCTCTATAAGCATTAGGATTGATTGTTTCAGTTCCTGATCCATATGAACATTGCGACTGAGAGCTACTAAGTGGACTGGCCCGCAGTGGGACAGAGTGGCACAAAACACTGGACTCCCATTAGTTTAATATTTCTCCCAGTAGGGTGCAATTTGCATAGAACTTTTAAAGGAAGCACTTCATCAGTCTTCAGAGACTGGCTTTAAATTAAGTTGTAGGAACCAGTTTTCTTTTTAATATTTAATGAGTTAATTAAAGCTAAATGCACTGTACACCTGGTGTATATATATTGCATGTTACTGTATACTCCATGTATCTAAGCTGTACATAGATTGGAGCGGGTCTGCTGTATGCTCTATACACAGTACAGCTGGTGTATATATGCTATAGATACAGTATGCTTAGCATATATGTACCCTGTTTGCTCATATATGTACTATTCTATAGACTGTACACCTGGTGTATATTCACTATATATACTGTACACATGCTCTGTAGGGTAGACTGCGTTTGTCTTCATCAGCAGTGGACCTGATCCTCGCTATGATTGGTCCAGAATTACAGATTGCCTTTCCTGTAGCAGACTTGGGATGTGCAGCCAATCGAGCTCTCTCAGGAAGAGCCTACTTTCATCTCTTGTCCTTCCCGTAATTAATGTTTTCGTGTTGTTGTTGCTTTTTGTTTTCGCTCTCCTCCCTCCCCTTGGATAGTGTTTAAATAAATGGTTTGATATTATAGCAAACAGCAGGGGGTGAGCACCGGGAGAGTTCACTCGGGTGAGGGGCTCCACGCCTTGAGTCTGTTCCCCCGAAAGGCTGCTCTGTTCTTTTATTTTAAGCATGTATTTCTTCCCTGACTGCGTTTCACATGTGGGGAAAACCAGGGAGGGTGTGGAGAAGCAGCCGGCAGCCCTGCAGTGTGCGAGCCCTGGGGACGACGGGTTACTGGAAAAGGAATGAATTCATAAAAGCCTGCTGGAGGCACGGTGCGCTGGGGACACGGCCCTGTCCATCCTGCTCAATCACGTGCACAGTGCCAGGCAGAGAGAGGCGACTGCGATGCACACTCTCTCTTTTCTTTTTTCTTTTTCTTCATTTTCTCTCCGCTTGTGATTTCTAAAGGCAAGAAGTCATAGAGAGGGATACTCTTGGCTGAGCCCTAAGCAAGGTATCTCTCTGCTTCTCGCGGGTGCATTTTGATAGCGGGGTCACCCTCTCTACTGAGATGTGGACACCGGCGGTATGTCCTCCCCCCCACAGTCAGTGAGTGAGTGAGTGTGTGTGTGATTTCGTTTGGTAACCTCTGCTCATAAGTCTTAAGAAATTCTAAATATTATTTTTTCAGGTTTGATTTTCTGGAATTGTGGTAGAAAATTACTTAACAAATACGGAACACAATCATGGTGTACATTGTTGAACTGCAGAGCATATTCTTGGAAATGTAACAATAAAAAAAAAAAAAAACAGACAAAAGGCAAATTCCTAAACAAAAGGAATACCGCAGAGCACAGATTTCAATCAAATAAATAAATTGATCGTAATCAGATGAGAAAGAGAGACTCATTATTCTGAGGAGCAGTTCTGTACAGGACGCTCTTTCTCTGGATTAACTCAATTTGATTTGATTAAGCCTCCTGGAAGGCTGCCAAGACTGTGTCCGGGACCTTACTGGGAAAATTCATTTTAATTTAATTAAAGATTTATAGATTACAGATTTCAAAGTGGTAATGGTACCCCCCCCCTACTTTTCTTTCTTTTTTTCTGTACTTCTTTTCTGTTCTTGTGGGTGTATCGTTGTCTCCTTTCTGAGTGTGTAGGTGGGTCGTTGTGTGAGGAGTAGGAGAATGAGACCCTTGTGTAGGGAGGGCCAGGGGGGGGTTATCTCCATTGCTCTGTCTCCAGTCAAGCTTTCTGGAGCTGGCGGGGCTGAGTAGCTCTCAGACGTCACTTACCAACCTACTGCTCCACTGGGTTTTTTTTTGGGGAGGGGGGGTTTTGTACAGGTGGCAGGTAGATATTTAATTTTTTCCTTTGATTTGTCTTTTTACGGAATGGTAGAAACGTCAGTGAAACAGTGAGGGTGATACTATATATCACAGTGATTTTTTTTTCATGTTGCTCTACCTCTTGGAACTGAGTAGAAACTTAAGCCTTACCCTCCTGAAAAATTTAAAGGTAACCTTAACCCTGACCGATCCCCAACCGAGTCTGAAACTGAATGCAAGACCATTCCTGCCTTTACCTGTATAAATACCGTCCTTAATCCTAATTAAATCTCTGCTACACCTGACCACCAAATAACCTGTTTTGATTCAGATTAATTCCCTCTAATGCTTGGACAATCCAGGAGGGTTGGCAACTTTCTATACAGAGTGCCAACTGTTGCAGGAACAGGAAATGCAACTGCAGTATTATGGGAAAACAAACAAAGCAAAACAAATTCAAAATAAAAATTGTCTCTCTGGTTTTCTGCTTTATTGCGCTTCACTTCCTGTCCCTTGCACTGCCCAACATCGGGATTTGGCTCATGCCATTCCACAAGGCTCAAGTTCTGATAGGGTGACATGTGACACCTGCGACTCTGCCCAGTTTCCATTAATGCAGCTTTTTAACGGTCTGAACAAATATGTCATACACAGAGAAAGTAGTGCTTCTCTCTCTCTCTCTCTCCATATATATATATATATATATATATACATATATATATATATATATATATTACAATTTGCAATAAATACCTTGTTATTTTGGGGGTGATCCCCTCCAACTGTGATAAGGGGGAATCAGAGAGTGGTTTAGTCTATTTTCAACACCTGCAAATAATCTGGAAATCCCTATGACAGGCAGGGCAAGCACTGTGTGACCGTGCAGGTGGGGGGTATAAAGAAAATATTAGATCTGCATTGATTTGCATTATTCCAGATAATGAGGAATAATAATAATATATAGTATATATTTTTTGTAATGCCCAGATACTTTTCTTCCCCTCCCTTATCCGGGGAGCAGAACAGTCCCTATGTTTGCTTTTCTGGGGATGAAGTGAGGATTCTTTAATGAAGGGAGAGGGAGAGAGCGGGGGATTTCTCTTTCTGTTTAGTTGTTGTTTTTTAAGTACAGTCATCTGACGGTAATCTGATTTACTTGTTGAAATACATGCCCTCCACCTGAACCTAGGATATGTATTGATCTTACCCTTGAAGTGCGAGCTGTGCCCATGACACCCTACTGGGCTGGGCGATCTCTGGCTGCAGCTGGCTCCTCTAATGGAGTGTCCTCATGCACTGTCACTGTGAGTCCAGACCCCAAACAAACAGTCTGACCCCGGGACTGCGCATCAGCCAAAACCTGGTTACGACTTTCTGCTTTTTCAATTAAACTATTTATTTATTTATTTTTGACATTCTTTCAAACCAAATGCACTGATGATATACATTCTTATCTGAGCAAGTTCTTAAAGATTATTTTTTTTCTCTCCTATTCCACTGTATTTTATTTTATTTTTTATTAAACTGAAATGCACTGAGATCAGTGCAGGGCAGCAGAAATAAAAATCAGATTTTAGATGCCTGGTGTTGAAAAAAAAAAAAAAGGAACATAAACAAACAAAAAAACCTTTAGTGTTTAGCATTCAGGAATATACGAGCTGACACTGGGCCGTGCCAGTGCAATGTTTCAGTTTCTGCACAACAATGTGACTTTTCTGTGTAAAACATCCATTTTCTCCACCTTACCTCGCCTCGCCACTTGACCTCAATTCATTACTTTCTTATGTCTTCCTTTTTGAGTTTTGCACTTTTCTTTCGAACTCTAGCCTTCTTTTCTTTAGCCTTTTTCTCTTTCTCCTTTTCTGCCTTTCCTTACCCTCTCAAACGTTCTCATCGCCTGCAGCAGAGTGCTGTACGCGGTCACTGTGTCACACTGTTCTCTGTTCTCTCCAACTGTGTTGATTTTACTCATGTGTCTAACGATGTGGTTCCTGTCTTGTCTCGCTATGCTCCCTCTCCTCTTGTTTGCCCTCTTCCCTGCCCCCTCCCCTCTCCCCTCCTCCTCCCCCTCCTCTGTGCCTGATCCCTCTCCACACCCTTTCTTCCCTCCCCATCACCATTAAACCCTGTCCTCTCCTTTTCTCCCACCTCTCAACTCCTTTTCCTGCCATCTCCCCTGACCCCCCTCTCCTCCGCCTCTGCATACCTGCTCGACGTCTATATGGACGTCTGCACATGGCTGCTGTTGCGCCTCTCCTCCTCCACCCGTGTCGCAGAGGAGCCATACCAGATCTCCAGGGACTTACCTAGCAGTATGTACAGCTGTTCCAACTTCCATCGCTCACTGTGTTCATTGCTCACTGTCCTTCTGATGGCTTTTTTTGTCCTTTTTCTTAACTCCCTGCCTCTTTTCTCATGAGTTTTCTCCTCCACGGGAACTTCTTGCAGACGTGGAATGTGTCTGTGTGTGCACTCTCTCACACTCACTCTCACTCTCTCACACTCACACTCACACTCACTCTCACTCTCTCACACTCACACTCACTCTCACTCTCACTCTCACTCTCACACACTCACTCTCACTCTCACTCTCTCACACTCACTCTCACTCTCTCACACTCACTCTCACTCTCACTCTCACTCTCACTCTCACTCTCTCACACTCACTCACACTCACACACACACTTTATTTTGAGCCGGTTGGGAATTTTGCCTGTTCAGCTTCAGTCTGAGCCTCAGTCTGTGTAGAGGATCGACTTAGCGAATCTTCTAGCTTCCTTTCCACCTCAGCTTCAGGCTGCTGTCCTCCAGGTTGTTAGGTGTCCTTGATCACCAGGGCGTCTGTGTCTTTAATAAAGAAATACCGACAGACCAGGCAAACTGTCCCAATGCAGGGCTCGGGTTTAGATGTCTTGTAATTAATTTGTGTTTGTTCATTTATTTGTTTATTTTTATAAATAAAATCTAAAAACATGAACTCCCAAGATCCTCATGCCTTCGATGAACTTGCGCGGTTCCCATCATGCTTTTCTGTGACACCGGCTTCCCGTCTGGTGTTTTCCTGTAGCTGGGTGTGTGTGAGTGTGTGCTCTCGCCTCTCTCGCACCTTCGTTCCTGCAGAAGTCTTCCTACAGAAGCACTTCCACTAACCTAACCAGTAATACAACAGCTCCACAGTGGGATGTTTGACGCAGGAGCGGGAGTCTGCATGAGACTGTAGGCAGGGGGACAGTGGGCCATTCCCCTCTCTGCAACCCGGTGACACTTTGCACCCCGGTGGCAAATTAGCCTGACTAAACTGTGAGATCTGTTCATTCAGTCTGGATCCACAGCTGTGATGAGGCATGAGAAACTCAGGAGTCGTCGTCTGATCTGTGTTTACTGTGTTTCATTTTTTTGTTTTGTTTCCGTTTGGTTTGTAATTTGTATCAGTGCATGGAGGAAATAAGGCTACAGTAAACAAACTTAAAGACTGGCTTCACTCCTTACAGTGTGAACGGCTTCCT
The DNA here is from genome assembly GCF_036373705.1 of Amia ocellicauda. Classification (NCBI taxonomy): domain Eukaryota; kingdom Metazoa; phylum Chordata; class Actinopteri; order Amiiformes; family Amiidae; genus Amia; species Amia ocellicauda. Next base: position 13,308,144 of record NC_089858.1, on the reverse strand, counting down.
CATAGAGACCGAGGGAGCCGCGTCAGTACCGCACAGCCGAGAGTTCAGAGGTCAGAATAGTCCAAAGAAGTCACCGAACCCGTTTTAGTGTCTGGCTGTCTCAGGGTCCAAGGGTTTCCTGTACTGGGCCCTGGGGGTGGTCCTATCCTGACAGGATTAAGTCCAGTCCTGACAGTTTCCTGAAATAGGCTAAAGGGGTTCAGGTCTTATCAAACACGCAGAGTCTGTGTATTATCTGTGTGTATTATTTTGGTATGTGCTGCATACATTCCACCTGTTCAATCACAAGCAGCCGCTAACAACAGGTGACTTTGTGTTATTAGATGTATTTGTTTATTTACTTAATTATTTCTATAGCACAGCCACTGTATCTCCCCCCGCAATTCACTGATGTTTTTAAGCAAGCCACTGTCTCCTTTATCACTATCTGCATCTACATGTAGACAGACACTGTATGTATGATGGGATTGATCTATTTTCATACTGTATGTATGTATGTATGCACTGTATATAAATAGACATCTACATAAAGGTGTGTATCGATGTGTGTGTGTGAACCGTAAGTGTATGTTTGCGGTGTGTTAATTTGGGTGTCTGCCACCCAGGCCAGAGTCCTAACCTGTCCTTTCATAGGGCTTTCTATATGTCTGTTTTAAGGATGCCAATCTGAATGGATGGGAGATAAACAGGGGTTACTGTCCTCCACTGTGTACTTGCAGAGGATTAACCGGATTATAATTGAACAAAGGTGTGAGATCTAGGTGTCTCTCTTGGGCTTTGATTGTACAAGGACGTTGGCTCACCACTCTATAATCCACACAAACACTAGGCCTGTCCTTAGCCTTTGATAAGCCGCAGCTGCTGCTCTGAGCCTGCCCTCAAAGGAAACCCGGAGGTACAGTTGTGATCAGCAGAGAGGCCCCTGTCTCTGTTGTCAGCAAAGGCCCCGCCAGCTGCCACAGGTGCGAGGGGCCCGAGCCATTTCCCAACAGTGCGCTGTACCTCACGCACATTTAGTCAGAGTGAAAAACAAACAAAGAAGAAAAGTCTCGACCTCAAAGCGCCAATTAAAACAGGCTCTCTTATAAACAAATTATTAATTGCTGTCTAACTGATCACACACACGTGCACACACACACAAGATACTGGAATGTGGTCTTTGTCCACCAAGGGGTGGTAGTGAGCCTGGATCTGCATTTCACTGTACAGGAATGGAGCACTAACTTTTCTCCTTCACCAATGCGTCCTGGAGCGATGAACCGAATTCATCTTTATATATTGCATGCCAAAGAATGATAAAAAAAGACCAATCATTTGCCATGTTATGTTCTTGTGCAGGACTGGTTGTGCACTGTAAACCTACACAAACCTGTGCACAAACCTATACTCAATCCTGTACACAAAACTGTACACAAACCTTTATACACCAGGAGCGTTTGTCTTCTCCCTCATGACTTCTTTTCAGAAGCCTGTCTTCCTCTCCCTGTAAGCCGCTACCTCTCCCTGCGTGTCTCACTGCTGTGTTTCTTTGTTTGTGTGTTTGTTTGTGTGTGTGTGTGTGTGTCTGTCTGTGGGCTTGTTTTCTCTTTCTCCATCTCCCCTGCTTCACGTCCAGCCCATTCCTGACACAAGTCCCATGAAGCGCTCGGTGTCCACGCTGGCTCCACACCGCCCCCCGGAGATGAGCCTGCCGGAGTACAGCCTGGAGAGACAGGCCCCTGAGAGGCACCACCACCACCACCACCACTGCCACCACCGCCGCGACCGGGACAAGAAGCAGCGCTCCCTGGAGAGGTCATCCAGTGGACAGCCGCCCAGCCATGCAGGTCAGCTGCACCTCCTCACAAATACACACACATACACAAACACATGAATTGGCTGGCTATTTAAAAAACCTTTTTACAAATCCATTCAAAACAACAACAACAACAATTAAAAATAAAAAGACTAAAAACAAATACCCTTCTTTACTGACCTGCTGACTACACTGATGGCGTCTGCTCACAGTTGTGTCTGTTCTGTTTCCGGGTTGTATGCGTGTCTGCGTGCATATCTGCGTCCGTGTCTGCATATTTGTGTGTCTGCCTGCCTGTGTGAATGGGGGGTGGGGGGGGGGGGTTTACAGGCACTCCAGGGGACCTGAGCTCAGCCGCCTTGCCCGGGGAGTCCTCGACGCGGGAGAGGGTGCGGGACAGGGGCCGGTCCCACGAGAGGAAGCACCACTCCTCGTCCTCGGAGAAACAGCGCTACTACTCCTGCGAGCGGTACGGCAGCCGGGAACGCTCCCTGACCGACTCCAACAACGCCAGCCGCTCCGCCTCGCCCAGCGACACCCACGAGCCTGGCCTCAACAAGCAGGTGAGGGTTGGTTGTTGAAGGGGCAGCCCACCACCTCCAAAGGCTGCGAGGCCCTGAGGGAGAAAACTTGCCTGGAGTCCCCCTGGGTCCCCCGTGTTCAGAGCTGCCTGAGGGGGAGGGGAGGAGCTGGGAGGGAAGGCCCTGTCACTCCCAGGTCAAGGGCACAGGGCGTTAGCACCAAGATCCCCAAGCAAAGGGAGGTGGGCTCAAGGAAGGACTTTACTGAGGGCCTATTGCAGGAAACTGGTATTAGTTTAAGCTCACAGAAGGCGCAAAGTCACCTGATGTTGTGCAGCTGATTTTCGGGGTCCCTGATCTCATTCAGTCAGTTTAGATTTATTTAATTTTTTTGAATTGGTTTGTATTGTTCCTTTTTTGTTTTCTATTCATCTGGTATGAAACACAATAGCAGGGGGTACCACCCAGCTCCAATTCTGGAGCATAGAGGGCAGAGCAGTACCACGCAATACCATGTCTAAAGTCTGCCTGCCTGCCTGCCTGTCTGCCTGCCTGCTTGTCTGTCTGTGAACCTGACAGTGGCTCTGTGTAGAATGTGAGTGTCTGATTTGTCGTTGGTAAGATGTAGTGTGTGTGTGTCTGCGCTTAATTTCTCATTTGCGAGTGTGTATGGGAATCCGACAGCATTTATTGAAGTCTTTTAAACTTTTTCAGGAGTTGAGTTGACGGTGTGCGAGTTTCGTAAGTTATGGAGTAACATTAAGACTATAAGACTGTGTGTATTACCATGACAGCAAATCATGTTTTTGTTATTGCAAACTAACAGACGATGAAACTAACGCAGAAGAAAAATAGGCTGCACTTTAAATAACAAAAATAATAGTGTGCACCGCATTCACAGTGGAAAGGTGCACGTCTGTTTCAATGTCTCAATGTTGCTTTAATATGATAGTTTAATATTATCCCAAGTGATGATCTATAAACCATTTCAATGTGTTATTGTTACAACATTTTATTTTAAATCCCTTAACCTTTCTGTGCATGAAACCCTTTAACTTCAGCATCCCTGGCACGGCCCCGTCTCCTTCCCCCTGATATACAGTAGATGTGACAATTCATGAGGGCACATGGTACAAACATGCAGATCTGTGGCAAAGCACGGCGGGGCTGCGTGTGTCGCCTGGAATGTCTTACCAGGTGTGCAGAACGACTGCATGATGTGCACAACATTGACATTTACTTTTAATTTTCAATATACCTAATCCTGAAACAAACAAACACACACACAAGCCCAAGGCAGCCAATTGTGCCTTTCCTGTATTCCTAACAACGCTATATTTAGTACAGTCGCTCTGTGACGTTGCTATTTATTGCAGCTGCCCCACAGTGACGCTGGGCTCTCTCGTTCAGTGCGGCCCACTCTTACCGTTTGCCCTCATGAGCCCAGCACTGCGCCTTCTCAGCTGAAGCTCGATGATGTCTCCCTCCGCGTGTGGTTCAGCCTCTCACGATGATTTGTTCATTTTGTTTCCAATTTTCTTCTTCACCATCTCTCGTTCCGTCGTTCCGTCCTTCTGTCTGCCTGTCTGTCTGACCCTTGTTTTCTCATGGCTGTGACTGTACGCTGTGACTCCTCCTCCTCTGTGTACATCGCCTTTAATTTCCTTTCCTTCTTCCTTCCTTTCTTCACTCTGCTGTTTTTTTATCTATATTTCCCTTACTCTCGTGTCCGCGTCCTGGTCTTTTTTATTTTGTCCTCCTCATTGTTTTATTGTTTTGATTTGCTTTGTTCCAATTCTCATGTAGGGCAGTGGCTCCTCTAAAGGAAGCCCAGTGCTGCAGGCCTCTGGTTCCAGCACACCCTGCCGAGGACGCAGGCAGCTCCCCCAGACCCCCCTCACCCCCCGGCCCAGCGTCGCCTACAAGACTGCCAACTCCTCTCCCGTCCACTTCAGCGGCGGCCCCTCCCCGGCCGGCCTGTCCTCTTTCTGCCCGGGCCGACTGAGCCGCGGCCTGTCGGAGCACAACGCCCTGCTGCGCAGCGAAGGAGACTCCCAGGGCCACCTCCCCATGGCAGTGACTCGCATCGGCTCGGACCCTTACCTGGGCCACCGAGACAATCGCGGCAGCCTGACCAGCGTCCTCCCTGAGGACTCGCTCACCTTCGAGGACGCGCTCACCTCCCAGGTCGGACGCTCCCCCAGGACTTCAGCCTCTTACGGGGTGTCCCTCCCTCCACCGCCACAGCCACAGAACCGAGGAGGGGTACCCAATGGATACCATTATACCCTGGGGGTCAACGCGGGGCCGGGCACGAGCGCCCGAGGGCCCCGGTACTACCAGGAGGCTGATGAAGACGATTGGTGCTAGCATGGCTTTAAATAACTAATACAAAATATATACAAATACAAAAAAAAATGTATTTAACACAAAAAAATGCAAGGGGTTCTTGCAGGTTTTTTTATGCATTTTAGGGAAATCTCGATGAGTTTTATCATCTTTGCAAAGGCAGTAGCTTACACTGTTGTTTTATGTGTGTGTGCATCAGTCTGACGTGAAGATGAAGGGGAATCCCGAGGAGGAGGAGGGGAAGAGGAGAGTGGTGTCTGTGACAGGGAAAGGAGAAATGAAAATCATTCCAGATTTTAAAATTTACAAAGTTGAAACCATTTATTTTTTCTCTTTAAGTTGATCATTTCCATTTGTTCTTTTTCTTTTTAGCTTTTTAAAAATGAGAAAAATATATGTAAATCAGCCTGTATTTTTTTTTGTTTTCTTTTCTTTTCTGTGGTTTTTTTTTGCACTGAAGGCCAAAGACACTTGATGGCCTGAAAACAGACACTCAGAACTGTATTCCATTACTCGACTCCTCAACCGGCCACAGCTCCACAGATGCCCGCTCGATCCCCGTGTCTGCATGTGCAGACGCAGACCACAAGATCACGTGACCTTGTCACTGCCAGGGCGCGCGGAGCATGTTGAGGCTGTCTACTTCAGTGCAAAATCCAGTGAGGAAGAGACACGATACAGGAAACTGTTTACGGTTTTGAAAGTAACTACTGTAGTTGTGGATAGAGATGAGTGAAAAAATGTTAAATGAAAAGAGCCAGAAAAACAAACAAAACAACACTAACAAAAATATGTCACTGTCAAGATGGATCAGTGTCCTCTGTTATTCTCTGCTTCAGTTCCTCAGTGTTTTCACAGTTTATGTGAGGGAGCCGTGTAATCCTCATTGTCACATGTACACCGACAGTCCTGCTGAGGGAATCGAAACTCTCGGTTGTATCTCAAGAAAAGTGGTCGACTTTCTGCTGTTTACTTTTTTTTTTTGCAAACATCCTCACTATTTGTGACTTACAGTATAAACTGTGTTTAGCAAAAAAAAAATAGGAAGAAGGAGGAGGAGAAAGTAATAATGGAGTCGAAATGAAATTTGTTTTATATCGAGCTACAGTAGATCTTTTATCTCTTTTCATTGTGTGCATTTTTGTAAACTGTATAAAAAAATGCATTTTGTGTAAATGGCTTATAGCTCACTACCATGTCAGGTCTACTCTTTCTTACTGACTGCTCCAATTGTTCATTACCAAGTGCCTACCCTTTTCAATATCGCGTAGTGGGGATGCAGCCTCTTTTTTCAGTGCATCGAGACTTGAGGGAGGAAACCTGTTCGGTATGTTGATATGGAAATGTATTAACCAGGTTAGAAACTAGATGTTTATAGTGGCAAAAAGTGACACATGTTTAAGATATATATATATATATATATATATATATATATAGGGATTTATTTGTTCGTTTGGATGGAAAAGATGAGGGCTTGGGATTGTATTAATATTATTATTATTATTATTATTATTATTATTATTATTATTATTATTATTATTAATTAAAAATATTGATTGGGTTAAGAAGCTCCCAGTTCAAAACCTGCATAGTTTGAACAGCCCAGATGAGGCTGCGTTACAAGAATTAACACAATTGCATGTTCAAGTCTTTAACTTGGTTGTCCAGGGATATGAACACATACTGTATGGTGTATATTTATTTCAGCCGTAAGGATATTTTGGGAGAGCATTGCTAGCTATTGCCTTTAATTTAAATGTTATACTGTTAAATGAGAGAACGGATAATATATATAGATATATATGGGTGTGTGTGTATATATATATATATATATATATATATATATATATATATGTCTACGTATGCTTCACTGGTAAAGCGCCAGTGGAACGTGGGAATCGCAGAGTCCTGACAACTTGTGTTCGGCTGATGTTATGGACGGAGGGCAGGCACAAGTATTTCTTTCAGTGTTGGATGTTGTTCGTCTTTTTTCGCATGATGATCCCGAGTAACATGCCCAGAGCGCCTCGGGGGGGGGGGCGTTGTCCAGTGCCAACGACTTACTCAGCAGCCTGCGCTGCAGCACGTGGGCTCTTACTGGCACCGTCGCCCTGTGTCACTGAGGCCGAGGTTAAGGCAACCCTGGCCTCCATCGTGAAACACCTGCCATTAATGAATAAAAAAATAATTTCACAAGTATAATGTAGCAGCTTTGTCCAGCTTTTAGGACTGTAACTCTTCCTTGTGTGCCTGCTGAACGCATCTGCTTGTTACATGTTACATGTCCGTTACATGTTGACATCGATGGCACCGATGACATCATTGTTCATGAAGTAAGCCTGTGATATGGGCACTAGTTTTAGTATCCCTTGCTTGTTTAGGGACAAAGGTTTGAACTGTTTTTTTAGCCAAGTCCCTTGTTTAGTGTCGCTGGTGTATTCAGGCCTTAGACTGTGTTACCCACTTTTTTGTACTTCCCTATGCAATTCTGTAACCCCTTGCTATTTCTTTTTTTGAGTGGACTCAAGGCCTGCTGCTTTCACACTGTTATAATTCCTCCTGTGATGCGTGGAAGTCGGCCTTATGTGGGTCATTAATGAACGAATGCGGAAAGGTTTGCAAATCTTTTTGAAATGCAGACATTAATTTGGGTGGACCATTGTCTTCCCGCGTGTCATGTCTGTGGACACAGGGTTTTCAGGGCATCTAGAGATGGGCTGGTCATCACGGCAAATGCACAACATAGCCAGGCCTGTCTGCGCCCCACAGAGTTTGCTCATAACCCCAGATCTTTCCGAGTCGTCTCCACCAGTCCGCTTCCTGTCAGATTGCATGGCTGGGTCCTGGGAATGGGCCCTGGATGGGGGGAGGCTGAGACCACAGGTTCTTTGTCAGGGCTCTGCTGATGTCCGCACAAAGGATGTTGACCATTGTAAAGTAGGGCTATGCAACAAGACGACACTTTGAAATTAACTTTTCATCCATTCTGTAGCTTTACCTGCTGGGTCGTCCAGATTCAGGCTTCAGCATGATTGTGACCAAATGTTTTATATAAAAGAAAAAAAGGAAAAAAAAAGCATAAAGGCACAACGATTATTAAATTAATAAGAGTATAGAACTCAAGGGAGGAGGAGTGCAGCAAGTTGATATTATCTCTGAGAAATGCATGCGTCAGATTTACCCACTTTTACAACTCAAAAGAAGGCATTTTATCTGTGTTTGTTTTAAATGTATAAAAAAAAGAAAGAACGAAAGAAAGACAAACTATCATATTTATTTATTTGGTCCGTGCCCCAATCTGTAATATCACACTCTGGGGGTACGAGAAAGTTCAATGGATGTCTTAACATTGTTGAAAAAACTCTGTGGGAAAAGTTGTGGATCTTTTTAGTTGACGAGAGGAACACATATTTCACATTCTTGTACATGCATTTTTTTTTTTTCTGACCAGTAAGTGTCCCTAAGCGTTGTCATAGTGGGGGTGGGGTGGGGGGGCTACAAAAAAATGAAAAACCCTCTGTGACAACTGCTATATCAGTGCAGCCTGTTTTTTTGTTGTTTTCTTAAAGAAAGAATCACAATCAAGGATCACTCCCCAGAATTGCCTCAGTCAGTTGCCAAACTTTGAACTGCACCAGTCAGTTTTTCTGCATAAAAATTACAGTTGAGTTGTGGCTGTACTCTTTGAATCAGTAATGTTTGCATGTTATATAAAACAGTATGTGCATGTAAAAAAAAAGAAAGAAAAAAAGGAATATTGTTTATCTTCGTACTTTTTTGATACAATGTATTCATCAGTTGTTAATTTTTAATGATCTTTGATATAAATTGGGGGTTTGTGGAAAAAAATCTTTATATTTAAGGAAAAAAAAAAAAACAGTGTTGGAAAAGATACTACGAGTTCCATCCAATGCAACACGCCTGGAACTGACTTGACAAAAAAAACGAAAAAGTCCCGTGATTGAGTAGTTTGCTGCCTGATTTATGTTTCTCAGTCAGACTTTGAATTCTGCAGTTGTTTCTACAGTTACATTTTGTATGAAACGAAGTCCTTGAACTAAAATAAAATAAAACTTAGAAAAAAAAAAAAATTAACAACCACATTGAGCATCCACGAGCTTCTCAAGTTATTTCCTCGTGAATTCCTCAGCCTCACGGTGTTTGGGAAGATGAGCTTTTGCCGCATGGTCATGAATTCATCATCACACTCAAAAGGAATATGGGATTGTGTACCTGTACTTGGTCAGTAAGTAAGGAAACCAAACCTGTTTGCTATGTTGTCTTTCTTTTTGTTTCTCTTTTGAAAATGGAGGAGAATGGAGGGAAAATGTAGAAAATAATATTGCCTAAACTGAGTGACATTGATGTCTTTTAGTGACACAATCATTTATATTTATATATTCCTGTGATGTGTTTTGCAATGGCTTACCTGTTGCCAGCAGCTGCTCCAGGTGTGTGTTGCTGTGCCATGTTAGGGTAGTGACCCTGTGTGTGGAAGGGGTCAACAAGTGAGCGATGTGGAGGTCACATGGGGTCCAGATGTCCAGAGCCATTGCCAGCCTGGTGCAACCAATTAATGATTAAGGGTTGTGTGTGTCGGGCAGCAGAATTATTGGCTTTCAGAGGGGAATGCAGAGGGTGTTGTTTAAGAAATGAATGACATGTATTTCTGTGAAGTGGGGAGCAAGCACACATGCACTCGACACCGGTTGCTCTGTTGCATAAAAGGGTTCATCAGTAAATACAAACAAATTGAACAACAGCCAACAATCACCAACATGTTATTTCTTTATTATTGCACGTCTTTATCGACAGTGACTGGCAATGAGAAGAACACTTTGCTGCACCAAAAGGACAGAAATACAGACAGAGCTGCCAGGGGACCCCGCTGTGACGCGTGAGGGGGCTCTGCAGTTAGGGACAGTGAGAGTCCTGGCAATCTGGAACAGGGCAGAGCAGTTTGCCAAAGGGACAGGATGATCACCTACACCAGTGAGGGTCAAGCCGGACCGCAGGATTGCATGTGTTGCACTGTAATGACAGCGAGGCTTGAGCAAGCAATGAGGAGCCCAGTGCCGTCGCTTTTCACTAATACCTGTAACCGAGGGTGACCGAGGCTGCATTAGCTGAAATCTAGAAACGATATCTAAAGTGCTGTAATAGTGTTTGTGTTATTTGGGTTTGGTGTTATCATGCTGTATAATGACACAATGCAACACTTTCAATATGACTGGGGGGGGGAGTAATAAGTGGTGTGAGCGGCTACAATTAATCACGGGGGGCAGCGCAGGACGAGCGGCGCCTCCAGTGCGCATGTCAGCGGCGGCACCTGTCCCCGGCCAGGTGCGCGGGCACGGGCGGCGCGTTCGCGTGCGCGCTCCCAGGGCGGCGGCGCGCCTCGTCTCCTCCCCGGCTCTCATTGGCTGCGAGTGGGCGGGTGGGCGGAGCCCCGGGGGGTATAGCTCGGACCCGCGCCAGGCAGCACAGCGGCTCACACAGGCACCCGCAGCAGGATGCGCCGTCCGGGACGGTGAGCCGACACCTGCGCATCGGCATCGGTCTGTAAGATAAGCCTTAGTGCGGCACGCCTGTGTGGAGACATGGCCTGGAGCGGCTGGACGGGGCGGCTGCGGCTGCTGCTGCTGCTGCTGCTGGCCGGCGGTGCTGCTGGCCGGGTCTCTCCGGTGCCCGCCGCCTGGGAGGAGCTGGGGTCCGGGGCGCCGCTGGCAGGTAAAACCCCCGGCCTGTCGGCCCAGCCGTGCGGTGCCAATCTTTATAAAGTCCGTGCGGTTGCTGTGGGAAGCGAACAGTGTCGTCTGACTGTCGGGGCTCGCAGGTCAGTTTTGCTCATTAAGAGCCGGTACAAACACGGCTCCGTGGGACGAAGCCTGGTCGTTATGTTTATGCGAGAGAGTGTGAGTTTTCTGCAATACCTCTCTTTTGATGTCTCGAAATATACTTTTCTACTGTTATTATTATTATTATTATTATTATTATTATTATTATTATTATTATTCAATAGTCTGTTTTAATTGCTGTTGCCTCTATTTCTACTCTTCAGTGTGCTGTAATCGGGACATCTGTTGTAACTACAATCCAGTAATGCATCCGAGTGGTATTTTAATACGACCGTAATCCAGATGCATATATCATTGCCTTTCCTAAGACGTCCTTTAACGCTCTGTTTAACTGCCAGATGATGTAGTATTTCACAGGACTGACCTCCGTGGTATTTCTGCAGGTCCCGTTACGTGCGGCCGCTAGGAGGCGCTGTTTAATTGTCATCGAGGCCCTGTCAGGTGTGGACGGCTGCGCTGTAATTGCGCGCACCTGCTGGCAATCTGGTCTGCATTCCAGTACTGTTGGGTAACGACAGCAGTCCTACCAAAATATGCATATGAAGTTTAACATTTATTAATTCATGCCATATTTGGAAAAGCATGTATTCGCCACTTATTTGGTGTGCTAACAAATGTTGTAAGCATTAGTTAGAAAAAGGTATTCAATACAAAGTGAATTAAGCTTTCTTTTTGTTTTGTTTGTATGTGTCCTCAAAGCTTTGTTAGTTTATACAAAGTGTGTATTATACAAAGAGACTAATGTAATTGATAGTCAGAGTCCCTTACGACACTTTGACTGTCCCTGATGGTACTTTGGTGGTGTTTTCCTGATTTCGCTAGTATTTAAATAATGTTGGGGTTGGGATATGAAAACTGCTTCGTTAGTCTTGGGACTGTATCTGCTGAGTGATTATTGAGGTGTAGAGGGAATGCTCTGCTTCAGTTCACAGAGCTCTTGAGTCCGTGGTGAAACGAGTTGTCCTATGACTGTCCTGTACAACATTTCGGGCTGAGGAGACTTTAGGAAATGTGTTTTTTCCTGTCCGCACAGCGTTTTGAGAACTTGCTATTTAACGTCAAAACTACTACCAATTTGATGTATGCTGCAGTTTGCTTGTCTGCTTGTTTGCTTGTGTACTGAAACGCTCTGGGAAATACAGATGGGCCGGTCCAGATCCCCTATGGGGCTGTGTTGTTAAGTGAGCTAATTGAATTATTCAGCTTCCCACAGCTACATTGTGAGCCTGGGAGCCTTTCTCTTGTTGTCACTGGATTTAACTTGTTTTTCCTGACTTTACATTTTGGCCATATCTGGACAGAAAGTGACCCTAATTCTGCTATTGTTACAGAAGAGGCCACTGCGTCTGGGGCCCAAGGCATCTCAGAAATGCTCTGCATTTTGTGAAGGGCACTCCCAGGGGACAGATATGTAAAAAAAAAAAAAAAAAAAAAAAAAAAAAAAAAAAAATTCTCGTACTTTTTTTTTTTTTTTTCATTTTGTTTTGCCAGCAGAGGTTAGAGGCATGGCGATCTGGCAGAACTTCCCTGCAGATGCCAGAGGGGTGTAGGGAATCACAGTTTGTGGGATTGACTCATTTTTTCCCTGCACCGAGGGGGTTTCAGACTTTAGAGGCAGAGTGATCGAGCTGGTAAAGCATCATGCGGCGCTATGGTTTGCAACGCATCGTACAGCGTGCAGTGCAGTCCATTATCACTCTTCATGCACTGTGATAGATATTATACAGCAAACACAAGATGGCACTTCACAGCGCAGTATAACTAACCTGGTCTTTAATGAACTCCACGATCTTTGGACGGCCGGGCAGAGGACAGGACCCACTCCTGCCTCAGCCATTTTTTATAAGGGGAGTGAAACTGTTCTCTGCAGTGTCTTCCTGACCTGGTGTGTGTGTGTGTGTGTGTGTGTGTGTGTGTGTGTGTGTGTGTGTGTGTGTGTGTGTGTGTGTGTGGACTGGGAATGTGAAATATCTCAAGCCATGGCCTGTGAGTGCTGGCCGGCTCTACTGCAGCCTGGGACATTTTAATCTCGGAACAATAATGATCCTCATTGTTCCCTGGACAGCCATAGAACCAAACTGTGTCAAAGGCTTAAGCATTTAGTATTATAAGTTAAATAACTGCACCAGCAGGGCAAGTTAAATAATATAATAAAATCATAGTAATAATAATAAAGACCAGGAATATAACTCGGCTTACCCTACATTCTTAACTTTGCCTTTTAACTTGCGTTTACATTAATGGTGCTGGTCTGTGCAGTACAGTATGTCTACAGTTCATGTAAAGGTGCAAACCATAATTAAACCCACAAAATACAATCCAGAAGTGGTCAGTGATCTAATGTAAGCTTATCCTACCCCGGGGTCTCAGAATGGGAGTTATTTTCATAGTGCCTGACACTTCAGAGTCATATAAACTGAATGTAACTCGCAGCATGTCAAACAGCATGTTAAGTCCACCTCACCAGGAGGTGTCGGAAGCCGCAGTGTACGCCTCTCCTGCATAGATGCGGCTTGGATGGCGCTGTGGCTTGGGGTGGAAGAGAGAAGGGCTTTCTTACCAACTCCCCCTGACTCTGCCTTTCTGTCACAGGGCTGGATTTTTCCTGATGTACTCCTGAGTGAGGCCAATAGTTTTGAATTCAGTTTGTGTTTTTCAGCTTTCCTGATTATGGTCATGTGTGTGTGGAGGTGCATTTTGCCGTGAGAAGGTGGGCAGTGTGTGTGCAAAAGTCGCACTGATAAACGCATACTGCTGCCCAGCTTTGGGAACAGTCAAGCCTGTAGTGTGCCCCTCCAAGTGGACCTGAACCGTTACCTTGGGAAACTGGCACTGTGGTTTGCCAGTTTCCCCACTGGTTTAAGCAGTTTACTTCTTGCTTTGCCGTGATTTTCCCGGGCCTCCACTCTGGTCTGCTCCATCTCTCTGCTGGTGTTAATTGCACTTGAGTGTTTATGGCCAGGCACAGATTCGTGGAGTGATCCTCACATCTGAGGTCAGCACTTCACCAGTGCTGTACAAGACGAGGCTGAGGGGGGGCTGAAGGTGTCCAGTCCCAAAATAAACGTAGGCCTGATTAAATATGCCCTCAGGGAGCAGCGGAGACTACAGATCTCTACACTCTGTACAGATGTTCTCCCCACCAACCCCCTCCGCATTCTTCAGTAGATCAGCTGAATAAACATACACTTATTAAAATAATTAGTATTGCTCTAGAGACCTGTATCACCTTAAGATCTCTCTCTCTCCCTGCAGCCTGAGCAAATGGAAAAGAGGAGCTGATCTCCTTGACCTTTTGACCTTTTTATGGCAGGGGGGGTGGGGAGCAAATTGTAACCCTTTTCGGTGGTGCGTCTGTTGTTGATGTTGATGTTTGGTTTCTGTTTGAAATGGAGAGTAAGTGACTGGTCTCCGAGAGCTAGTGTGGTGTGTTAACTCCTTGACGCTCTGTAGGAGTGCAGAGAGGGTCGAAGGTCATTAACTAAGTAGTCAGGGCAGCCTGGGAACTTGTACAGGGGAGGGGTTTGCAGCAAACCCTGGACCCAGACCTTGAGGTATCCGTGTGTGCAGACAGTGGAGGAAAGCCACCCAGTAATACAAGAATCCTCTTGCATTCCTCTACAGGAGACCTCATACCCGTACAGTGGTGGTTATTCAAGCCCGTTGCATCTTCAGCCTTCAGATCAATTCACTGTCCGTTCAATCACCCAGCATGGTTTGCAAGATAAAGACTTTTACCTGCGATGGAAGATGTTTTCAGCTCAGGCTCTGCGATGGTGTTCAAGTGAAAACAATTCACCCATATTTGTTTTGTTATTTTATATGGCATCCTAATTGGCGATCCTGCCCGATGAGAGACGCACTGGGACCCTGTGCAGAGTTAGCACTGTGAGGAAGTGTACCCAACAAGGTGGGGACTCCTGAGGCGGATATATTTGCGCAGTGAATTTTCTGGTATACTGATTTTTTTTCTGTATGCGAGTTCCTTCACAGCTCATGAAGTTTTTATTGCCTGCCTTACTGTGCTCCACGGCTCCTCTGTACAGGAGTTTGTTGACTCGGCTCCTGTGCGGGAGCAGTCAGTTTCTCGAGCTGTTCTGATACGAATGCCGGCCATCCTGGAGACGGCATCGCCAGTGTCCTCCTGGGCTTTGAGGTATCTGTGAGGACCCCTGCAGGGTATTGTGGGCATCGGTGACAGTGCCTTGCCTGACAAATCCATAATGTAGGGATCAACAGAAAGATGAGATCTTCCACTCTCCAGCTCTGCCACTTTCTCCCTCTCTCCATCTCTGCCTTTCGTTCTTTAGGCCTTTTTCCCTTCTCTTAGTTTCCCTCCCTTATTCTCCCCCTTCTCTCTTTTTTTTGTTTTGTTTCTGTCTCTCCATGTCTCTCTCTCTCCCCCTCTCCCCTGAGTATGACATTGCCAGCTCAGATTGGACAGGCAGCAATCGATTGGGTTTTCCTCTAATTTCTGTGGCCCTTTAATTCTCATCTTCGTTTCTTTTCTTCCTGTCTTTATATATAATTTTTTCAGCTCTTCTTTTCCATTGCTAGAGCAGCCCAGGAGGCCTAGAGTAACACCAACTCTACTGGGACCAGCCGGCCTCTCATCGCAACAGGCTGTGCTCGCCTTCCCTCAGATAGAACGAGATCTGTTTGCCTTCATAACATGTTATTAATTTTCTTGGCACCTTCTGCCCCCTGGGAAACACTAAAACCATCAAGTATTGCCATTCATCATAACAGGGGGGCAAGGCAGCTTGTTGAAAGTGTAGCGGCTGCAGTGTGTATTACGCTGTATCTGTGTCTGCAGTGTTGGTGTGTTCCGGGTGAGCTAATGTTGTTTCACTGATTGCATAGATACCCAAGCGCATACAAACACAAACACACACTTGCACAACTGTTTAGTGCTGCACAGTGTTTCGCACAGGAGCTGCACTGAGCCGGACCACCACCCCCCACGATCGTTCCCCCACCTCGACCCACACAAGGCCCTCTGTGTGGCAACCCTGACTTGAGATGATGTCATTACTGTGTGCTGCCTGAAAAAATAAACGTAATCTGTTTTAGTTTTTTTAAGGCACTCAAAATATGTGACTTTGGTCATCCTCCCCTTTTATGGTCCCTGCAAGCTTTGGTGTTGCTTTACTCTACGCCACGGTGCCGATGGTCTGGGGCCAATTTGTGACATAAATCGGGAGCCTCGCAGAGACCTGCAGGTGTGCAGCTCTGATGTCATCTTTTCTCCTCACACTGGTTCTCTGGTTTCTCCTCTGGAGATTGAGATCAGAGCTTTTCAGCAAGTGATGTCAACCACATTACACTGATTTATTCTTGCATTTTCTGCAATTCAGTTTCCCTGTATATGTATGTATATTAGAATTGATTAATAAATTGCTAACAGATCAGATGGCTTCTAAAAATGTAATCAAGAAATATCATATGGTTGAATTTGAAGTAGAAGGATTTGACAAATTACAGCCCAGCTTAATTTCTCGGGGATGTGTTTAAAGGTGCTGAAAATAGTGCATTATCCCTTGTGGATATGTTAACAAGCTTATGCAATGCAATCCTGTTCGAGATGTCAGCTTGCGATAGTGCAGTTGGGACTGTGTCCGTGGTCAGTGGGTCTGTCTGTGGTGTCTGCACGTGTGTGCCTGCATCTGTCATCACTCGCCACTGCTGGAGGAGACCGTAACTCAGACCCCCCACCCCCCCGGGATAAACTGATTTCAAAACTCTATGGGTCTAGGTATTATTATTTAAAATGTCAGTCAATATTGATGTAAACTACTAACAAAACTTAGTGCATCTGAAGGTTCTCAAATAAACTTTCAACGTGTTTAAATCTGTATTCTATACAACGGAGTATGGTCACGGATGTGTTGCAATAAAAACGCCTATGGCTTTAGTAATTGCTTTTGCCCGGTCTGAATTAGCAGGGAGAGGTTGCTTAAATGCCAGGGAGCAGGATTTGCACTGTTAAATCCTTGTTCCAGTGCTATTCACATGTGGATGATGCGTCTCAAATGAGTGATCATGTTCGACGTACTGCCAGCGACCCACATGATTCAAGTGTAACAATGCCGGCAGCCTGGAAACTGGAAAGCCGGAGACCTGAAGGATACGGGAGGGTGCTCCAGCTCTGGCTTGTCGTTTGCGTTCACCGTGTTTATTTACGAGGTTGCATCACATGTGCTCGGCTACTTCAATTGCTACGGTTAGTTACGGCTCCAAGATCCATCTCCCAGAGGAAACTCGGAGTTTACAGTTTTAGTTCCTTACACAAGACCGTAAGGTACTGGTTAAAACTACACTATATTCATTCGGATCACAACGCGTACCGTACCGAACCGAACGTCCTGTACAGAACGGTACGGTATGGATAAGTGTACCGTTACACCCCTAATGACAACATAAAATAAAGATGACAACACTAAAGTCTGTATTGTTTAAATGTATAACTCTTACCAGCTCTGTAACTACAGTCCATGCTCAAGTTACCAATGCAATTAAACCCTATAAATATCACTTGAACTGCAGGATAATGTAAGGCCACCATGCACTGGGTTGTGTGGCTGATAGGCTGTAACTGTGTCTCCGTCTCAGTTTCTGCTCTGACCCTGTCAGCGGTGCAACAACAGGGCTTGTTAGGTCTCATTGTGTGCAGGCAGGCGTCAGATGTCTTTGCTTTCAGCAACCATTGAGCCGTCACTCGGGAGGCCAGGGGGCTGGTGACGTGTCCGGGCAGCGTGGTGTCAGATCCCTGCCAGCGCAGAGACGGCAGGGCTGACCGACTTCGCACTGCAGCAGTAATACCTGTCCATCCCATTCAGCTGAAAACCAAAATGAAAAGAAAACAAAGGCTTCAGTATCCCAAGGCTTCTTCGTTGAAAAGAGCAAAAGAGCTATCTCCCTTGTAGGTGAACGGACTCTCTCTTACAGGTCATCTATTGGAACTGCAGGTCGACTGCCCACCCTGACACCTCACCTTGGCACGTGGCTTGGCCTTTTGAAACCAGGGCACCCCCCCTCCTACAAAGTAATCTTTGTGATCCAAGCTGATTTCGGTTGACATCCGTTTCCATTTCCTTTCTGTGTCCAGGGATGGGACCACACTGGGTTATAGTGGGATGTGGAAGGGGGGGGGGGGGGAGTTGTCTGTCATCACTGAGAATTTGACTTTTTTGCGTTTTCTGGTGATGGAGTGTTTCCCCCATTGTGTTCTTGGAGTAACTGTGAATTCCTGCAGCATTGCTCCCACCGCTCTCCCATGTCCTCCCTAAGGTCCCCCAGTCTGTCACCTCCCTAAAGGACTCCCCCCCCCCCCCCCAACCCAAACGCAACCCTCTTAGGAAGTGCTTTGATACTTTCCAGGTTGCCCTGGTTGTGTTGCCTTCATGAACCTCACTGTCTCAATCACTTAAGGAGGAACTTCCAGATCAAAACATTAGTCAACATATATACTGCGATATAATGACCCCTGAGCCTGATTGTATGCTGTGTTATTATAGTGTTGTGTTTTTTATTCCTGTATATTAAAACTGCTGGCCCGAGGTAGTGCTGGAGAGAAATATAATTTTCTATGATGATAATAATTAAAAAGTAAATCTTTCTTTTGTAGCGTCTTTGCGGTGATTTGTACAGAGTCATTCCCATGGGTGTATAAGTGGTTAATTTTGGGGGGGTAGAAAACAAACCAAAACAAACAACATGGCTCAAAACATGACTACACTAGCATGCCTGTTACCGGTTCAGGCTTGGAAACGAACAGTCAGCTCGGGATTGTTTAGGTTGTTTAGACATCTCCTGTAATTTACGGCTTTCTACCGTTTCTTTTCCTCTGTGCTTCCCCACTCTTCTGGGAGAGAGACCCCGATATTGGATCAGGGTGTACAGAGTCTTGACACTGTAGCGTGAGGAACGGAGCTGTGCCGTTTGAAACCAATGGTGCTGGTTGCCATGGACTTGTGCGGGAGTTTCTCTAGGCCTGGAGGTCCGAGGAGCCCAGTGACTGCTTTGATCGGCACCTGGTAGTGGTAGAGGTAAACCAATAAATAAATAAGCCCCAGAAAATATTTTGGAGATGTATATACATCCTAGAAATGTACATTTTGTCTCCAGCCTTGTATTGACATAATCCCTGTGTCTGCATGGGACTCTGAATGGCCTAATTGGAAACTTTGTGTATTTGCTTAATTGGTGCCTTTTAATTGTCATCAACTGCTAAGTGATGAGCTTTTATCCAGTGAAGTGTTTTGTTACTTGGGACTGGCTATATGTACAGTGAGGGGGGGAAAAAGTATTTGATCCCCTGCTGATTTTGTACGTTTGCCCACTGACAAAGAAATGATCAGTCTATAATTTTAATGGTAGGTGTATTTTAACAGTGAGAGACAGAAGAACAACAAATAAATCCAGAAAAACGCATTTCAAAAAAGTTATAAATTGATTTGCATGTTAATGAGGGAAATAAGTATTTGACCCCTTCGACTTAGTACTTGGTGGCAAAACCCTTGTTGGCAATCACAGAGGTCAGACGTTTCTTGTAGTTGGCCACCAGGTTTGCACACATCTCAGGAGGGATTTTGTCCCACTCCTCTTTGCAGATCCTCTCCAAGTCATTAAGGTTTCGAGGCTGACATTTGGCAACTCGAACCTTCAGCTCCCTCCACAGATTTTCTATGGGATTAAGGTCTGGAGACTGGCTAGGCCACTCCAGGACCTTAATGTGCTTCTTCTTGAGCCACTCCTTTGTTGCCTTGGCTGTGTGTTTTGGGTCATTGTCATGCTGGAATACCCATCCACGACCCATTTTCAATGCCCTGGCTGAGGGAAGGAGGTTCTCACCACAACACTTTCACCCAGTTCTCCTCTGAATCATTCAGATGTTCATTGGCAAACTTCAGACGGGCCTGTACATGTGCTTTCTTGAGCAGGGGGACCTTGCTGCAGGATTTCAGTCCTTCACGGCGTAGTGTGTTACCAATTGTTTTCTTGGTGACTATGGTCCCAGCTGCCTTGAGATCATTAACAAGATCCTCCCGTGTAGTTCTGGTCTGATTCCTCACCGTTCTCATGATCATTGAAACTCCACGAGGTGAGATCTTGCATGGAGCTCCAGACCGAGGGAGACTGACAGTTATTTTGTGTTTCTTCCATTTGCAAATAATCGCGCCAACTGTTGTCACCTTCTCACCAAGCTGCTTGGCGATGGTCTTGTAGCCCATTCCAGCCTTGTGTAGGTCTACAATCTTGTCCCTGACATCCTTGGACAGCTCTTTGGTCTTGGCCATGGAGGAGAGTTTGGAATCTGATTGATTGATTGCTTCTGTGGACAAGTGTCTTTTATACAGGTAACGAGCTGAGATTAGGAGCACTCCCTTTAAGAGAGTGCTCCTAATCTCAGCTCGTTACCTGTATAAAAGACACCTGGGAGTCAGAAATCTTATTTCCCTCATTAACATGCAAGTCAATTTATAACTTTTTTGAAATGCGTTTTTCTGGATTTTTTTTGTTGTTATTCTGTCTCTCACTGTTCAAATACACCTACCATTAAAATTATAGACTGATCATTTATTTGTCAGTGGGCAAACGTACAAAATCAGCAGGGGATCAAATACTTTTTTCCCTCAGTGTAGATGCCTCTCTGTCAATCTGTGTCGTGCCTCTGAGGACAACCAGCTTAAATATTTGTATAGGATATTGAAACATCACTTTTGTGTTAAACCCTCTTCCCTCCTTTTGTGTTTTGGAAGTTTTTTTTTTTTATATATAGTGTAAAATGGGACACCCAAGAGTAGTGAGGATGTTCAAGATTAATGCTTTCGAGGCACCAGGGGAGCTGTGTAACATTGTTTACTTAATTACAGCTCTCCTATGAGGGATGTTTACTGGTGCATTTTGTAGACGATGTAGTGGCCTACAGGGACCCGAGTGGACTCGGGATAGACGCTCCGTAATGCAGTCATGGTTTTTACCAGGGCAGTGTGCTTAATTGTTGGAAACATGTACTTCCCCTACTACAGTGGGAAACGAAGTAAAAAATAAAAACAATCCATCTGTGTGGTCGGTGGACATCTTGTTGGAGAGAAGGGTCCCTGTGCTGGTACTGTTGTCACATTAGCACTGCCTTTTACTGGCAACAAAATGACCTCGTTAATTCGCCAAGCGCAGTCGTAATGAACTTCTTAGGAAAAAAACAAAGCAGAGGGTTCCCTTAGTGTACAGAGGAATTGAGAGGCGGCACTTTTTTTCCTGTCCTAAATTGAAGTTTGCAAAGATACACGTGTACTAAATGGTACAGGCAAGGGTGAACAGAGCAGCGTGTTATCACGAGCTCCCAGAATGCCATGCTGCAGGAGTAAGCTCTCGATGGGGAGTCCTCCTCTGGATCTTTTGCAGACACACAGCGCAGTGTCCCAGCAGCCAGCCAGCCAGCCACCCACTGAATTCTGGTTCTTCTGGTGGTCGGCTGTCAGTCTCCTGGCGTGAGGGTGATGTGATGACAGTGCCCACAACTCACATTGCAGCCGAACACAAGAGCCGCCTGCTTCCCACTGGACACAGGAGGGCATTCAGTGAGAGAGGTCGGCGTGTCTTCAGCTCCTGCAGCACAGACCCTTGCATTGATATTTCTGCGGGAGATCGCCCTCCTGGTCCAAATGACTGTTCTGGAAACTACGCAGAGGTTCCCGCACATTCTCCTGTGCTTAGCGGCCTGTGTGTAATTCACAAGGTCCCTCTGTCGCATTGTGTGTTTTGTGTGTTTTAATAGCAGATCGCTGACCCCACGAGAAGTGCATTCATCTGTAATAGACCTTTTCTCTGTGTGTTTTGTGTTAAATGTGCATGAAATCGCTCCAGCTGAGACACGCACCACTGCTTTGTGAAGTGTCCAGACCTGAGCTGCGGAATTTTGAAGCAACAAGAAACCGATTTACAACAGCAATAGCAACGGTGTTTAAAGCTTCTTGCAAAAGTGTCCCCAAGATCTCTAAAAGGCACATAAAACTTAGAACCAAGGAGTCCTTCTTTCCAGGGTGAAAATATTTCAAATTCCTTACTTTTCACAAATAAAATAAAAAGCGTGTTATATACAGTATGGTGCTTCCACACACTTCAGCTTCTCCCAGCGATGCAGAGAAATTTAAACCACAGCCGTGTAGGTGGGATTTAGTTCAGTTCTGCTTGAAGAGGGTTATTAAATCTTCTAAGATTAGCTGAACCCTGCTTGTTTTTGTATCGGCGGTTTTTGTTGTTTTCCTTATTTTCAGGGCGGTGAGGAAAGAACAACCTCTTTGTTGAACGGAGAGTCAAATCGTTAGTTAAACTTTTTTCAACCCAAAGTGGCTCCACACTGTTTAATTCCCTCTGCAATAGGGACTTCATTTAGACGTTTATTTTGAATAATTTTAAACCTGCAGGCATGGGTTTCAAATGTGAAATCAGCAACACCTCGCCCAGCACATTGCCCCAGCGTGTGCGCCGTGCATCCACTCATGCGTATTTTTTCATGACGGAGTGACCGTTGAAGTAGCCATGTCTTGTACCTTGGGTATAAACTGTTGCAGAATCATCCGTTAATATTCTGGTATACAAGATATTTTCTTTAAAAATAATAATAAACTCTTTGGGATTGCAATGTTCAGTTCTGTTTTAATTGCAATGGAAATTATGTTCTAATAAGATATTTATCTAAGTGAGCTCCCTAGACAGTTCTCCAGTGTTGTGGTTTCCAGACTCCTGGTTAACTACACTTCCATTCCCAAGCTCGCGCCCACCGTCTTGTTTGCTATTCTTCTTACCTGATGCAGAACACCTACACAGCATTGCAGACCACCACTGTCTGAGCCAGGCACCCCTCGATTGTCCTGCATAATGAGATAAACGCTGACTGGAGAATCTGGCTGGTTTCGCAGAGCAATCATTGAGATCGTATTTTGGTTCTTTCCTGGTTCTCCGTCTGAGCGGCACTTGAGATCCGATTAAAGGAAAGCTTCACCTCGAACCTGCAGGCTCTCTATCTACCTGTAATCCTTGTATCTGGCAGAAAATGCATTTTGCCTCTGAGCGCTGTGTATTCCTGTCATGATACAATTAGTTACAGCATCCACTGGCCTCAACAGTGCTTACAGCAGCTGGCCCTGTTCTCTCTGAATCAAAATATTTTATTTATTTGTATCTAAAGTCTTTCGACATGTTTCCTAACATGTATGTTTTTTTATTGTTACTTTTTCCACCCTTGGATCTGACATGCCTATACACTGTCTGCCATGGAAGCTGGATCACTTTGCCTCAGGGGCGTCTGGAAAAGAGACATTTCTTGACATCTTCTGCTCTGGTGGAATAAGCTTTTTGTTTTCCTTCCCTGTAGGATACCCAGAGCAATTAGACTGGAATCTGTTATCCACGCTGGGAATATCAGTATACTCTTTTCTTTTCCTACCTGACCTCGCTCAAAAAGTGGTTAAGGAAAGAACAGATTGAGGGACTTGTTCATTACATCCACTTTCCAAAAGTGGTTCAAGATTAATTACATTTTAACAGTTTTGTTTAGCTAGTCTGTGAGTTGGGATGCTATTTAAATGTTGTGCCACATTTTTGCTGGTTCAGACCTCAGCATTCTGGCCAGGTTACTCCATCAAAATCAACACTAACATGGTGAACTCATTCAGTTCAAGATCATGGCAGAATTTCTCTTTCTCAATGTAAGTGTTCTTACATTTGGGGGTTGGGGGGAAATTAATGCTTTAAGAGGACAAAGAAGAGGCCAAGGTCTTTAGATAAGAAGTGACAGGTTTGAAGCTGTGGCTTGAGTGGTTTATAATCCCAACCTGCCCAGCCTGGCTCTGCTCTTCATACCAGCTGTGTGTCCAGGTAGGTGCTAAAGTGCCTGTGAAAGTGATGCCCTGACATGACAGCTGAACTGCACTGAAGTGACCCAGAGCGAAAAACCAATTAATAAAACTCTTTTGGCATTGACCTTTAGGAACCCACTATGAGTTATGTCAAAGATCAACCTCAGATGTCATGTTTCAGCATTCTTCCTTCTTCCTGGAAGTGATTTAACCCTTTCCACCCCAAGTGCATTTTCTCCACTTTCTCGGGCGGTGGCAGAATGCTGCTGTGTTGGTATCGGCAGACCAGCATTGTAAGACTCGAAGGGCAAGTCTAATGTAAAGCAGTGTGGAGGAACCCCAGCAGCCCTTTGTTCGGGAATCGCCAAGCCCTGATGGTATTGAATCGTACTGAGCCACGGTCCATGGCCCAATATGACCGAGGGGGAAAGGAGTCTGGAAGGGCATTGTGTCACAGCTTGACCCCAGCGCCAAACTGATCTGTACACGGTGGAGTGACTTGAGATCCTTGTGACGGGCAGTGTGCCTGGTCCGTCTGCCTTTTGCCTTAATCTTCCTGCATGAGGAGCTCTGAGTGTTGCTCACCGACACTTTTTGGGAGGGGGGTGGATGAACTGACTGACAAATTATCACTGTAGCTGGCCTGCCCCTTGTTAACCTCCTAGAGTGCGAAGTCGCTCTGACCCAGTGATCTCTCCTCAGGGTGCCTGTGCCTCTGCCTTACCTGAAGTCTAACATGTCTAACTCTTCCCCAGCCAGCCACTGGGCGTGACCTTTGATGGACATGGGCAGGGGTGGAAACTACTCTCATTCCTGTTATTGAGTAGCTTTTTACTGTACTTTTCAAATTTGGTAATTTTACTTTTACTTAAGTATGTTTTGAGTTAAGTATTGTACTTCGCTACTTTTAAAAAGGCATTCGTTACAGAGTTCAAATTTTGTAGGCTGTCATGGGGGGGGAAATAAATAAATGTGGAAGACAGACAAAAAGACCAATAAATGAATGAGCAATACATTCAAATTGAAGTAAATGTATTCAATATAGCCGACAATCTGGGCTTTGTAATAAAAATAAATCCTTGTGAAAGAGTTATAATCGTGTTAATTCCTGAAACATGATTTTCTACAAGGCATATATTCATGTATTATTGACATCAATGTTGGATCAGTCAGCTGTTTGATGCTAATTTTATATTGTAGGGCACTATACATTATATATTGTATATTATAATACTATAGGCTATATAATAATTCAGTTTCATGCTAATATTATAACTAGTTTAGTGCGTTTTTGATATTCCAGGCCTGTCATTCCATGCCATTCAACTTTTATGTTATATATGTGGTTATTTTAAATGTGTATTGTTTGGGATTTTGGAGATCTAGACCCATTCTGTTTTCCCCATTGTAGTCTATGGGCATTCCACTCCCTATTATAGTCAATGGGCATTATGTTTTGTTATTCCTTTTAGTCTGTCCCAGATACGGCCTCCTGTCCTGACCAGTGATGTTCCCTACAATAAACTAACAATAAAGTCAACAATTCTTTGTGTTCTAGGTAAGTTGGTATTGTGTATTTATTTATTTATTTATTTATTTATTTATTTATCAGCTACAACCATTTAGAAATAACATACACTTTTAAATAAATAAAAGTTACTTTATTGTTGCATATCTCTGCACTCTGGCCATGATTGAGGGGGAAAAAAAAAAAAAAAGATATATATCTCCATCTATCAGTACGATGCTCTGAGGAAGATAAATCGAAACGCTTAAGCATTATGATGTTCACTTTTTCTCTAATAAATAATTTGAGACATCTGTGAATGTGGACTGTTTATAGACGGGAGCTGCTGTCCATCCTTCCTTGACCGGATAATTGTTCTATATAAAATCCCTGGGATAAGGCACCCCGCAATTAAGATTTTTTTAAAACTATTGTACCGCCAGGTATTTTTAAATTTGCATATATCTATCTATCATTGTCGGGTCAGTGCTCCGTTAATGCAAAGGCCCCACTGGGGGTGACTGTTACCCGAGTGACTGTGGGGGAAAATTGGTTCTCTTTTAACGGAAAAGTCCATGTTTCTACTTAAGTCAATAATTTCAGAAAGTGATATAATTTTCCTTTTAATGTAACCTAGCTACAACCAATTCAATTATCCACTACTTTGCAGTCAACCAAGGTAGTATTTGTACTTTTGAGTGTGCAGCTGTAAAGTTTGTTTTTATAGTATGTTGACTTCAGAAAAGTGGTTAAAATCAAACAAAAAACCCTAAACCGTACAGTACATATTCATGAATTATTGATACAAATGCTCTCATCAGAATTCTCTGACCAGACATCAGTGTTTGACTGGGAGGGATAATATTTTGTTAAACAAAGTCCTTGATGATGGATTTTGAGTTATGGGCAAGTGTAGACAAGTGTGCCTTTGGACTTGAATGTTCAGCTCTTCGATCACCATTTAAGGAAGTCTTGCATTGTTCCATGGGATTGAGCACTGAACGCTTGGCAGTTAGCTGCTCAGTTAAACAATTTTTCATTAACCTGGGTGTCAGCCGTTAATAAACAAGAGTCGCCCGGACCCAAAGAAAGACGTGTTTTGGTTTTGGTCGGGTCAGCCGGTCGTACTTAAATATTATTCTTCCGGAAAACGGAAATGAAAAAATACTTGGCACGTTCTATGGAAGACTGGGGAGAGAATTCCGGGGATTGCAGTGCTGATCAAATAATGAGGAAGCGTGGTATGAGGTATGAGGTCGAGGAGGTGCTGGTCCAGTACAGGAAGATTCAGAGTTCAGACTGGAGACTGTAAGGAAGAGGAGATTCTACGATGAATCTCGCCTCCATCCAAGAGCAATTAAACTACCTTACTCTTAAGGTTTCTTTTTTTTTTATGTTATATCTTTCTACACTGCCAAATCTGCCAGCTGTGAGTTTGTGCCAGGCTGAGTCTTTACCCTGTTCCGTCACTCTTGGTATGGTGCCAGGGTGCTTGCGATGTTTATAGTGGATTCTCTCATCATTTATAGCTTCTAATAGCCATGGACAAGTTGGCCAAGGACTGATACTCCAGTTTATTACCATAGAATTCCTCCGCTTTTTCTGCACCTCATAACTCACTCCCTCTCTTACACTGGAAATCCACCGTGATAAAATACACAAAATATGATCCGTCTTGTTTTGCAGTATGTTGTTTCTAGTGTAAGATTATTACCCCATGAAAGAGTAAGATGTGAAATATTTGTGTTTAATTCAAACCTTAACAGAAATACAGTCTCCTCTCTCACTATATTGGCTGCTATTTTTTTTTTTTTTCTTGAGTGGAATAGCTGATGGAGAAACGGCCCATTGCCCAGCCTGTGTTTATACTGAAAGGGGACAGTGCGCACTGACTGTAATAAATGGACGCCCTCCTGCTACGAGGTAACGCTCGATTTAACAATGAAAATAAATAAATTAAATTAAACGCAGCCGAACACGGGAGCGAGGGAGTGCCTGGCCCTCTGTGGAGAACAACCCCCAATGCCCCAAAACCGCAGAATAGCAGAGGACTCATTTCAACATGGTGCAAAGTCTCTGAAGACACCCACTCTGCTACCCACCAACACAAAAAAGCAAAACTGCATCGCTCATATAAGTTCTAGGAAATCTTTTTGCAGATGAAGCTTTCAGAAACCCAAAACCCCTCTATGAATGTTATATCTACAAATACATTAAGGTTAAAACATACATGGTATTTATTATACATGCAGGGAGATGGGGAAAGTCTCAGCACACCTAGCAGTACAGTTTATTTGCCTGGTTCTGCAGACCTGTAAATCTTGGAAACCGTGAATGTTGAACAAATGTTTCACAGTAAATATGTGAGTTTGTCTCCAAGAATGAAAACCTGTCTCCGTGTTCTAGGAGACCATGTCCCACATTTACGGTGAAGCTGTTCCCATGCGTTATCCTCCCTCAGCTATGAGAGTAGGATTGAATTTCGCAGATGGGGAAGATTTTGCCCGAAGGATACAATAGCCTGCGTCAGAGACAGGACTTAGACCATCACCGTCTCAGATTGAGCCGGGAGCTCTGAGATCTGCCGCCCAGCACTGTCAGCGATTTTGCCTTGGGCTGTTAAAGGCTTAAGAGATCTGGATATCCATTCATGTCAAACACTGCCGGGAGAGAGGGGGCGGGGGTTATGTGGGGCTCTCGGGTTAATGCGGTCTCTCCTTGCCTTAACGGAGGATCTTCTTACTTCTCGGTTCTAATGCAATAATATTCCGACACAGAGAACGCTATACCGCCATCTTCCAGAGAGGTTTAACCCTGTAGCTGAATGTTGTAAATCTAATATGAACAGGGGTGGCTGGGGAGCAGGGACGATCATATTGTAGAGTGTGGTTAAGCTGTCATAAGCTACTCTAGCCATTTGAGACATTTAAGACCGTAGGAAAGATTTGCAGAGTTAGAAATATGACATCATGAGAACTAGAGTGTGGAGCTTGGCAGAGGCGAGGGGGTCCCGGAGGACAAGCTCCTACTGTTCCCTTGCTGCTTGAGAGGAGCTGCAACTTGCCAAGGTTGGGTTGCATGGTGGAAGCATTTGACCTTCTGCCGATGGGACACTGAACATATCGCCGCGCCATCGGCCAGTTTTTGCTATTAAGTTACAGGGCTGTGACAGGACACCTCTTAATCTTGACAGAGTTGGGTTTCTGCACATCTTCTCTCATCCCAGTGCGTCTCTGCCATCACCTGAAGGAGTTAGTGCCCATGTCATTTAAATATTAAAATGACTCAAATGAAGTCATGAAGTCCTCAAGTACAAAAACCAGAAGCCCCTGCAGCCCTCAAGGACTGGACTTTGCACCCCTGCTGTACATTATAGATCGGGTATAGGGCGTTTCTGAAAACTCGCTCCTGGAGACCTACAGGGATGTCTGTTCTTCATTGCAACCCATCTCTGTCACAGAATTGAATCCACACTTTGGCTTGGTTAGTCGATATTAAAGTGATCTTCATATGGTGGCTGAAGTTCTTCTGTAAACCTGATGGATTTGGGGTCAGCAGTGGAGGTCGCGGTTAGGGAACCATGGTTGAGGGGAGAGAGATCGGGGTATGTTTTGCAATTACATAATCGTCTCTGCCTTGAGGGGGCTGATGGGACCGTACAGGGCTCTCCCCAGTGCTGGCTAATGTCTAAACACGGTCAGAGAAATCCCCCTTGGAGATGAATTCCCCTTTTCTAAACAAGTTGATTAATCAGCTTTGGAAACCCATAGGAGCTTTGAAGAACACAACATATAAGGAACAGAGCACTGTGCCTCCATGCTTCTTGGATTACTGCAGTCCCCACTGACTCCGTTCAGAGGAGCAAACTGAAGCCTTAAATACTGCTAGATTATAGTGTGGGAAGAGAAGAGGGCTGTTGCACTCCTTCGGCCACTGTATGGTACTGCACCTAAGCACAACTTACTGTTCTACATTGCAATGTTCCACATCCAACTGTATGTTGCAATACTGAAATGATAAGACAGATCTATGGAAAGTTAAATGTTTCTGTATGTTTTAACCCTCAATGTAATATAAATTCAGAACATAATTTTAGTTGTCTGCACTAAATCTATAATAGAGATGGATTGATTGGGAAAAAAAAAAAAGCAAAATGAGCACTGTGTTGGATGGCCGATCACGAAGGCCCAGTACAGGAATGGAAACTCATGCAACTAGGCCTACTTAGTCTGACAATAAACTGCACTTTGATGTGTGTTATGGAGTGCGGTACTCTTTCCATATGTAAATAATTTGTTAAGCCTTACACCCTGGGCTGTGGTGGATGCTGCTGGACAGGAGAACATGTGTTTGAGGGTGCTGTTCATTTTCAAACTTTGATTTTAACGTTGCTCAGGGTGAGGGATCTTCTGCTCTGGGTGTCCAGGTTGGTTTGTGCCCTCGTGACTCTCCTTATTACTGCCCTCTGTGTGGATCATAGCTCCACTGGGTTATGAGCTGCATGGAAAACCGATGGTGTCCCAGCGGTGAAACATTTCTGTAACTTTTTAATGCTGCAGCAAATCTGTGGCTATTCGAACAGTGTTATTATTAGTGGTCTTATTTTATTCCCTTCCTTCACGGGGCACTAAAGCATGCTGGAATCACAGTACCCAAGAGGCACACATCACAGCCATACCCCTGACTGGTTTGCATTAATGTATCAATGTTGTAATGAACACACACAAAGTTCTGAAACCTCCTCAGCTGCCCACTTAACTATCTGTCTTAAACTGCATAGCCTTATATCTGGAATGCTTTAATATATATATAATTTATTTATTTTAACTTTTCATGTGATTAGTTTATTATTAAACGTGACCTGAGTTCCACAGCTGTGTGGATTCAGTCTTCCAGTGACAACCTGCTCCTTCCTCCCTCGCAAGCAATTACAGGATCTGCTCCCTCATCGGAGACTGTTAAAGGTGGCTGGGATTGTAATGGGGATCTGAAGTGGCCCAATCATTCCCTCCTGATTGCTGCCTGGAGATGTTCCAGTGTATGTAGTTTTAGAAAGGGAGAGGGGAGGGAGGGACTGTGTCAAATGTAATGTTCTATCAAGTGCTTTTTAAATAAGGGTTAACAACACCCAGAGAAAAGCCTCTTGTGAAATAGTGCCGCTCAAGCTGTTTCTTCGTGTGTGTGCAAAGTTCAGTGCAGCAGTGCAGGAAACATGTGGAGAGCAGCACCTGGGAGGGAGGGAGAGTCCTTCATGACAGATCCCTGCACTGCCTGAAAGCCATTAGGGAGAATCCCGCTCTGCCAGAGAGACTCTCATCAATGGGAGCGAAACACCGGCCTCTGTGTCAAGACCTCAGCCGCACCCATACAGAGTGAACTGGGCAGAACTGCAGTGCTCCAGGCAAGAAAGTTTAACATGTAGACAGTTCCATTCCTATAATCATTAACACCCACCTCCCCCTCTCCCTCTCTCCCCCTCCGTTTGCCTTTTCCTTGTCAAGCTGGTGTAAAGTATTAAGACTTGAATCCATCTTCTCCTCTCCCCCTCTCAAATGCCAGCTGTTAATCTAAACAGATTGTTGAGCATCCCTGTTGTACCTGTTAATATCATTACATTTATTTATGGATACACAATGGACAGCTATTCCAAGGTTTCCTAGAGGAGCGAACCTGCTGGGTGAAGTGACTGATCACTCATGCACATTTGTAGGAGACCTCAAAATATAACATAGCCAGACTTACACTCCTAGTTTTCTTTTCTTTTTTTCTTGTCCCTTAAGGAAGAAAGGAAATTAGATATTTCACGGGAAGGTTTTGGCTGACTTTGGGCCTTTCATTTCCAACCCCCTGGAACATTGCGATCTTCCGAGATCATGATGCTGTTGATTGACAGGTCAGTGCCCCCCTCTCTCTCCAGGGTGATGGAGGAGAGAGATTCCTAAAGATGATGCCTCCGTCTACTCCATGACGGATTATTTTCATAGAGAATCTTGACCGTTGTTCCGGAACCTTCATTCTGACTGGTTGGCGACATGCTTTGTTCTGTTTATTGTATTTTGTTGTTGTTGTTTTTCCAGCTAGATGTGATTATAAAATAATTTCAGGAGAAATAAATATACATACATTAAGATAAAGGAGTCTATTACTTATACAGTGGGGGAAAAAAGTATTTGATCCCCTGCTGATTTTGTACGTTTGCCCACTGACAAAGAAATGATCAGTCTATAATTTTAATGGTAGGTGTATTATAACAGTGAGAGACAGAAGAACAACAACAAAATCTAGTAAAACGCATTTCAAAAAAGTTATACATTGATTTGCATGTTAATGCGGGAAATAAGTATTTGAGCCCTTCGACTTAATACTTGGTGGCAAAACCCTCGTTGGCAATCACAGAGGTCAGACGTTTCCTGTAGTTGGCCACCAGGTTTGCACACATCTCAGGAGGGATTTTGTCCCACTCCTCTTTGCAGATCCTCTCCAAGTCATTAAGGTTTCGAGGCTGACGTTTGGCAACTCGAACCTTCAGCTCCCTCCACAGATTTTCTATGGGATTAAGGTCTGGAGACTGGCTAGGCCACTCCAGGACCTTAACGTGCTTCTTCTTGAGCCACTCCTTTGTTGCCTTGGCTGTGTGTTTTGGGTCATTGTCATGCTGGAATACCCATCCACGACCCATTTTCAATGCCCTGGCTGAGGGAAGGAGGTTCTCACCCAAGATTTGACGGTACATGGCCCCATCCATCATCCCTTTGATGCGGTGTAGTTGTCCTGTCCCCTTAGCAGAAAAACACCCCCAAAGCATAATGTTTCCACCTCCATGTTTGACGGTGGGGATGGTGTTCTTGGGGTCATTCCTCCTCCTCCAAACACGGCGAGTTGAGTTGATGCCAAAGAGCTCGATTTTGGTCTCATCTGAGACCACTTTCACCCAGTTCTCCTCTGAATCATTCAGATGTTCATTGGCAAACTTCAGACGGGCCTGTACATGTGCTTTCTTGAGCAGGGGGACCTTGCGGGCGCTGCAGGATTTCAGTCCTTCACAGCGTAGTGTGTTACCAATTGTTTTCTTGGTGACTATGGTCCCAGCTGCCTTGAGATCATTAGAAAAATCATCCCGTGTAGTTCTGGGCTGATTCCTCACCGTTCTCATGATCATTGAAACTCCACGAGGTGAGATCTTGCATGGAGCCCCAGACCGAGGGAGACTGACAGTTATTTTGAGTTTCTTCCATTTGCGAATAATCGCACCAACTGTTGTCACCTTCTCACCAAGCTGCTTGGCGATGGTCTTGTAGCCCATTCCAGCCTTGTGTAGGTCTACAATCTTGTCCCTGACATCCTTGGACAGCTCTTTGTTCTTGGCCATGGTGGAGAGTTTGGAATCTGATTGATTGATTGCTTCTGTGGACAGGTGTCTTTTATACAGGTAACAGGCTGAGATTAGGAGAGTCCCTTTAAGAGAGTGCTCCTAATCTCAGCTCGTTACCTGTATAAAAGACACCTGGGAGCCAGAAATCTTGCTGATTGATAGGGGATCAAATACTTATTTCCCTCACTGTAGGTAAGCAGGCCGTGTCAGTTTTTTTAATAACTAGGATTTTCCAGTGCATTATTTTCTAACCTTGCATTGGAGGAGAGGATTGTGGTATTAACCACTCTGCTAACTCCACTGTGGCCGTCCTTGTTCATTTCATTTTGCAGGGTGATGAGTTGCAGTCAAAGTTGGGGATAATTTCACTTTGACTTTGAAATGCAGAGTTCCAGAGTCATAACTGGAGTCCCTTCAATTGAATGAATTGGAGTGGAAAAGATCCCCGGCTGGGGTTTCATTGCCTCTGCCAGTGTCAGGCCAATGCCTGGCACTACAGGCTTTGTGAGACTCGGAGCAAGGCCCAGGCCGGCACCCAAGTCCAGGGAGCTGTCTGTTGTCTTGGAAACTCCTGACTCCAGAGTTGCGGGGCCTGGCCTCCACGTTTGCATCAGTGGAGGAACTGTGGAGAGAGGAGCTGGATCCCCAGTGACAGAGAGAAGTCGTTTTTCTAATAAGAGTATCGGCCTATCTGAGCCTGCTGCTGCTACAAGACACAGTGCTGTGTTCTTGTGCCGAGTGGCGTCTCCTCACTGTACCTCTTTGTCCGTGGGTTGGGCGAGTGCCAAGTGACATTCTTCTGGTATTATTTCGGAAGAGGGAAAACTCGGACCACGGGGGATGTTTTTACTCCTGCGGGCGCCTAAGTAAGACTGTATTATACCCACTCTAACCCCGGTGGTTCTGAACCCCCCTTCCTCTCTCTCCCCTTACAGACCTCATTGTGTCTTTTATGCCAAGTCGTGCTCTGCCTCTCAGCATTAGTTAGTACCGAGTCATTAAGCTTCTTCAATGTGAGGGTGATGCTCACAGGAGCGCACGTCACTTTGACACAGGGTAAGAGCAGGGGGGTGGGTGTTGGGGCAGAGGGTCATCCCCTCTATAGTTTCTCTCTCTCTCTGTCAAGACCACCAAAATCCCCTTCTCTCTCTCTCTCGTTCTCTCGCTGGCTGGCTCTCCTTCGGGTGCAAAGGCCCGTTCTGCGAGGCTATGCTGTATTGTTCGGTCTGTTTGCATGCCGCAGAAGCCCAGCCATTGTTCTTCAATAATGCGGCAGAAAGGCCTTTGTTCCCATCAGCCCTGCAGCTTCACTGCAATCCCGTCTCTCTCTCTCTTTGCAAGGGACGGGAAACAAACATCATCTGCAATTTCGCCATTGCTGTTCTATTTGTAATCGCGCATCGAGAGAACTCTGATAAAAATCGGCCCTGCATTTAGAGTAAAGTAATGAATCAATAATAATTAATATTAAAGGAGAAATCTGAATCCTGAGACCTTTTCCCTAAAAAGTGGATTCATTTTTCCCAGCGATTATCCTGTCTCCCGTGTTTCAGTGGCCATTGCTCTCCACATATCGATGTGATACAGCAGTGCTAATTCCTGATTCCTTTCTTTCTAAAATGATTCATTTTTCTCTGCTGGTCCCTGTGCTCCCTGCAGCTGCTGTTATGCCCCAGTTGTACAGCTTGTAGTCAAAGGGTTACTGATAAATTGCCCAGTTTTGTAGTTTAATGGCGTTATTGAGTGAGATCCCTAAACAACCCAGCGTTAGCCCCCTATTGAGATTCCTGTGGTCGGCTGGTGACTAATCCTTGCTGAGTGAGCTGTGTGTTTGGTCGCACCGAGATCTCCTCGCTCAACACCTGGAGTCAAGATGCTTGTCTGTGATCAGTGGATGATGTCTTCCACCTGGGTGCGTGTTCGACTTTGCTTTGAAACCAACATTAAAAACCCTTATGATGTTATGTCTGTGCCCAGTGTTGTTCATATTGAGGCATTTTTTCTATGTGTTTATATATTTATTTATATATATATTATATATTCAGCCTGCTACAGTAGTACATCAATTCTGAGAACTAAAGAGGGGATTGGCTTGGCTGTGGAACGCTGCACGGTAAAGCCAGCAGATGTTCCCCCAGGATTCCTTCAAGGTCGAAACCTCTACTGGATATCAATCCCTTTGATGCTTCGGAAGAGCAGGAACAAGCTAGCAGAGCTGGGCAGAAGTGAGTGTGGGAGGGCAGCAACACAAAAGGTGCTCTTCCCATTCTCAATTCGGGTGAAGAGAAACGGTTTGGGAGATCTGAGAGGGCACTGAACTCGGAGTACATGTCACCACTGTCAGTTATGTGTTGCAGGTGAGACTGTGCGACACAGACCACAGCGGGCTGGGGAGGACCATGGCATTTGTGGGCATATACAAAGACCACTGTCTGGAAAGCTGGTAATTAAACAAATCTCCCCTTTTTAACTGAATCTTAACATGTCTGGCTGATCAGTGATCTCAAATGAAACTCCCAAATTATCAAAGATTGGACAGTTTACAGTTTTCAGAAGCTCTTATGGACACAGACATGTAAAATAATGATTCATTGTGCCTCCTGAAGGCATTTTTATGAGTCTGTCCATATGTCCCTTAACTCCTGATACATTTTAATGCTTACATAAATGCATTTAACCCCCCTCCCCAAAAAAGTGAGTTTGGTGTCAGGACCTTTCTTTCGCCCTGCAGTGCCCCCTGCTGACTGGGAGGGTGGACTGCATCGCGGTGTCTTTTGTATCTCTGTGATCAGGTTTTCACTGCTACTGTCTTCTGGACACCTGCCAGCTTCTTTGTAGGGAACAAGTGTACAGTGTGTATTGCCACAGAGCCGCGGACAAAAGATCTCTGTTGCACAAACAGCCGCGTGAAAGACTGTATCGGCCGTCTGTCCTCGGCTCTGGCGGCGCTGCTCCTGATGGCTCGGTCAGAGGACCTGGCTCTAACACTTGGGATGTTTCGCTGAGGCAGGAGGGCTCTCCTCGTTACATTACGCAGAGGGATTATGAAACTGCAGTGCAGCAGTGAAGTAAAAACGATCAGGAGAGGATAACATATTTGTGTCCGAGTTTGACTCGTGTTTCCAAGATTTGAAAGGGAAGTTCAATTTTTTTTATTTTTTTTTGTCTCATTCCAAATCTTTGTTTGGAAAAATTGTTTTGTTAAAAAAGTATGTGTGTGTGTGTGTGTGTGTATGTGTGTATATATATGTATGTGTGTGTATATATATATATATATATATATATATATTACACTCACCTAAAGGATTATTAGGAACATCATACTAATACTGTGTTTGACCCCCTTTCGCCTTCAGAACTGCCTTAATTCTACGTGGCATTGATTCAACAAGGTGCTGAAAGCATTCTTTAGAAATGTTGGCCCATATTGATAGGATAGCATCTTGCAGTTGATGGAGATTCGTGGGATGCACATCCAGGGCACGAAGCTCCCGTTCCACCACATCCCAAAGATGCTCTATTGGGTTGAGATCTGGTGACTGTGGGGGCCAGTTTAGTACAGTGAACTCATTGTCATGTTCAAGAAACCAATTTGAAATGATTCGACCTTTGTGACATGGTGCATTATCCTGCTGGAAGTAGCCATCAGAGGATGGGTACATGGTGGTCATAAAGGGATGGACATGGTCAGAAACAATGCTCAGGTAGGCCGTGGCATTTAAACGATGCCCAATTGGCACTAAGGGGCCTAAAGTGTGCCAAGAAAACATCCCCCACACCATTACACCACCACCACCAGCCTGCACAGTGGTAACAAGGCATGATGGATCCATGTTCTCATTCTGTTTACGCCAAATTCTGACTCTACCATCTGAATGTCTCAACAGAAATCGAGACTCATCAGACCAGGCAACATTTTTCCAGTCTTCAGCTGTCCAATTTTGGTGAGCTTGTGCAAATTGTAGGCTCTTTTTCCTATTTGTAGTGGAGATGAGTGGTACCCGGTGGGGTCTTCTGCTGTTGTAGCCCGTCCGCCTCAAGGTTGTACGTGTTGTGGCTTCACAAATGCTTTGCTGCATACCTCGGTTGTAACGAGTGGTTATTTCAGTCAAAGTTGCTCTTCTATCAGCTTGAATCAGTCGGCCCATTCTCCTCTGACCTCTAGCAGCAACAAGGCATTTTCGCCCACAGAACTGCCGCATACTGGATGTTTTTCCCTTTTCACACCATTCTTTGTAAACCCTAGAAATGGTTGTGCGTGAAAATCCCAGTAACTGAGCAGATTGTGAAATACTCAGACCGGCCCGTCTGGCACCAACAACCATGCCACGCTCAAAATTGCTTAAATCACCTTTCTTTCCCATTCAGACATTCAGTTTGGAGTTCAGGAGATTGTCTTGACCAGGACCACACCCCTGAATGCATTGAAGCAACTGCCATGTGATTGGTTGGTTAGATAATTGCATTAATGAGAAATTGAACAGGTGTTCCTAATAATCCTTTAGGGGTGTGTGTGTGTGTGTGTGTGTGTGTGTGTGTGTGTGTGTGTATATATATGTGTGTGTGTATATATATATATATATATAATATATATATATACACACATATATATATACATACACACACACACACACACACTTTTTTTCCTCACTGTAGGTGTGTGTGTATTTGATCCCCTGCTGATTTTGTACGTTTGCCCACTGACAAAGAAATGATCAGTCTATAATTTTAATGGTAGGTGTATTTTAACAGTGAGAGACAGAATAACAGCAAAATAATCCAGAAAAATGCATTTCAAAAAAGTTATAAATTGATTTGCATGTTAATGAGGGAAATAAGTATTTGATCCCCTATCAATCAGCAAGATT
Source organism: Amia ocellicauda (assembly GCF_036373705.1). NCBI lineage: Eukaryota > Metazoa > Chordata > Actinopteri > Amiiformes > Amiidae > Amia > Amia ocellicauda. The sequence continues at coordinate 13,271,011 of NC_089858.1, read as the reverse complement.
TCTGGCTCCCAGGTGTCTTTTATACAGGTAACGAGCTGAGATTAGGAGCACTCTCTTAAAGGGAGTGCTCCTAATCTCAGCTCGTTACCTGTATAAAAGACACCTGTCCACAGAAGCAATCAATCAATCAGATTCCAAACTCTCCACCATGGCCAAGACCAAAGAGCTGCCCAAGGATGTCAGGGACAAGATTGTAGACCTACACAAGGCTGGAATGGGCTACAAGACCATCGCCAAGCAGCTTGGTGAGAAGGTGACAACAGTTGGTGCGATTATTCGCAAATGGAAGAAACACAAAATAACTGTCAGTCTCCCTCGGTCTGGGGCTCCATGCAAGATCTCACCTCGTGGAGTTTCAATGATCATGAGAACGGTGAGGAATCAGCCCAGAACTACACGGGAGGATCTTGTTAATAATCTCAAGGCAGCTGGGACCATATTCACCAAGAAAACAATTGGTAACACACTACGCCGTGAAGGACTGAAATCCTGCAGCGCCCGCAAGGTCCCCCTGCTCAAGAAAGCACATGTTCATTGGCAAACTTCAGACATCTGAATGATTCAGAGGAGAACTGGGTGAAAGTGTTGTGGTGAGAACCTCCTTCCCTCAGCCAGGGCATTGAAAATGGGTCGTGGATGGGTATTCCAGCATGACAATGACCCAAAACACACAGCCAAGGCAACAAAGGAGTGGCTCAAGAAGAAGCACATTAAGGTCCTGGAGTGGCCTAGCCAGTCTCCAGACCTTAATCCCATAGAAAATCTGTGGAGGGAGCTGAAGGTTCGAGTTGCCAAACGTCAGCCTCGAAACCTTAATGACTTGGAGAGGATCTGCAAAGAGGAGTGGGACAAAATCCCTCCTGAGATGTGTGCAAACCTGGTGGCCAACTACAAGAAACGTCTGACCTCTGTGATTGCCAACAAGGGTTTTGCCACCAAGTACTAAGTCGAAGGGGTCAAATACTTATTTCCCTCATTAACATGCAAATCAATTTATAACTTTTTTGAAATGCGTTTTTCTGGATTTATTTGTTGTTCTTCTGTCTCTCACTGTTAAAATACACCTACCATTAAAATTATAGACTGATCATTTCTTTGTCAGTGGGCAAACGTACAAAATCAGCAGGGGATCAAATACACACACACCTACAGTGAGGAAAAAAAGTGTGTGTGTGTGTGTGTGTATGTGTATATATATATATATATATATAATTAGTATTTTTTTTTCACCCCCTCAAGACTTCCCTTGGAGATTAATCACCATGTCCCCTGCACTGTATTTCACATGTGAGATGGGGCCTTGGATTTATATTTTCAGGGGTCGTGACCCTGTCATGACTATGGTTTAAGGGCTTTTCCTCCTCTGCTGAAATGAGTTTCATGAAAGTCAACTTTTTTTTTTTTTTTTTTTTTTTTTTTCTCTCCTGTGGCGGTGCGATCTGTTATCTCTGCGTCAAGCTAGGTCTGCTACTGCATCTTTCTTTTTTCAGTACTCCTTCACCATTGCTTCAGATGGTTATTTACAGATGTAGAAGCAAAGGAAGTCCTGGGTATCGATTCACCAGAACAGCCCATAGCCTAGGGTACAGGGGGAACAGCAGGCATAAGGAGGATGAGATACCATTGTCCTCCCAGACTGGAGTCTTGTTCTCTTCTTTATTTCACTCTGTGTTTCTCAGTCATTCTCTCCAGATCTGACTGTGTTGCTGCAACCATTACAGACATGGGTATGTGCTCTGGTGTCAGTCAGACATGAGCTGTACTATAATCCATACCAGACTCACAGCAGCTCCTAACCCTGGGCTTGAAAGTCTGATTTGCATGACCCCCCTCTCTCAATTAGCTGTGATTTAATAAATATGCACTGCAGCTTGTTACACTTTATTTAAATTATTTAATTTTAATTATTTATAAAGCATATGAGAAGTTTCCATTGAAATGAAGGGGAACCGTGAGAACGAGAGACTTGCTGTATCAGATGATTACAACATAATAAACAATAGGGATCTCCCCCGGTGCAGGCCTCCGAGGGGGGGATGGGGGGAGTGGTCTGCACATAGTTGTTCAAGTACCATGAGGGTGTTTGGTGCAGCGGTCCACTTAGATCTTGAAGAATATAAGAAAGTTTACAAACGAGAGGAGGCCATTCGACCCATCATGCTCGTTTGGTGACCATTAATATCTAAGTGATCCAAGGATCCTATCCAGTCTATTTTTAAATATTCCCGAATTTTCAGCTTCAGCCACATCGCTGGGGAGTTTGTTCAGATTGTGATGACTCTCTGTGTGAAGAAGTGTCTCCTGTTTTCTGTTTTGAATGCCTTGAAGCCCAATTTCCATTTGTGTACCCGGGTGCGTGTGTCCCTGCTGATCTGGAAAAGCTCCTCTGGTTTGATGTGGTCGTTGCCTTTCATGATTTTGAAGACTTGATTCAAGTCCCCACGTAGTCTCCTCTGTTCCAGGGTGAAAAGGTTCAGTTCCTTCAGTCTCTCAGTAGGACATTCCCTTCAAACCTGGAATAAGTCTGGTTGCTCTCTTTAGTTCATCCTAATAACCATCTTATCCTACTAACCAGCAGTTTGACTGGGACTCTTGCAGGTTCAGCTTGTCAGCAGGTCCAGCTGGGTCAGACTGTCCTATTTGGTGTCCTACCTGGGCTGTGGATTGAGGAACTCTAGTGGGAGATAACAAGCGAAGCACTGAAGATGGCCCCATTGAAGCCACGCGAGAACATTCCTATGGAAACGTGTTTGTGTGTCTTGCACTTGGCTATGTGAACTGGTGCCAGGGAGCCTGTTTGGGTTTTGCAGGCAGTGAAGGCATGCAGCCACCTTGGTGAGCAGGAGAGAAAGACGAGGATCAGTTCTCTATTGCATGAAACCATTTACAACCATTTTCCCAGAGTTCTTCCATGAGATTACAGATGCACCTCAACACACTAAAGACACTGCAGTCAATTAGCAAGTGAAGGAAAGAGCTGCTCTCTCATCTTTCAGTACTTGCAACTGGCAACAGATGTTAGGAGGGGCCAGGCTAGACTCCCCAGTGTCTCCTTTTCAGGACTGTCTAAATACTTTTCAGCCCAGTTCATATTTTGGTTTTGCCATTGAATTAATTCAGTTTATCAACCCTGATTATATCACCATTGTATTTTTCAGCTTTTTGTGATATAAAGTGATGTATATATATTTTAATGCATTGATGTTGATTTAAAGCACTCCGTATCATCTTACTGGTTATTGTTTGAATTCTCTGCTGTAGTATTCCCAAAGGACTTCACCCTGTAAAAGACTCTTGTGCTGAGACAGGTTTATTGTCTCTCCCATGCATGACCGTGTTGAGAACAAAATGTTGTCAGTTTGAGGGCTGTGGTACTGATAGGGTGGGGGGGGGAGAGTAGGCCTACATGGTGCTCCATAAGTCTGAATGAGAGACAAATCCAGTTTGATACAAAAACCAAGTCCATTGACTGTAGTGGAAGTGGATAGATCTGTGGACCTAAGATTTGTAGCCTAATATATTTATAGAGATATTAACCTGCAAACCACCATAAAGAATGCATATCCAGATACTTTAAGGTCTAGTCACCTCTACCTCAATAAGATAATAATTGTGGGTGTGCCACAGGATTCTGGAAAAAGACGCACATGTAATATTAAGTGAAATGAATACGTCCCTCCAGAATAACACACACACTGCACAACAGGGCTCACTGGAAAACCGTTAATTTTGTAAGGTTTGTAATTGGGCAGGTGGGTGGGTGATGTTGCTTTAAATGTTTTTAATTATTACTGTAAGGAGGGAGGGTTGGGGGTGTACAGGCAGACGTGAGGTGGTCCAAAAGAATGTCAGAGTCCGCCCCTACCTGTCAAAAAGTATTGTATCCCGTGGGCCGGGGTCAGGAGGTCGCGTGCCCAGAGGGAGGCAGGGCGAGTACTGGCAGGTAGTGTGCTCTGTCGCTGTTGACACGCTGCGGGTGATGGATGCATCTTTGAGCGCCTTCACTCTCAGGTTGGTGGATTTTAAAATGCATGGAGAGCACAGAGGAACTCCATAACCCCCCAATACTCAGATCAAAGGGTCTCTGACAGTACGGTGAATGGGGTGGGGATCGGAAAGAGCATGAATAGATAGACACTGTGCTGTTAAAGGAGAACAGCTGGAGTGAAGAGAAGTGGAGACAGGCCTGCATAGATGCTAACTGTGCACAGAGTGTCTGCTGGATATCACCTCATGGTTTAGTCCATCTGAAAACCTCTAAAGTATCCCGACAGGAAATATGGTTACCACAGTGAATCAGGCTGAACTGTTTCTGATCTCTGAGGCAGGCTGTAAATCTCCCTGTTATTCGTTGTTTTATGGCCTGACCTGGCCCTGTCTCCAGACTCCGCCTCCCCCATTCTCATACCTGGGAAGTCTAATCCCGACACTGACCCCCAGACCCAGCATCTCACAACCCGGCCTCTCACAACTGGACACCTATAACAGACATGAGGTAATGGGGCAGCCTCTGAATGGGGGAGAAAGCACAATATTTCGAAGTGTGCAAATAAACACACAGGGTAATGAACAAGCAAAACGGATTAAAAACACGGGAAGAAATTAACAATTTCTGCGTCCTGTGCTGCTCGCAACCTTCCACTTGTGATCTGATGGAGCAGGAGGCCTCAGGGACCGAGGAACCATGACTCTTGGCCCCAGATTTTACAGTAAAGCATAGCAGCATTGTCTCTTTGCGATAAAACGGAGGAAAGAGCCCAAGCTGAAAGCGTACAGGGTGAAGGTCGAACTCCATCAAGCGTGTGACAGTTATGCTCAGATGAAAGGCGCGTTCACTGTAGGCAGGTAGTTGCTCCAGGACTGGAAAAAAGTCCAGTCCTTAGTAAATCCTGTAAAAAGAATTAATTATACGTCCTTGAGGGGCAATTATACTCTAATGGAAAAGCCGTAATGTAGCCTTCAGGCCTGTTTCCTCTGGGGCGGGTATTGTATAGAAATCATTGTGCTGCTATCGCTCTGCTTTTACAGTCCTCGTCTTTACCTGCCAGTTAGCCTCCGCAGAAAATGGATTGGATGTCAAATCCTTTAAGAAGGCAATTATAGTAATTGATTCCCCTGATGGTTACTTACTAATCACCATGTATAACCTCTCTTCCCCCTCCGGTTTTTTTTAATTGAAATGTATTTTATTCACAAGCGAGTTGTTTTCCGTGCATGATGGCAGAAGGAAAGTTATTCCAGCTCTCTCCCTTGAGTTAATGGAAAGCAATGGAGTATAACCATTGCCTCATTAGAGTTCTTTCTGACTCTGGGCTTTTTGTACCTAATATTATTTCTATTATTTTATTTTATTTTACCACTGTCTATAGTGTAGCTAAAGCCTACAGTGCCTTTTTGGAAATACACACACACAGGAGAGAGAGAAAACTAAAGACAAGAAGTTTTGCTTGTGTTTGTCTGGGGCAACCAGGACAGTGGGTGAGTTAATCTGGCAGCTGCTCTCAGTAAATCACATTTCTGTAGAGATGGGGGCTGGAGGGAAGGGGATAGTGAGAGGAGGAGGAGGAGGAGGAGGGATGGGAGGGGAATCGATCCTGCCTCAGGGATTTCTTTCACTTAACTTTGAGATCATATTTAAAGAAAATAAAAAAGAGACCTTCTCTTCAGGCATTCTTGGCATTACTTTGCTTCACACTGCATTACGCCTGCATTCAGTCAGGGTGGTCTAAGGGCAGCAACTGTTACAGCACAGCGTTTTAATTCTTCCACCCTCCTCCCACCCCAAAGCCGTCGACCCCGTGACTGTAGGAAGCAAGTGGAGTGGAATCAACTTGAGCATCAATTAGCCTGTGAAATGAATCTGTAAATAAGAGCAGGACGGGAACTCTTCATTGAGGACTTCAGCCTTGAGTGGACTGTGGGTACATATGCGCCAGAGTTCTTTAGCTGTGTCAGGGTTTTTTTCCAGAATAAGTTTTTCAGGCACATCTTACGCTGGAGGAGCCTGGCAGCATTTAGTTTGCTGTGTTTCACAGCTCTTGACTCTAGATCAGGTTGTAAATGCCACAAAGTGATCGACTCGGCAGTGTTTCTGCAGGACAGTGTCATTTCACAGCGTGCCCTGGGATGTGTTTTCCAATGATGCATTTCATTTGCAGAGTATCAATTTATTTATTCCGCTGTTTATTACCCTGGTTATTGTGCTTTAGGATCTTTGCACTTTGAACATGTTTTTTCTGTGGTTGTAGCCTAGTGTTACAGAGGTCTGCTATGGTTTTAACACACCTTCAGTGTGCTCTGCTACACTGGACATGGATACACCCTGGGGTACTACTTAGACACATTCCCATGTGTAGCACAGTGAGGGCATGTTAAGCCCATAGGAAACCTATGTAAGCCTCTGGCCCAACCACAGTAAAGCCTTGTTAAATGGGCAAAAATCCTGTGGTAAATGTATCAGGGAAAACGTGAAGAAGGGATACCCTGCCACCAGTTGGGGGGGAGAACACATAAATAAACAGTTAAACTGTCCAGTAAAGGGGAGGAATGACCACTAGATCAAGATTAATGCAGTTTCTATAAATAATCACATCACTCACACTTAAGTTGCATACTTTTATTAATTAATTTATTTCTGTCAGCAAATGACCTTTGGCAGAATTATTTTCTCTGTGATCTGTGAACGCCAAGAAAGAAAACTCACAGCTGTGTTTAGCAGTTTATTTTCCACAGCTCTCAGGACGGGTTGGGCTGACTGACTGACCGACTGACTGTGCGTTAGCATCGCAGCCTGCCGCACAGACACAGCTGCAATTAACTTGTCATTTCCCATTCACCCGCACTGCACTCGGAAAATAAATACCCCTGAGAGGTTCGTTAGCTGGAATATTACCCCCACACACACACACAAAACTAAAAATGAGGCACTTAAGAGAACTTTCTCTCGTGAAAAAATGCCAACATCAATTTACTGAATTCCCTGTGCTGTGGAGAAGGAGAGAGGCCAAGATACACTAAACAGAGAATGTGGCCAAACTCCAAGGCTGACAGAAAACATGAAATTGAGCTGAGTGTAATTTACCCAAACGGGGATCAAGACTGCCTGGAGACGTAGGCGCTCCACTGCGCCCCGTAAGACCGAAATAACTTCTGCACCCCAATAACAGAGTGCCACCTTGGTTATTTATTTATCGTTTCCTCACTGCACCCTATAGGGCTCCACATCACTGGTTAATTTTAAATCTACAGTGCATGCTATTCAGTCCTATAGTAGCGATCCTGTTTGAGTTATGTAACATCCTAACCATGCCATGGAATTGCTTTAGTGCAGCTTGAAAATGGAGCAATTTCTAAATAGGGCTGAAACATATGGTTGCATCATATTTTGCTGTGTAAGATTCATAACCAGCATGAGGAGCTTTAAAAGCTGCCAGCACACACATACTGTTCTACACTCAGTGTCTCTGGTGGATTAGAACGAGACACCATAAAACAAAGCATGATGCCTCTTAGAGTCAGAGAGCAAAGATGTTTCTGACGGAGCACGCCACAGTCCATGAATGATGGGGCCGCCATGACACTGGTACAGCCGAATCACTGTGCTTTTAAGTCCGCGTGTGTTGTGACGCCCTGTTTGCCAGAGGTCTGCTCTACTCACAACGTCACTGGGCCGTGCCGCCACTGTGTATGGTGCTTCATTTGCAGCCGAGAATGTCTCTGTTGCAGGTAATCCACAAGTCAGTATTTTCCATTTTATTTTGTTTTTAAATGTTGAAAGACAACCAAGTGACATTTACAGGTGTGAAATAATAGAAAAAATCATAATAAAAGGTGTTTCCTTTTTCTCCCTCTATGGGGAAAAAAAACATGTTTTTTCTTGAGACAGCTCTGGGGTAGAAGCCTGACTGTCCAGGGAAATTCCTCTCCTATCCTGTCTGTTTCCTAGCCTTGTTTTGAAAGGTGCCAGGGCTGGGAGACAGGCCCACAAGCCTCCTTGCCATGGGAAATTTTATGTATGTTGAATGAGATCAGATTTCATTAACACCTCGACCTGGGCAGCTGCTAAAGGACCCTCAGAGGCAGCGTGCTTTTGTCTCACTGTACCTACATGTCGTTACGGCGTCGCATTTTCAGAGCTTCCCAGGGGTTGCAGGGATTTTTGGGGGTTTGAGCTTTCCGTCTGCGGTACGTCAAATTCTAGTAGGTTGCAGCTATTGTTGGATCTGCACCATGTCTCACCTCCTCGTTTCCCCCCGTCACTCGGACACAGCAGCATATGCTATCCAGAATATCCCTGCAGAAACACAGCGCCTGTCACGCTGAAGGCAGCTTGTTTTTGTAGCTGTTTTGGCTTTCTTGCTCTCATCTGGACAGTATTTGAGTGGTGATAGGTGAGGACAAGGCCAGGTGCCCTGTCAGAACTGGGCCTTGCAGCTGGGATGGAATGGTGACTCAAAGTGCCAGTCGCCAGTCACAATGGAATAAACAACAAAATAAAATGACCCTGTTATCTGTATTCCCTCATCCCTGAATGCTGTCATAGTGTTGGGGTGATGGTCTCTAATGCATCATCTGGTACACTATTCTGTGACCTGTAAGGCAATTTAAATATTCACTGTATGTGTTGTGACACATTCCCGATACATTTCCCCTTCTCGCCACAGAGACCCTTGACCTGCTGCCGCGGGTCTCTCTGCAAGCTGCAAATGGCACCAACATGTCTGTGTCAGAGGATGAGCAGAAGTGCCCGGTGCTGCACATCGGGCAGTATGCCACCCTCACCCTGCCGGCACGCCAGGCATTTGGAGAGAGGTAAGCCCACCTGTTTGGTCTCTCTCTGTGTGTGGATGGGGTGGATATCTCATGTTTTGGTTGTTGCTGCCATGTGGTGTATTTCTTGCAGAGTCAGTCTTGTGGCCGCAATGAGTGTCCCTCCTTGACTGACGCTGACTCTACTTCTTCATGACAGTCAGTGTTCACACTCCGAATGTGTAACTCATTGCTCTGACTGTTTTCTGGGGCCAGGGTTTGGCGTTGGGGATGGTGCAAGGATAAGGGTTAGTGATAGACCACATATTCTTAGTTAACGTTTTGTGTGTATGTGTGTGTGCAGCTTTGCAGATGAGTTCAGCATCCTCCTGGAGCTGAGTTACGGCCTGCGTGATGACGTCAGCCTGCTGACCCTGCTGACCCCCCGCGGACACATCCTGCTGCAGCTGCGGCTCAGCCCCTACGCGCTGACCTTCGTCTCCACCATCCGCAGGCACTACGAGTGAGTGGGATGTTTTCTGACCACTGTTTTATCAACGAATAGTGCAGTGGAGGTCAGCTGCCCATGCCTGCTCCCTATGCCTGCTCCCTCGGGGGTTAAGGGCAGGGCTGTGACATGACTGTGCTTTACCACATCGAGCTGTCTACTAGTGCCGTTCTGAAGAGCTGCTGTCTGTCAGGGATCAAACCTCGCGACTCATCGAAGAACAGCTCGCACTCCAATGCTGCTGGAGGAAATGATCCCGGGCGGGCTCCCTACCAAAGTCCTGTAATCGCCTACAAGACACTAAGTAGATTTCTTGCCTTTTGATATTCTGCCAAAGACCATTACACATTACACAATTACACAGTGATATATTAAAGGTAAACATTACAGCTTTGAGTCATTACCATAGCTCAGAGGCACGATACGTCAGCAAGAACTTGCCGAATTGATTTATTTTAAATCCACCTACTTGGAGCTGCTTTATGCAAAGCGCAGAGTTGGGGCAGCAGGCAGGTGGTTGAAGCCTGTCTGTTCCCTGTGTGTCTGTCCGTGTCCACCCGTTTGTTTACTACATACTATATTAGGTGATTTCTGGGCAATAATTTACAGTACAGGCAGTGTGTGAGAAGGTATGTGGGTCGCTGACTTAACTCTTGAGGTTGCTGTTGTCGCAGATTCATTGTGTTTACTGTACAGTTCCTAGATCAGTTGTGTACTGAAGAGCCACATGAGCCGGGCCTCTGTGGTTTTGGAAGCGGTCTCATGTTTTCTTATTCCAGAGTCCACTCTCTTCCCCTTCACTACACCTCATGCCCTGTTCCACTCCCTACCCATCTCTTTGCAGATTCCCGGTAGGCATGCTGTCGGATGGACGGTGGCACCGCGTGTCTGTGGGTGTGTCAGCACAGGGTGTGGGGGTGTATGTGGACTGCGCCCTGGTGGAGAGTGTGACCTGGAAGAACTACTTCGGCATGGGCATCACCACCGAGGGGCTGCTGATGGTGGGCGGCATTGTCGAGACTTTCGAGACACCCTTCGAGGTGAGAGCACGCCCATACCTGAGCAGCAACACCCCCAAGGGTTAAGAGTCCACACTGAAAATGAAGTCCATCTGCAGGCGCTTACTGGAGCCCCAGTGCGCCCTGGCTTCAGTACTCATGCAGCCTTTCTCTGATACTCCAGATAACCGCTCCGGTCTCCTGCACTGCACTGTAGATGGATATCCCATTCTCACAGTCCTGGCCACTGACGAACGATGCCTTGGGCGGGGATATTATTTATGAAAGAGCAACTGGTGCTGATCATTTAACAGTTGAACAAGGGAAATGCTGCCTAGCAAAATGCACACACATCTGTCTTATTTCCCCCCCTCACCCCTTACTCACAGTACCGTGCATTATTCAGGGAGACATCACATTTACCAGTCACCCTGGGTCTCCAACAACAGGCGATGAATTTAAGAGAGCCGGTAAACCTGCAGGCCTGCAGTGTCAAATATTGGACTCACCTGACCTGCGGTTTATAAAACACAATGTTTGCTGGTCATGCAGCACTTTCATACAGAGACAGCGTGTAAAAAAGAGCACAAAACGGATCTGTTTAAAATGTTGAGCATTGTAAAACAGAAAACAGAAAAATAAATCTGTTGGCAGGATGATTCAGGCTTTCTCCCACTGGGTGGCAGCAAAGATAACTCAATGGCCATGTGTCTGCCTCTGTGCCCCTGCAGTCGACTGGACACCGCGTTCACGAATTGCTGTAATATTAACGCACGGACACAGAACGGACTTGTGTAGAACCTCACCCCTTCAGAACCCCTCAGAACAGCCCCCAGGGTTCCGCCCATGGCCAGTATGAGCCGCGACATCAGTCGGTTCGTCAGAATAGATAACAAGTTAACCAGGTATAATTGAACCCCGCCGGAGGAATGACCTGGCCCTGTGGAAGGTGCTTCTCATCTCGTGTGTGCTCGGCGGATCTGAGGCTGGGCAGGACAGGGGTGAAAAGAAGACACCCAGGGCCCAGCTGTTTGAACCATGTTGGGTTTTAAAAGTTGTGAGCTCTTCTTAAAGAATAAATAAAAAAAAAATATTACGGATCAATCGGAAAAGGAAATGGCGTATGGTTTTTGCCCCCCATTATCTGTCCTATGGCTGCGGCATTATAAAGCCAGAGCTGTCTCCCATGCTGGTCGCAACGGGATTTGGGATTCTTACTCGCAACCTCCATTCCCCTGCATGTCGTGTCTCTGTCCTGTCAACACATCCTCCCCCTCCTGGTCTGGTCCTATGAACCATGTAACTTGCAGCAGTGCACAGTGGGGTCATTTTAATTTTTGTATTTTGTTTTTAATGCGTCCTTAATCCCGGGGTTTAAATCACACAGTCAGAAGCAGCTTCACCCTGTCATGAGGAGCATGGCGTGAACTGCACCGCGCATACCTCAAGGCCTTGTATCTAATTGACTCCAGAGCTCCAGAGCCTCTCTCTGCCTGTAGCAGGTGGGGGCATTCGTCCAGTCTGGCACTGCTAGCTGGGGGGTTGTTGATGGGATAGCAAACCGCTTCTTTCTCATACCCAGGGGCAGACTGGGACAAACAAACGGCCCGGGAAGTTCAAGTTGACCAGCTCATATTTATGCCAAAATCAACATACCGAAATAATAATGAAGTCAGCATATGCCGCGTGCCGTCATGATGAAGTATCGGTAAAAACAAAAAACAAATAATTTAACGTTAAATATTGGTGTAGCATTTTTATAAAAGCTTTAAGGCACAAGAGGCCGTGATATATTGTATAAATTCTCATCATGTAACAGGCAAAAAAAATAAAAATAATAAGTCATATGTAGACCAGCGGCCCACACAGGTCCAAATAGACCAGCCCACCCAGGATTCTCCCACACTTCCCGATTACCTGTCCTCCCCTGTTCGTACCTGTTGGGTGGAGCAGCTGCTACCACCTGTCTGATTTACTGAAGTTTTGTAGGAATCTGAAGTGGGTGCAGTCAGGGCCACAGTATGTTTTTGCAGAACAGACCACGGGTGCTGGGGGACCCCAGTCCAGCAGGTTATATCTGTCTGTTTAACTGCTGATACAGTGAGCATTGTAAGAGTAAATGGTCAAATCCAAATGCGTGGAAGATGCAGTGCAGAGTCCGCACAGTAAGACTGGGCAAAACTAAAGCATGTTTAAATTAACCAATCTATCACTCCAGCAGAGCAGTGCATGTGACCACTGTGCATTGGACACCACTGTCCGTTTTGCTGCTGTGTGGAGGGAAGCAGCTGCATGCCCCAGTAGATGGCTGAACCTCCTGTCCTTGTCCTGCTTGTTCTTCCCAGGGTTCCTTGCGGCAGATGACCTTTGTTATGGGCGACCCAGACGCCGCCAGGCAGCACTGCACCCTCCACCTCCCCGTCTGTGGGGGGGCCTCTCCCAAACCCCACCGTTCTCCGAAGAATGCCCAGCCTGAGCTGCAGACACACAGGCTGGAGGTAGGCGGCACCCTAACGCACTGCACTCAATCCAGCCAGTTCTCTAATGACCAATTTATTGACATTTAATGTGTGTATGTATTTGAATATGTATATATATTTTGTAAGGGCGCCTGCTAAGAAAATAATAATAATAATAATTATTTATTTATTTGCGTGTGCAATTATGTATGTATATATTTATGTATTAACCTGTTTCATCTACAGGATCTTATATTGTCCTCCAATGATCTTGAAGATTTGCCAGAAAATTCAGAAAGCTCTTCAGACATGGAGCTCTCACTGACTGTAAGTACCCTACAGGACAGAGAAGCGATCTTTAGCCGAGGGCCATGCTGCTCTGCTTCCAACTGCTTGTTGTGAAGCATTGTTCAGAGAAAAATCTGTCCCTTCTCCCACCCCCTCCACAGAGGGTCCGCAATGAAAAAAAGACTTCAGTTTCCCTGCTTTGTGACCACACATCCCTCTCTCACACTCACTCAGGCACAGTGCAGAAGACCAGCAGCCTCACTCAATCTCCACCCTTAAAAGAGGTAGAAGCAGAAAATTACTTTTTCCCCCTTGCAACAGAATTGGCATTAACAGACACAGAGCGCCAACTCCTAAAGTAACAGATTTTTACTTCTTCTTTGTTCCCCCCCCAAAGACAACAAAAAAAACTATAACCAAACGACCGGCTGCTATAGCCATCGCACAGATGCATTCCTTGCCAATGTCTGGCCATTCGAAGACACGGCACATTCCCATTAGCGCCTGAATGCCTTCCTTATTTGTCCCAATAACCCTAGTATTTTATTTCCTAATGAGGGGGAAATCTGCAATTAATTATTGCCATGGGAACACCTAGATGGTCTTTCGGCAGCAGTGACTAGTACCCTGGGTGAGAGCAGAAGGCAGTTTAATGAACACACTGGCATTGGGCGGTTGAGGAGTGCACCATGTTCTGGGAGCTGTGTTCGGCAGCAGCTCTGGCTGTGTTAACAGGAGTCTTGAAAAGAGATTTACTCTCCCTTTCACGGTGTTGCTCAGGTGCGTGTGTGAGGGAGTCTCAGTGTTCCTCTGCACACCGACGATGATTTCCAAGTAGGCTCATGTTTAATCTAGGATCTTCCTTTCTCCTATCTAGGCTCGTTCCACATCCGAATACGCAACTCTGTTTTAAAGGCACAGACAGTTTACCAAACAATATGTCTGCTCTTACAGTTACTTAATTGGCTATAGAAGTCCTTTAAACCTAGTCTGGGATTCCAGTGGCCAGCCCGTGTCCTGTGTGGAGTGATGAGGGGCTACGTGTCCTGGTCCTCTCAGGGCTTAGGCCTTTTGTTCTGCATGGTCCTGTTTGCTTAGAGAGCAACCCAGCAGGACACCAGACTGCTGAATACTTCCCAGTGCTCCCCTGAGCTGCGAACTTAAGTGCTCCTCCAGAAACATGCAGTTTTGGTGCGTTTGGTTCCCCCCTTGCAGCAAATGTGGCCCAAGGCAGCCATCAGACTGCGCTCCTAACAGCTGCGCTCTGTGTTCATTATTTTCCAGCTGCGCTCTCTGTTTTAGTACTCTGCTGCTGGTGTGTTAGGAGCTGGAGCTGGCACTGTTTTTTATTATGATTTTTATTTTTGTATTGTTATTAATGATTCTCAACCACGTGGGGTAATCATAATCACCCCTCCGCAGATTAAACCGTGCCAGCCAGATGCATACTTGTGATGCAGGGTCAAAGAGCCATGTGCTACACTACACACCAGCTTTGCAGACTCCTTCTTGTTCTTATTCTTATTCTTGTATGTGGCGTGGCCTTCAGGGTGAGGGAGGCTGCATTTACGAGGGGATATCCATGGCCCCTGGTATAATTTCCTGCACTTGTCTGCAGGTTCCCATGATTGCTGCGGTCTGTGTGGGCTGCGTTAGTGACTCGGACAGATGTTGAACGATGATTTTGCTGGGCGAGTCTGGGCCGGATGGGGGTTGCAGCATTGTTAAGTAAGGCTTCCGTTGCCAGGGTATCTAGCTCCAGTGGTATTATCATTAAATAAAATATTAGTTAAATGACGTACTTATGAGCTTGGAATTATTGTCCTTTGTAGCCCAGCCTAATGGACCTGACTTTGAGTGGCCAGTGCTCTAGAGTTGCCTGTGTTCTAGAACGAAGTCAAAAATTATCAATTTAGACTTTAGCTTTGAATGGTTTGGCACCATTCAGAGCCACATCTGGCTGCAGAAGCAGCTGACCATACATAACTCTGATTACAAAAATATATATATATATATACAGTACTGTGCAAAAGTTTTAGGCAGGTGTAAAAAAATACTGTAAAGTAAGAATGCTTTCAAAAATAGACATGTTAATAGATTATATTTATCAATTAACAAAATGCAAAGTGAGCAAATCCATTGCCTTCATAACAGCATCAATTCTTCTAGGTACACTTGAACAAAGTCAGGGATTTTGTAGGCATATATTCAGGTGTATGATTAAACAATTATACCAAACGGGTGCTAATGATCATCAATTCAATATGTAGGTTGAAACACAATCATTCACTGAAACAGAAACAGCTGTGTAGGAGGAATAAAACTGGGTGAGGAACAGCCAAACTCAGCTAACAAGGTGAGGCTGCTGAAGACAGTTTACTGTCAAAAGTCATGCACCATGGCAAGACTGAGCACAGCAACAAGACACAAGGTAGTTATACTGCAGCAGCAAGGTCTCTCCCAGGCAGACATTTCAAGGCAGACAGGGGTTTCCAGATGTGCTGTCCAAGCTCTTTTGAAGAAGCACAAAGAAAGGAGCAACGTTGAGGACTGTAGACAAAGTGGTCGGCCAAGGAAACTTACTGCAGCAGATGAAAGACGCATCATGCTGACTTCCCTTCGCAATCGGAAGATGTACAGCAGTGCCATCAGCTCAGAATTGGCAGAAAACAGTGGGACCCTGGTACACCCATCTACTGTCCGGAGAAGTCTGGTCAGAAGTGGCCTTCATGGAAGGCGGCCAAAAATCTATACCTCCGACGTGGCAACAAGGCCAAGCGACTCAACTATGCATGAAAACACAAGATCTGAGCTGCAGAAAAATGGCAGCAGGTGCTCTGGACTGATGAGTCAAAATTTGAAATATCTGGCTGTAGCAGAAGGCAGTTTGTTTGCCGAAGGGCTGGAGAGTGGTACATGAATGAGTGTCTGCAGGCAACAGTGAAGCATGGTGGAGGTTCCTTGCAAGTTTGGGGCTGCATTTCTGCAAATGGAGTTGGGGATTTGGTCAGAATGAATGGTCTCCTCAATGCTGAGAAGTACAGGCAGATACTTATCCATCATTCAATACCATCAGGGAGGCATCTGATTGATACTGTTTTGAAGGCAGAGGGTGGTCACACCAAATATGGACTTGATGTAGATTTTCTATTAACATGTCTATTTTTGAAAGCATTTATTCACACCTGCCTAAAACTTTTGCACAGTACTGTGTGTATATATATGACTTTCAAAAATTGCAGGAGCTAAAATAGTTTTAATAAACCTTAAATGGGGGGTGCCTTATCCCAGGGAGTTTATATAAAACAGATTATCCATTCAAGGATGGATGTCTAAAAACAGTTCACATTTACCAATGTCACAAAAAACAATTTATTGGAGAAAAAGTGAACATCATGATGCTTATGCATTTCGACTTGTCTTGCCAATAAATAGTTTTTAAATGCATATTGCAAATGCTACCAAGGTAGTGGGAATAATTGAATCTGACTTCACTTGGATCCCACCCCCGTCCCCTTGGTCCTGTCAGCAATTTGAAAACCTTTTATATGTTTCTTTTATCAGTCATATATTACACACTGACAGCCCGTCGACCCATGTCTCTTAAGGGAGGAGGATCAGAGAAAGCACAGCTATTAATCTCCTCTAAATCAAACCCTAATCTTTGAGTAATATCTGTGCTTTTGCTCAGGAGGACTGGAAAACCCACCGTGTGAGTATGGAGAGGAAGGAACTGAGGTTATACTGTTCGCAGGAACAAGTAAGCTCTGTAATGGGAGGAGAGAAGTTGATGCTGCCATCTGCTCCACTGTGCTGTTCACTCCCTACAACACACACACACACACACCTTCACCTTTGCAGGAACTATACTTTTGTGGATCAGAAGGATTCCTCATTCTTAGTCTAGGCCTTCTTTCTGGGGTCTTTTCCTCCCACACTGTTTGCACGCAATGCGTACTGCATTGCGTTAGGAGGGAGAAGAGTGCTTTGCTACTTGTGTTGTCTGCGTGAAGCAGTCTTGGAGCTTAAAGTTGCAAACTGAGTGAGTCCACAAAAACATGCAAACACAGAGCTCAGGTGTCACGTAGCTTGCTGTGGGATTTGGTGCTACATTCATGTCAAAGTGAAAATGAACAAACCAACTTGTACAAGGAGCAACACTGGCTTATTTTCAAGTCTTTGCAAACTGACAAGTGAGTTTTGTAATGGGGTTTTACCCAGAGGTGTGCACTGGTTATTATTATGATATATTAGTCTTTGTTTCAGCAGTTTGGACATGGTGTGTGAAAATAATCTGTGTATGGGTTTTCCACCCTCCCTTCCAAACGTTATCCTCTGTTCTGACACCTCTGCTTATGGGAAGCAGCAGTGTGTGTGTGTGTGTGTGTGTGTGTGTGTGTGCAGTTTCATTTTTATTTGAACCTACCAGCATTTACAAGAAATATAAATAAGCATATATCTTTGCTGGTCTAAACTATTACAGTAGGAGGAAATTAGGAAAAAAAATTGAAGAAAAAAAAACTTTCTATCCATGTATACCAAAACTCCTGTTCTTAAACTCCAGTGCATGTGAGGGTGTTCATTTTCACATTTCAAAGAAAAATACTAAATTAACTCAAACGGATGGTAAAGGTCTCTGAATGTCGTTGTACAATTTCCTGGTCAGGATTTATTGCCGTCAGCTCGGGCACAGAAGCCATGTGCAGCGCCCAGCCACTGTCAACCATTATTTTTATTTATGTTTGTTTTTCTTTACTGCAGCAGGGGGTGCGGTCAATGGGGGTCATGGAGACAGCCTGCATGCGTTTATAGGGAACTGGGGGCTTGTGGGGGGGGGGGTTGTGGTTGGTTAGCCTGAATACTGGTAGCTTGCACAGAGTCATCTGCAAAATGTATGGTGTTGATGAACTCTGGAGTGAGAGAGGGACTAGCTTGGTCAGGCGTGTGGTGGTGGTGTTGAGGGGGGGCTCTGATTTAGTGCTGCTTCCCATCTGCACTGAGGTGAAGAGTGTCAGAACATGCAGGGAGACGCTCTGCATCCCAGGTTTTGCTGGATGCGGCAAAGCTACGGGTCACAGGGAGGGTGACAGGAGCCCTGCCAGGCCCGGCCCCGGCTGGCCCTCTCCTCTCCAGCCATGCCCAGTGTGCCTGGGTCTGATGCTAAATAGAGGGGCAGGGAAAGGATGTATAATAACGGGGGGGCTGGGGGTGGTAAATTCCTGCATTGCTCACTGTAACTGCTCCTTGAGTTATGGAGTGAAAAGCAGGAATCTGATTTTTGTTTTTCTTTTTTCTTTTTTTTTTTTTTTAGACCTTAGACTCAGAACCACATGTTTTCAGCCCTAGGAATAAGTCAGATCGTTCTGTTTTCCATGTCTTTGATCCCTTTCCAGACATCCTTTATGTATAACATTGACATAAATGCACAGCTTGGACAATACTATTTATATGCATATATTTACAGATATATATATATATATACACACACACACACACACACAACATGTATTTATTTATTTTTTCTTAACTGGGGATGTCAGATTTATTTTTCTTAGTAGAAAGGGTGATGTTTTTGTTTTCAATATTTTGGGAAAAGCATAGGTTTCCAGCTTCCAGTTATCTCAATTAGATCCTGTCAGCGTTCCTGTGGGAGAGGTCAAAGGGTTGGGGTCAAAGCCACAGGCGAGTACAGATTTGTACAGTTGCTAAGTGATTGGTATCAGCAAACTGAAGCCTTACAGGAGGAATGTTGAAAGATGCATTTTTTTCTTCTGTGTTTTCAAACCAGAGTTATAGACTTTAAGAATTTTCCGGAATGTGTATTGAGGAAAAGCGAGGATTTTGAAACTGGATTGTTTTAAATGTGTGTCACGGTACACGGCGACCGTAAACTGCAGATTTTGTTTCTTATGCTACCCATTTCATCCAAAAAGGGTTTTTAAGAATGTGAGTGGCTGCAAAAATGAAATGAATAAATGGTTGTAAATTATTGCAGTTCTAAGTGAAAGGGTTATGAACCCTAAATGAGATAATAAGAGCAATTTTCTGCATTGTGCTTAAAGCGGGGAGGCTGTGACGGGCGTTATTTACGGTTTCTTGTCCTTAGATGTTGCAGTATGTGAGCTCTAGCCACACCGACTCAATCCTACTCCAGATGTTTTTGGCCAAATACAAACTTTTTGCACCTTCAGGGCTGAGTTTTGCAAAAGCCACAGCAGCAGAACTCGTTCAGAAAACCCACCACACTGTGGAGAGCGCCTAACCAGTTTACAGAATGAAGAAACTCGCAGAAAAAAGAAATCTATTAAATGTCTACTTACAGGGAGCATGGTTTATTGAAAGGGGGAACATCCAAAACGATTAGGCATCATTTGCCTTACTGAGACACTTTCACCTGCCATCTGGAATGTTTTTAGTCACAGTGCAGTCTGAGGAGCTTTAGATTTACTTGCTTGACTTTCAACTCAGAGTGAATGTTAATAAAAATAGGAGCAATGGATGCTGGGAAGGGGTGTTTGTTGCAGGATACTGGTGCTTTGGGCACAAGATTCGGGGTGTCCTCCTCCCAGACATTAGATTAAAACACCATAAATTAAATTAACAAATACAAATAAAAATGAAAATACTGTTGAAATTGCATTCCCTTTATCTTTCGTGATACCTGTGGTTGGTAGAGAAAAATAATGAGGAGTAATACCAAAGCACTTGTTCCACACTTTTTACTGAAGTGGTCAATAGTTGAGACAAGGGAGCAGGCCACAATCCCCCTTCTCCCTCATACCAAACAATACAATGCATGACTGAGACGGAAGTCATGTAACTTTCATTCTAAACAGGAGTAGTGGAGTTAAGTAAAAATAACTGGCATTGTGCTTAAATACCTAACAACCAGTAGCAATATGGGGACAAGGCTGAGGCTTTTATTATCATTCTTGAAAACATACGTTAAAATGCCGTTACAGTGAAAAGAGACGGTGTTTCCCTCTATTGAACAGAACCCCTCTGGATGCCAAGTCCGTTTAATTACAGCTCATGTGAGAGACGCTTGGGAGCGCTGTGATGCATCAGACGAGCTGCTTCGCATCGTCTGCTGCATCTGGCATAGCGCACCTATCATTAATGCGTTTGGCCTGAAGAGCTCAAACTTATAATTATCCATCTGCAGACTGTAATTTAGTGTAGCCCGTTGGAGCTGTATAAATCAGATACTGTGCAAAAGAAAGATTAAAAGAAAAAAAAAGACAAATGTTGCTGCATCAGTAGATTAACTTTTTTTTTTTTTTACACTCTGACTAAACACTCTAATTTTACAGAGCTGAAAACATGATGAAGTCTCTCTAATGGGAAACATCTTTAAAGCTCTGCAAATGCCTGTACTGCAAAGCTTGATTGTTATAGTTTTATGGCAGGACATGATCTGGAAGCCATTACTGAGCGCCAATCCCAGCAAGTGGCATAGCAAGTCCACTTGCGAACCATTCTCTTTTCTTTTTTTTCTTTCTTAATGGGCAGCCATCTTTCACTTACACCACCGGTTCGTCTGCAGGGCTTAAATGCGAGACTGCGGGCCTATGGGATTTTAATGAGCATGCTAGGCAGCGAGAAATTCTTACTGGCATTTCACCTCTTTTCTTCTTTGATCCAGTTTCTGTTGCGTTCAGTGTTTTGGGCTTATTAAAAACATGGAATTTGGATCTTCTTAAATACCCACCCTAAGTATTTATTTGTCCTGTTGTGTTTAAATCACAGTATGTCTTCTTGCAGTATGTATCCTTGCACTGTCGTCATCATAATAAGAGCGGTTTCTCAGTCGATAGTATAGCTTACTGTCTTATTTTTCTACATGTTTGTTTCTAAGGCATTAACCTCAGTCACAGTAAGTGTGCAGCATCTGTGTAGAGACATTCCTCTTTCTAGGCACTGGTTACATGTGTGAATGTTTAATCCTGTACCAGAGACGCACACCATCTCGGCTAGTGACAAACTGCAAGGCTTCAGAAATGTAAACACGGTTCCAGAAGAAAATGTATTTTATCTTATCAAACAGTATCTGTTTTCTACATTTAAAGATGGTGTGTACGCATTAAATATCCATGTAGCTAACAATGGCAGGGATTCCCTAGGGGGTTGTTCACAACCAGAGCTTAGGGCTGTTTCCAAATATCCCATATACAACAGCTACCCCTGGTGGTGGCTGGCTACTGTGAGCCCATGGTGTCCTCGGTGAGGGCTGATAGCCTTTCACTTCATCACTCCTGTGCTGGGACAAAGCGAGGGTATAAACTGTTGTTGTTGTTATTGTTATTATCAATACATAATGAACAATTCCCCTGATTACAAAAAGTACAGAGAATTCTGGCTGGACCTGTGCTGTCCTTCATTACTGACCAGCAAGGTGGGCGAGACTAATGGGGCTTCTACCTGTGCTTTTCAGTGTGTGTGTGAGAGAGAGAGGGATGGTGTGGGGAAAAAAGAGAGAGAGAAAGTGAGTGTGGGAGAGAAAGACAGTGAGGACAGTCTCTGGGAGAGAGAGTGGGTGTGTATGAGAGAGAGAGAGAGAGAAAGAGAGAGAGAGAGTGGGTGAGTGAGAGAGACACCAAGTGTTTGTGTGTGTGTGAGAGACAGGGAGACAGAGAGAGTGTGGATTGTCAGGGAGCGATCAGTCCATGCCTGTGTCTTGCAGCAATGGGAAGCTCTGAATGGCTGCTGGCCTGGGTGCTGCTGTACCTCTGTGTGTTTGGACAGGGGAGCGCGATCAAGGTAGGACTGGTGCCCACATGAGGGTCTGTTTGGACACGTGGTTTCTGAGCAGCCAGGGGTGCTCATGCACTGTGGCTTCTTAAACTAGGATACAGAGAAAATGTTTTTATTTGTTTGTTAAACTGCAGCTTACAGTGCAGTATAGTAAGGTTTATGTTTGTCTACATCTATTGATATCTATGTGATTAACCTAAGCTTTGTTGGTTATAAAGTCTTATGCTCTATTTGAAAGTGACTGTAATGCTCTGATTTCTGGATTCTGGATTTCTACACTTGGCTCCTGACTTTGCGAGCAGCATTGCCTACTTTATTTCAGGGTTGTCGGTAACTCTTTTGCAATCGCTTGCCTCTAGTTCGAGTGATGACAGGATCAGTGTACAGCTACACAGATGCACAGGGTCATTAAAGTATATAATTGTTTAATCCTGTCCTTTTTCTTTCTTTCTGTTCTCCAAACAGTCACCATAGATCAAAGATAGTCCTCTGCAGATTAAAGCTGTTGTAGTATGTGTACGGTAGTTTATGCTGAAGCCATAGTGCAAATATTGCCTATATTTGTAAGCTAGCTAGAAAGGTTACATCTTTGTTTTGTTGTTTTGGTGCACATCATTAGCATTCTTATATGTTAATTACAGTTGTTTGATTCTCTGGAGGAGGCGACTCATGAACGGCCTGTACAGCGGGCAGAATGTTGGTCTGTGTTCCCTGTTTCCAATTAATTTTCAGCCATGCAATTAAGTTTTCGATTTGATGGACAGAAAGAAAGAGAGAAAGAAAGGGGTCCAGCTTGCTTTAAAAGGATACTTGGTCATGTGCAGAAGTGAAACAGACTGGAAATAAATGGGTGGGCATGTTTTGTGTCCTCTTGCAGGTCCCCTGATAAATATCCCTTCAAATTTTGTATCTCTGCACTGCGTTTACTGTATTTCCCCCCCTTGATTGGCAGGTAAGTCTGGTCATTGTTTTTACAGAGTTTGGGGCATTTGGTGCATCTTTCTTCTTCCGATTGCTGCCCTTTTGTCACAGATGCACATTCAGAGAGAGACTTGTATAAAAGAGACCAACACTGGGGAAGCCGTTTGTTAAACTTATCGCCAACTTAATGCTGCACTTGGTTGACTGTTTTTAGACAGGTGATCTGCCGGTTGCTACATAGTAGGTGTCGCTGGTAAACAATGTACCGGGCGGTAGAAGATGTAGAATAGCAGTTGGTTGCTAAACGAGTGCTGAGAGTTGTGCGTTCGTGGTGCATATGTGCCTACGTTCAGATCCTGTTTTTGTGTGCTTTTGTTTTATATTGTGTTATTTTTATTACAATCTGGAGATGTCCCAGATCCGCCTCCTGACATGTTTCGAAACGTGTTTACCCAGCTGCAGGCGGGCCAGAGCACTGAGGGCTCAGATTGCACTCATACCTGTGTGTTTCCTCTGATTTATAGGCCTCTGTCAGGACAGCCCACTTAATATAGGTAATGTCCTCCCTGCAGCGTGTTTCTGAAGAGATTGACATGGTAACCAATCACTGCAGAGACAGTCGAGTGTCAGTGAGAGCTCTATGTGTTTACCCAGTTCATATATATAATTATATATATATAGTTATCCATAATTCACAGTGTCTGTTTTCACTGCAAAGTGGTGTGTCATAATGAACTGGGTTCAACGGCACCTCTGATTCCTAACCATTTACCCAGAATGCACTGCTTAAGGGTAAAGTGAACCACATTTCATGCCATTCAAAGCCTTAATATGGAGCTGTTTGCCAATGCCTGTGACATGATGCGTCTTTCTGACTTGATACCCCTTCAACATTGTCCAAAATGCCGTCCTGGGCCCTGGTGTTGTCGAGCCTGCGCCGCAAAAACATACTGCGGCATAGAGTTATGCTCACGGCAGCCAATCACATACCGTATCAGCTGTGGAAATTCCAGGCATTTGAATGTGAATAATTATTAACATTTAAAATGTTACATGTTAAATTTAAAACAATTACATTTTGTGGGTAAAGATAGATGATGTTGTGCACAGTATTGAAGTCAAGTCTCTTTCTGAGAGGAGCAAATGCAGGACGAGGGCTATTTCTTAGTTTTTTGTCGTCGCCGCTTTATGTGCCCACAGTTTTATTTTTTAATTTTAAAGATAGATTTTAGTGGAACAGCAAAACTGTCCTGGGCCATCACTTTGTGTTGACATGATTCTTCACAGGTGTTTAACATGGAGCACCCCCCCCAGCCTCTGTCTTCCTTTCAGTCTGCAGGCCCTGTAACAACTCGGTAAGACAGAGCGAGGCGCCAGTCTGTGTTGTGGTGCTGTTTTTGTCCTGTCAGCATTCCACTCCTGCCACCTGCCTCCCTGATAACCATCCCTGACAGAAAGCTCTTAGAATGACAGTTTTCACAAAATAAAAATGTGTTTTCTCTTGCCAGACAATGGCACCCTCACCCAAAACCTTGTGTATCAGACTTTTGACTTGTAATTTGGAAGTTGGCAGTAATACATATATACACAGGCACATGCAGAGTATATTGTATATCTATCATATATATATCATATTTGCAATGAACTGGGGCTTCCAGTCACAGCGGGGATTCGAATCCCGATCCCCCCCCTCCCCACAGTGCAGCAACCTTACCCCATCACTAAAATGCCCAGGCCTCTTAGTGAGGCCCAAGATCGCTATAATATATACACTGTAAATACATATAATATACGGTGTATATATATTTTTTCTTAAATTGATACTGCGGTGATGTACCATGCCTTTTGGACATGGGCCTTCAACAACATACAAAAACTCCGCCTCGCTCCCATCCATTCACACGCCACACTCCCTGGCAGCGCACACTCGTAATGACTTCACTGTGCCTCAGAAAATGAAACCACTTCATCCAAGTATAAGAAAACAAACGTGCATGACAATCTCTACACACGGTGAGCCATACGTCATCACTCATGCTCCTGCCTGTCGTATTTAATATCCACAGATAAACCTAGTGAGGCACGCAAATAATTAGGCAAAAAGATTAATCACACGCGCATCCAAATATCTTAGAAGGTGCTGGGTATCGAAAAAGATCATATAGAATAAAAAGAAAAGAAATACCTGCACACTTACTACAGCTCCAAAAAATAAAAAGTATTTATTTAGTCCATGCTTCACAGGATTTTAGTACAAACAACATTTCGAATTAAGACAATTAAAGGCAGCCATTTGTCTGCCATTTAAAAACACTCACCAGATTATTTGAAGATCCAGCCTACGATCCTTTTGAACAAAGCAATTTATATTGAAGATCCCTCTCAATATGAAATGATTGTCAAAATGCTACATTATACTTTATATTCATTTATTATACTTTATTATATTTTTCTTTCATTTAATTTATCCTAGGCCTTGAAGACCTGTGTGTGTGTGTGTTATTATTATTATTATTATATTATTGATGATTTCTTAGTTAAAGTTCAAGAGCTGGACAGTAAAGCAGGCAGTTTCTTACCCACTGCAGCAACACTTTTAACCCCAGTGTGTAGGCCGACCGAGAGACCAGAAAATGTAATAACACACTTTGAGATTGACTGAGCAGGAGAGTGGAGGGAGGGAGAGACAAAGAGCGGCTATTCTTCACTCCCTCCATCCACTCCCTTGTTCTATTCCATGGGACCAGAGTGTGTCCTCCTCTGTAGGGGCAATGGCACAAGTAAGTCAGGTTTGGAGGTCACTCCAAGCTATACAAAAGCGAATGAGTATCCCCTTCAGGTCGCAGGTTGCAGCCCGATGTGCTGCTCCTCTGTTCACCACTGGCTGACCCCTGTGCCCTTCATCTAATTATAGACACCAGTCCACAGCAGCAAATTTGCTCTTTATTGCTTAATTCTAAAGTCGGTTAACCATTTTATATCTTTAAGTGTTTCCAATTTACAGGCACTGCGTCTGTCATGGTAGGTAGGAGAGTTTTTTGTATTTTTTATTTTCAGGTTTCTTGTTTTCACTGTGGATGGTGGATTCACAGCTCTGTTGATTCTGACAACACATAGGAATTGACTAAAGGAAAGGTGTACAAATGATGTATTCTGTATTCTAGAGCCACCATATGAACTGGGTCAGAACCAGACATGAAAATTTGTTATTCTTATTTGATGATTTTCTATCTATCCCCATTTCCCTAATACAGCATTTGCATCAGGTATGAATAGGTGTGCCACTGCTTGCTGGAAGAGTCACACATGAGAAAAAGTAAATGATTTAATGAATCAATAAATAAATAAAACAATCTCCTCATGGGTTTAAAATGAAATGTTGCTACTGCCAGAGTGACACGACTCACTGAGGGCACCGAGACAAGCTTGGGTACATGGCTGAAAGTCAGGTGTGTTTTAAAGTTGGTAATGGGGCGGGGTTGATGTGCCATGCTGAATTTTACGTTAAGTAGATGCGCCTTAGACTTCTCAAAGCTAGGGAAAGACTACCCTGATACCTTAGATCAGAGTTTACTTTGGCACCCTTTGGACTCAAGGAGAACGTTGGAATTTCAAAGGCATCCTGCTGTGTTCTGCTCAGCTCAGCCTACAAGGTCTGGCGCTTGGCACTGTCGGACATTACACAGCCCTGAAGGGATCAGGTATCTAGAGTACGAGAGGCCAGCTCTCAGAGCAGCCTTGTGTGGACAAACAATATTTAATTGTGTCCTGCCTGAGGGCTGGAGTGCAGCGAGCAGCACTGCACCATGCTCTGCAAGTCTTCGGGCCCTGCTTCCACACTGCCCTCACCTGACTGTAGTTATGTGCTGTTCGGGATGCAATTAACTCTTTGAAGTTCTTGCACCGTCAAACACAACACCAGGATGTAAATCACAGTATCCCCTGGGGCCCGAGTTTCCTGTCAATCTCCCTGATCTTAGATCCCCTCCATCCCCCATGGCTACACTTTTGCTATTAGTCAGTTGCATTAGTCGTTCTTGCAATCCTGTGGCTTTGTGTTTCCATATTAAGTCAGGTCCTTGCATGCCTGTGAACCACCCCCCCCCCCCATCTTTTTACATATCCTGCCCCCCCCTCCAGTTACAGCTTACTGCTGTGTCCCATTTAATGCCTCAATTCAAATTTACAGCCTCTGCCCCCTGTACCCTCCCCCCGAGCCAACACACTACCTGGACGAAGCGCACCAGTAAGTTAGAGGCAGATGAAGCTCTTAGGGGTTCATTTAGCAGTAGAGAGAGGGAATGTTGCCCACAGGTTCACTAATGCATCTCCTGAGTGAGCTTTATGACCTGCTACCCGACCACCTCTGTAACCAAGTCTCAGGGATACTGGCACTATGATATTCATTATGTTTAATGAACCAAAGAAAACCGCAAAAAAACATGCTAACCAATAATTAATAATCTTGCTGTCATAAAACTACTTCCTGTTGTAGAATTGATCAATAAATAATTTCAGTCCACACCGGGTCCCTTTCCGTTTGAATATGGCAGTTTCATTCTGCTGGAATTGTATCATTTGTTTAACAGACAGTTGGTTTTCAGTTTAGTTGTCCATCCCTTTCTTTCTTACACTCTCCCTCTCTCACTCCAGGTTTCCACAGCTCAGACTCCAATGCCCTCTGTGAAAGGGTCACCTAGTAGCCCCCGAGGGGACGGCACTGTGCCCTCTAACCCCAGGAGGCCGTCCATCGTGTTCCGTGGCGATGTGTTCCTGCTGGAGGAGGACCCCATCCTGGTGACCTCAACGAGCGCCCAGATCTCAGGCCCTGGGCGGCTTGGGGGGAAGCCTGAACCTGACTCTGCAGATTACCAGGATGTCACTCTGTCCTCCTCCGGCCCACCGTCCAGAGCTGTACCCAAGGGTGGCCACAACAGCGTCTCAGGCAAGTCAGAATCCACGTCCAAACTCCAAGAGGAGAATGTTACCACGGACAAGAGGAAGCAGGATTCGGGCGAGAGGACCCGGGGCTCATTTCCAGGGAAACCCTTGGACGACATCATAGACTTGGATTCTTCCACCTCTTCTTCCTCCTCTTCCATCCTGACCAAAAAGTCATCTCAGGGCTTCTTGGAGGGAAAGGGCCAAGACATGCCCCACCCGCGCCTCCCCACGCCACTTGACCCTGATGCCAAGCTGATGATCGAGGAGGAACTGCTGCTTCCCTTGCAAGCAACACCCCCTAGAGACAACAGCAGTGGGCCGGGGGATGCTGGGACAAAGCAGGATGTGAACGCCACCAGCACAGGGAACAGCAGTGTCCTCCAGCAGCATGCAGAGGGGCAAAACAAGCAGAGGGTTGCAGGGAGCAAAGAGCTGATGGGCACCGTCACACTTAAACCCCGGGTGGGAGCAGAAGTGCAGGGCTCCGATGGCAGGCTGTACCGCCTCCGGCAAGGCCCCCCAGGACCACCTGGACGTCCCGGACGGAGGGTGAGATTCCTGTTCATTTGTTTTTGTTGTGGTTGTTTTTGTTGATATGGTGTTTTACTCAATGGCAACAGCTACAAGAAGTGTTAGCAAAGTAGTGGGCGCATAGATACTGGTCATACAGACACTGATGGGATCTTCAGGTTGGAAGCTGGAATTGAATAGGACTCAAAACTACAAATCTCACACTCTCATTCTCCATCTTTGTTTGCGTTTAAGTTGTTCTTTCTTTACTGAATACAGAAGTACAATCTCACACGAGGCCTCCTCACAGTCTAGTCAAACTGCAGGAACTCTTCACGGGCTCAGATCTTGTGGGGCTAAAGCATGCAGACTGAACAGATGAGTTAATTTCCTTAATCAGACCCGATTCATTTTAGAAAGGAGTCTGTAGCGAAGAAGTTTGTGTAGAAACCTGCCCTGTGTAAAACCCTGCTGGAATGAAGGGGCCAGGTGGCAGCTTCTATTCCATCTGGACAGGATCTAGATTACCAGTTCTGTAAAATTACCCAAATCACACCCAGATGATCAGTGACTTACTTCCAGTCTGGAAATGGCTGTAGGATGCCCTGCTGGTCATTTGTACAATTTTAGAGTTGACATAGCAATGGTAACCCCCCCTCCCCCCTCCATAAAACTGCATGTTTTAAGTTTGCCTCAGTTCTTGACTTTTGGTTTTATTTATTCAGTTTCAGTTTGACAAAGAGCAGGAGAAATCGGAGCATGTCCACAATTTCAACGCTGAGAAGTTCTCAGTTCAATTTACGTGGCATTTCGGGAATGTGTTTTCTGTTGCTTTATTTTTACGTGTTCGAATTCAATGTGATCTGCAGGACAGCGCTGTTCTCCGACGTGCTCTGTTGACCCACAAAGCCTGAAACACATTTTTAGAACAGGTATCGATGAGGGGTGGAACGAGGGGTGGATGTATATGTGTAATGGAGGAGATGAGTCCTGCTTAATTTCTTAATGACTTGGTTAAGATGCACAACTATACTGATCACTGCCAATCTTGAGATTTAGGTGATTTGTGGAAAACTTTGGCTTAAGGCTCACATACAGTACTGATGAACACAGGGGGATTTGGAGGTATGTGCCTGAGCACTTCACAGGGTGAACTGGAATATCAGTGTTCCTCCTCAGAGTGTTGGGATCCTTCTGAAATTCCCACACAGCTGTTCCCATCATTGGATTCCCTGACAAGAAACAGCCCTGGCTCCCTGTTCCCTAGTGTTCTCCTGATAGAAGCTGTTATTCAGCATTCACAGATCATCATTCAGCAGGAACAACGGACACTAGTTTATTAGTGGAATTACATTTCAGCTTCCTTGTATTCACTGTACAGCATCTGCATGAGAGTTAGTGACTTTGCATGCCATTGGATGACTTGAAATGAAGTTAAAAATATGAATGTATTTATTTATCATTATTTTCATATACTGGATTGTTATAAAAGTATACAATTTCAAATAATTATTGTGAAAAAACATACATATTTCAATTGTTTTTTTTGTTCCTTCCTTGCTTTTTCCTTCCTCTAGATGTTTAGTAGGAGCTCTGTGGGTGACCCTGGCAAGTACTTGTGCATTAGAAATATGTAGTTTGATGACAATACATTTTTGAAATTGCATATTTTTGTTATAACAACCCTGAATATTAACATCTATATTCTTAATAAGGGGAGGTTTATATTCCAATACAGCTCAGTATATAAATGTCTAAGCTGGAATCACCAAATTCTTCACAGGGAACGGTACAAGCACTGGTAGCTTGGTTAGGCCTCACACCGACATTCCAGACGCGTTTGACAGTTGCTTTCCAAGCCACACAGTTCAATCACCCTCGCATTAATAAGAGGAGTTTTGATGTTGTGTAGCTGTAGACGGCTTTTATGTATCCCAGGGAACATACAGCTCTACATGGGACCTCCTGGGTGTGTTAACATGCTCAGACATGGAGCGTGGCACTTAACACTATGTAAGTAGACAGTTCATTGTAGGATCCCACCAAGATGAATGCAGACATGAAGAATACTTTTAAAGTCATTGATTCATGACAAAGGTGACGCATGTGCATGTTTATCTTTTAAACTTTCTCTTCTGAAGTGTGATTTTATTTTCACCGAGTGCGATCATCTTTGCTCCACAGAGGCAAAGGTCCTGACACAGTAGGGGCGGGGGCAAACATACAGAGCATGATTAATATAACAACAGAGGTGCATATTCACATCTTCATCTCTGCTGTCTCTCCTCTCCTTCTGAAATTGTTCTTCGTGGGAATGATGGAGAGCTTCCAGGAGGGCTAATTTGAAAATGTAATATTTGGTTTAGACAAGTGTCATAAAAGCTCAGTCCAGGGTTGCACTAATCTTGTGGTAGCACTTAATGGAGGGACACTGAAAATTGTTACACACACTGCATGGTTTTCTATACGACAGATTGCCTGACATCTTCAGAAAGCCCCATTTTTACATTCACAGCAGCGTTGAGTTACAGTGTCAGCGCGGTCTGTGACAGCGTGGGGCTGGGGTTAAGCCTGCTGCCTGACAGAAGCTGTGCACCTGATTTTGTATTTGTGCTTTAATTGCTTCCTCAGCCCTGAATGTTTTCCAGAAGAGCAACCCTCAGCAGCTGTTCACTCTCTCTCCCTTTCTCTGTCTCCCTCTTACTCTCTCTTTCTTTGTCACTCTCTTTCTGGGTTTATTGTCAGCACGCTTTAACTCAGGCAACCGCTCTCTCTCTTTCTCTCTTGGACTCTCTCTCATACATACATGCAGACACACACACTCCCTTGTCTGCCTATCAATTTTGCCCTCCCCATTAAAACAAAGAAAATAAGAGTATCAAACCCAGGTGGAATAGACTGTTTATATGTATAGTACAGCAACAATTGGTACATGTTATCTTCCTGGGAAAACAAATATTTACTTTTAATTTTGCTACTGTGGTTTGTAGAAACATGGAGAACCAGGCCCCCATGTGGCCCTGTGTAAAGACGTACCTCCTATTCCCTAAATTGCCACCTTCCTGACTGGCCCTGTGTTAAAGTACTGTACCCATTCTACTGTCAAGCTCATTTCCAGGAGTAGTGTTTTTGTACTGTGGAACTTGACTATTGTACAGAGTTGTATTTATTTGTTGGTGTGTTTGTTTATTTATTTATCTGTGTTTTGTATTTATTCATTTATTTATGTGCATCAGGGCTGTGCAGGACAGAGGGGCTACCCTGGATTTAAAGGCGACAAGGTAAAGAGGATGACTGTTGCTGCTGCCCAGAGGATGGAGAGACAGTGGTGTAGGCCAGTGTCAGAGATCTCTTTAAATCCAACATTAGCAACCCAGAAACTGCTTCTGCTTCACAGATAAGCGCTTGCATTAAGGAGCAAGTAACAGAAGACACTGTGCTGTGCATTGCAGTACTAGACTGGGCTATAATGCACTGTACTGTATAATGTCTTGCCCTCTCTGGGTGCAAGGCTGCTCACCACTACATTGAGGCCCTCCCTGAAGCCTTCCAATCATGCATGAGCGAATCTTAGGGATAGTGATGTAATGTTTTCTCACCATATTTTGATACTTTATTGTGAAAGGTGCTATATACACTATAATATGGCTGTTATTGTTGTTGTGGTCGTTCTTGTCATCGTTGTCGTTTTTACCCGTGTGCTGACTGCGGGTGTGTGTTTGCAGGGCATTCGGGGCATAATGGGCCGGACCGGGCCAACTGGTCAGCCGGGTCCCCCAGGACCAGCAGGGTTGCCCAGCCTGTACCTGTGGCGGAACACGGAGGAGGAATGGGCGGCGTTCCGGGTGAGTCCGAAACTTCACTTCTGGAACCACGGTGGTGTGGTTGCCCCCTGCTGTCATCATTCAAATACTGCATATCCAGCTGGCATCGGAAAACACGGAGAGATATTCACTATAACACTATAACTATGAATTATATCCTTAGTATACTTGCCCCACTTTAAGTCCAAACCCCAACCCTAGCCAAGACTTACATTTTAAGCTAAGCCCATGTGCATATATGTGCGATTCAGCAAACCAAGTAGAAACACAACCCCCAAACCTAACTACAGTTCACTGGGACTCTACCCCTGATCCCAGCCCAGACCAAAATGGAACCATAATCTTATCACTTATTTTAATTTCGGTGCCAAAGCGAACTAAATCACTCAATACTCAAGATTGACACCTAAATGTAACCTATGTAACATGCAAATGTACCCTGAACAGATGTTTTTGTTTTTTTGTTGTTTTATAAACTTACATTTTTTCTGAAACCTCCAAATCTTCAATTAACAATCAGTCAGCCCTAGGGCTCAATAATCATCAGTCTTTATTCTGTCCTGTGATACTCGAGTGAAGCAAAAACAAGAAAACTGGTCTGGATTATGGCATGTGAATCTGTCCTGACAATTTCTGCTTGGTTTATTCCGTCATCTGTCCTCATTTGTTCTTGTATATAAATATATATGTGTGTGTATATATAGGTACACATTTATTTATAGCAGAGCCTTACAGAGGAAAGTCTTCCAAGGCAGTGGGTGATAGCGGTGGCCATCACTGCTGTCTAATGCTGCGCTGCTCGGGCTATAAGTGGAAGATGCCACCCCCGGTTTCCCGGAAATTGCATCGGAGCAACACGCAAACTGGGCTGTGCAAGGCAGCCAAGCTGGCTGGAAGACTCGCCCCGTCGGTCTTCATAGCATTCTCATTAGGCTTCCTTTCATTCTATTTCTGAAAGTAAATTTCAGCTTTGTCAAAGACCACATCCATGAGCAAAGCCAGCATGCAGTAATTGAAAGCAGTTGCAGAGGGCAGTCACCAGTCAGGGCAGCTCTCTTCTCTACACAAGATACTCTGTTTCATTGAGTTGCATCAGAGCAGATTATTCACAGTAATGCTCGGAGTCTCGCCTGACTGCCCCGGCTCTGTGTTTCCTGTATGACCTATTTTAAGCACCGAACAGGTCGAGTGCAGAGTGCTCTGGCAAAGATGGACTCTTCCAAAGAATGAGATCTGGAAACATTCTGACGCCTGCGTCGGAATCAACCAGTTTTAAGATCGGTCATCCACACTTACAGGGCTTTAAAACTCTCCATGACTGTGATGAGACACCGGCCCCTGAGAAGCCAAGGAGCCCTTAAATAATTTTACAAGGGAAGCAGCACAGGAATCTCAGTCCGCCTTCCGCTCTGTACATAACGTAATCCAGAGAGAGATGAATGCATTGTTTGAGGGTCAGGCACTTGCCGGGGCATTGGCGATTACAGCCCACCACAGACACTGACTGGGTGTTTCCAGATGTGTCCTACCAGTCCTCTCTGGCTGCTGCAGAGTCCTGGGGGGCAGTCTGAGCGCTGCTGCTGGAGCCAGGTGTTGTGTTTGGAGGGGCATCGCCAGGGCAGGTGGTCAAACAGATGTTCAAACCCCCAAAGTGCTGGATTGAAAGGCAGAGGAAAATAAACGCATTCACCACCTCTCTGTGAACTAGGCTTTACAGCACAAAAGATTGCGCTGTTTTTATTTATTTATTTACTCGTTTATTTATTATTATTGTGTTTGTGTCCCATGGTTTATGTTTTATGGTAAACGGGAGGAAGGCAGCGTCCTGTGTCCCTCACCTGCGGTTCTATGGAGGGTTTACTGAGCCTCCTCCTCAGTCCTCCCTCTCCCACCTCCACCTTGCCCCAGTCTCTCTCATTCCCCCCTGTGTTTATGTCACAGCCTTCCTATTACATGCCAATACTATCTGACTTTTAGGGAATTCCTTATTATATATAACTTCTTGTGTGTTTTTGCTTTATTCCAGCAAACGTCATTCTTCCAGTTGCTGCAAGCGGGCTGGCCGGTAAGTACTGATCCGAGCGTGAGTGTGTGTGAGGGCAGGAGCATCAGCCATGAAGCTGAATGTGGACAATTGCCAGTCATGCTTGTGTGTCCATTCTGCGTCCGTGCTGTGTGCTGACTGTGCTCTCCTCTTTCCGAGTTGTTTTCAGAGGGAGCAGGGGCCTCCAGGACCAGCTGGCGAATTTGGGAAGCCAGGGCCCCCAGTAAGTGTCCACGCCGCCACCACACACTACTACAAAACACAGGCAAACACAGTGAGGCTCGAACAGATGCGCGCAGATGTGCACAATGATGCTCACAGGCGCACACAGACACAGTGCATGTGCTATGGTGTGCTATGGAGATATAGATTGGGCAATAACCCAATGTGACGGACACTTTCCATGTCATACATCTGCATTGCAGCTGAGCTCAGGTGTACGGATTTGTGAGACGGAATTAATTGTACAATGATTTATTTATTTATTTACAAACTTTAAAACCATTTAAAAAAATGTGACTTCTTAGTAACAGTGTTCCGGTAATACCTGATTTCTCCATCCTCTCCTCTAGGGTGTTCCTGGAGATCCCGGCGAGAGGGGGCTTCCTGGGCGCAGAGGCTATATGGTACTCCTATTTTATTTTATTTATAACAGGGTTTTCAATCTGAACTGGAACGGTGCTGCGGGGGCGTTTCATTGTCCATTTTATCAAAGTGACTGGAGTTTTAATCCTTCAAACAAAAAAAATTAACTGGTTCCATTCTATCCAAACTGTACAGATGCAGGTCGTGAATTATAAAACGCTGCTGTGGTTCTGCAGGCTATTCCAACTGATGTAACACATTGTCTCTCTGTCCCTCCAGGGCCTGGGCTTAAGCATGGGAGGAAATGAGCTGTAATTACACTTAACTCTCAACACATTTCGCTGCTGCCGCGACACTGCAGGCCTGACCATTTAGACAGCAGGAAATAATTACCCCAGACACTCTGCAACCCTCTGCCGCAGTGTGGCCTACCCCTCACAACCTGCCCTTCGACAGGCTAATTAATTTTCAGACTGTGCCCCAGTGGTGTGTAATAGTCAAACACCCTGACGGCTTGTCCTGCAGGACTGAGCATCTGGTGTCTCCAAGACAACCTTCCCAACTTCCTTCTTTCTCTCTCTCTCTCAAAGTGTCCCTCTGGTTCTGTGCGGGTGCTCTGCTCTTGACACTGCCTTCTCCATTCCCCCGGTAGGGCGACCCAGGTCTGAGGGGCGTGTCCGGCCAGGCTGGGTATCCGGGGTCAGATGGAGTTCACGGGGTCAACGGGTCTCCAGGGCCTCCGGGGATGCCAGGCCCACAGGTAAGGTCCAAGGTTGCCGGTGAGATTTGCGGACTCTCTGTGCCCTTCCATGTGTCCTATCGTCACGCAGCCGCTGAGGATGAGGAGTTTATCAAGTCTGGCCCTAAACAAGAGTGTAAATGATCATTCAACACCAAACCAACACATGGTTATTGTTTATGTTTGTGTCTTTGATTGTGTCTCATTCGTGTCTTTTAGGGCCCTAAGGGTTATAAAGGGGAAACGGGACACAAAGGAGAGAAGGGGGATGAGGTGAGTGAGGACGATCACTTTCTCCTTACAATCTGTACCTCCTCAGATCACCCATCGATGCGGAGAAGACAGCCAGAGCCCCACCCCATTTTCAATCTAAACTAAATCCAATTAGACTAAGATAAGATCTACACAAACCGCACCAGATAAGGGGTTCGGCAGTGGAAACGTCAGCCAGCCTTCATCTTCCTGTGTGGAAGAGTGTGTGGGAGAGGTTGCGGACATGCCTGTGATTCAGCAATGCCTCTCTGAATCTGCTCCCTCCACTGGCGGTGTTGGCGAGGTGGACTGTCTGCTGTGTGGAAGCGTGGTGCTGCAGGGCTCTGTGTGGCATGTGAACACGACACGAGCTCTCTGCTCCTGAGAGGAGTGCAGCTGTCCCACCGTCAGTTCGATCAGCTGCTCAGTTGCTCGTTGTCCCTGAAGCCTAATCTTAGGAACCCACAACAGTCCGCTTTAACTGTGTAGATTTGTCCAAATTCCAAGGTCCAGAGCCTTCACCTGTTGCCAGTCCTGAAATGTAACCATCTCTTAATTTCTTCACGCAGACAGTCTTTACTTCACTTTATTTAAATCTCTATATCATGTATTTCCAAAAACCTCAAACCTGCACACCTTTCTTTATGCTTGTGCATGCTTTGAATTGAAAACCCCCTCTGTCTGCAAACGTCCACTCTCTCAAGACTGAGGGGATTCAGTTCCCGGTGTTGGCTATATTGTTATATAGGTCAATAATTGATAACTTCCAGAGCGGGAATTCACAGGCACAGAGTCTCCAGAGATTGTATGAAGCTCATTACTGCAGCACCTCACCACCGCTCTCCCCCTTCCAGTATGTGAGCTATTCCAGTTATCTGGATTTAACCAGTTTACTTAGCTCAGAGCTCAATCTCTTTATTACTGCTTTAGTCATTGTATTAAAGACACTTTAATCACAGGATTTATCTGAAAAGCAACTACCTTCCATCTTAAATGATCTATTTATTTT
Organism: Amia ocellicauda; assembly: GCF_036373705.1. NCBI lineage: Eukaryota > Metazoa > Chordata > Actinopteri > Amiiformes > Amiidae > Amia > Amia ocellicauda. Next base: position 13,234,428 of record NC_089858.1, on the reverse strand, counting down.
TTTATTTATTTAATTTACTTATTTATACTTGCCTCCTATGACATGCTCCTGTCCCCTATGACACCACGCTTGTCCCCATATGACATGCCCCCGTCCTCTACGCCCCTGCCCATCCCCATTCAACACGCCCCCTGTCCCTACGATACGCCATTGCTGTCTATGACATTTTAACGACATACATACACTACTACTATGGGTGAAGTAAGAAGTGTTCTTGAAAATGTCGGCATTTGTTTAAAGTTTGCAAATTGAAACAGGGAAGTATTTCAAGGTGGATTTAATAATTTTGTCTGTTTTTTTAATTTTTTAATTTTGAAGGGTTTCTTTGGAGAAACAGGGCCCCCTGGAGACAAAGGGGAGAAAGGCAAGAAGGTAATTAAATTGTTAACGGATTAACCTTGTTCTGCTATAGCTAGTGACAAAACACAGTGAGACACCCGAGAAATATGATTAAATGGAGTCGGACTGCATTATGGGAGCCTGCACCAGTCCAATGACTGTATCAGTGTTTCAACAGTATAACCCAATACAATGTAAACTCAGAGGTAGTCAATCTTTCAATGAACAAGTGTAACTGTACCCAGTGAATTAAAGGAAAGTTCACTCTTCTCAGGAAGATAATCCAATGCTGCCCTCTGTTGTTCAGAAGGAAGTACAGCAGTTAAACATGCAGTGAGAGTGCTATACAGTGAATACAGTGTAGAACCTTCACTACGAAGGTTATTTATGTTGTTATTATTAGACTTATTATTTTTGTAAACCTGACAAAACAAGCTGCTATTTTTCACACCCCTCTAAAAGACAGCGTGTGGGAGTGGGTGAATACAGAAATGTATCCTCCTCAGTGTTTAAGAGAATCTCTGTGACAAAACAGTGTTTTTCTGAATGCAAGAAAAAAAAACAGCCTCTTTCGCTGCTGGATTGGCGAGTGACGTTTTACCTGTTTGTATCTCTCTCTCAGGGGTCAGAGGGCGAGGCTGGGCTGCCGGGTCCTGTGGGTCTGCCTGTGAGTTGACAGTCTCTTTGTCCGTCTCTATGTCTGTCTCTATGCCTCGCTGTCCCCACCTGCCATCTGTCTGTCTGTTATTTAAACCAAAGGAATAACATCTAGACCCTGCCCTCAACATAAAGCCCTTGACCTAGCTTCTGAAGCTTTTAACGGTCTCCTCCTGCATGTTGACCTCTCTACTTCATGTCCAGTTTATTCTATGCCTTGTGCCAAGTTCCTCCACTGTGCTGTCTATAATAATCTCCCTCTTGTCCATCTCCTCATATTCTACTCCAGGGCCCACAGGGCAACAGAGGGCCACCAGGATTGCAAGGGCCACTGGGACAACCTGTGAGTAACCATGACTGTTTCTTTACCAGGTCAAGCATGAACTTATATACATGTAGTGTGTCTGTGTAGTACAGCGGACCACATGGCCAGGCAGGATGTCTGAACCATGTTGCAAACTTGAAATCAGCACACCTTATGAATGAGTTGCACTGTGGGGGATGCCTAAACCTTGTGAGATCTTGTTTGTGGTGTTTTAAAAAAAAAAAGCCTGAAACTGACCCTATGAGGGGGATGTGCTTGTCACTTTAATTTGTTTGTTTGTTTTTCACGACCTACCTTGTTTCGTGTAGAACAGTTAAGCAGTGCATCAAGTTCAGTGGCCAACATGAATGGGGCAGAAGTGTTCATGTGTGCAGTCCTGTGGAAACAATATTGAGTGACCCTATGTATGTCTGTGTGTGCGTGTGTGTGCGTGTGTGCATTTTTCTTCCAGGGGGAGTGTGGCGCAGTGGGACCAGGCGGCCCCCCAGGGGTTATGGTGAGTGCAGTGCAGTGCGACGAGGCGAGTTCAGGGGGTTCAGGGTAGGAGCACACTGTGCGTTTGATCTCCAGACACAGTGAAGGCAGGGTGGGGGATTGGGGGATTGTGAGTCGGGGAGTGACACACATGGTTTGCAGGGGCCTCTAGTTGATGGATAAAATGTGCTGTACATTTTTCTTGGCTCTCAGAGGAATTGTGGATAATTTTAAAATAATAATAGACACCAGCTGACTCAGTCCACTTTGCTGACCTAAGGCTACTCCCGGCAGAATCAGATCTTAGTTATAGACTTCTGGTTCTGGATTCAGGCACATCAGCTCTAACCTACTGCAGTCCTCATCACCTCTGTCCGGCTAAATATATTCATCAGTTGGATCAATGAATGCAGTAAGACAGCAGTGTTGCAGAGTTTTGTGTGACAGTGATGCGTTTCTTCATCCTGTCTTTCTGTGCTATCTGTTTTGCTTGTCCTCTCCTGTACTGTCTGTCCTGTACCTCTGTCCTGTCTGTAGGGAGCAGCAGGCCCGACAGGAGATGTGGGCGTCCAGGGTGTCAACGGCTCCCAGGTGAGTGAGCTGCCCCAACAGCTGTCGGGGGGGGAAAGAGGGGCAACAACACTGGGTCACCCTGTAACACATGGCTGTAAATTCCTAATGGATGAATGTGTGAGTGTCATAGGAATGATATCCCCATACTGGCTCAGCTCTGATGCTAATCCCACGCATTAGCCTCTAATATTCGACCCTAGTCTGTAGCCCTGAACCCTGAACCCTCACCTGATCTGTCATTCATGCGATTTACATCAGAGCTCGGAGGAAGTGCAACCAGACGGGATTCAAACATTAATTCATTGGGAATTGGCGGCCATGATGTGAGCGCACTGTGCAGAATGGCTTGCTCTTTTTTGTTCCCCTAACATTAATATTTCACTGTGCCTTGCAGGGGGAGTCGGGTCCTGCTGGTGCAGCTGGTCCCCGGGGTCCCCAGGTGAGAGCATGCCGTGCAACACATCTGCGCCCCTTTCAAAACACCCACCTTTTTCAAGCTCAGCCATCCTGCATCCTGCCTGTGGTCTTCATCCTCTCTGTGTGTTTTTTGTTTTTCTCTCAAAACCCACAGGGTCCTCAAGGTTTGCAGGGAGTGAGGGGCCCTCCTGGGGGTAGGGGGCATCAGGTGAGTCTTTTCACCGCAACCGGGCTACCTAAGCCAGTTAAACTGTCCAGAGTGCAGGCAGCAAAGGATCCACATGTCTATAATAGGTGGAGGTGGTGGCTAGTGTTTTCCATTCACAGGTAAAGAGATTAGGTAGCCACTAGACAGACTCGATACTTCTAATATCATTTGACATCACAAATCAAGGACAATGTGATTTAGGCCGACCTTGTGGTTTGGGCTTGTTCTCACTTGACACATGGGTGTGGGATATACACTCACCTAAAGGATTATTAGGAACACCTGTTCAATTTGTCATTAATGCAATTATCTAACCAACCAATCACATGGCAGTTGCTTCAATGCATTTAGGGGTGTGGTCCTGGTCAAGACAATCTCCTGAACTCCAAACTGAATGTCTGAATGGGAAAGAAAGGTGATTTAAGCAATTTTGAGCGTGGCATGGTTGTTGGTGCCAGACGGGCCGGTCTGAGTATTTCACAATCTGCTCAATTACTGGGATTTTCACGCACAACCATTTCTAGGGTTTACAAAGAATGGTGTGAAAAGGGAAAAACATCCAGTATGCGGCAGTCCTGTGGGCGAAAATGCCTTGTTGATGCTAGAGGTCAGAGTGGGCCGACTGATTCAAGCTGATAGAAGAGCAACTTTGACTGAAATAACCACTCGTTACAACCAAGGTATGCAGCAAAGCATTTGTGAAGCCACAACACGTACAACCTTGAGGCGGATGGGCTACAACAGCAGAAGACCCCACCGGGTACCACTCATCTCCACTACAAATAGGAAAAAGAGGCTACAATTTGCACAAGCTCACCAAAATTGGACAGTTGAAGACTGGAAAAATGTTGCCTGGTCTGATGAGTCTCGATTTCTGTTGAGACATTCAGATGGTAGAGTCAGAATTTGGCGTAAACAGAATGAGAACATGGATCCATCATGCCTTGTTACCACTGTGCAGGCTGGTGGTGGTGGTGTAATGGTGTGGGGGATGTTTTCTTGGCACACTTTAGGCCCCTTAGTGCCAATTGGGCATCGTTTAAATGCCACGGCCTACCTGAGCATTGTTTCTGACCATGTCCATCCCTTTATGACCACCATGTACCCATCCTCTGATGGCTACTTCCAGCAGGATAATGCACCATGTCACAAAGGTCGAATCACTTCAAATTGGTTTCTTGAACATGACAATGAGTTCACTGTACTAAACTGGCCCCCACAGTCACCAGATCTCAACCCAATAGAGCATCTTTGGGATGTGGTGGAACGGGAGCTTCGTGCCCTGGATGTGCATCCCACAAATCTCCATCAACTGCAAGATGCTATCCTATCAATATGGGCCAACATTTCTAAAGAATGCTTTCAGCACCTTGTTGAATCAATGCCACGTAGAATTAAGGCAGTTCTGAAGGCGAAAGGGGGTCAAACACAGTATTAGTATGGTGTTCCTAATAATCCTTTAGGTGAGTGTACATTGATATGCCTCCCAGCAATATATATTGTGCAATGGATTTGTGAGCACCCTGCAATGATTTGTTTCTGGCAAGTGTTTGAGGTTCAAGGAGAGGGAGATAACTCAGCTCCAGTCAGAATCTGTGCAGAAGCTGCAACAGTACAGGGCACATGAGTTCACACTGGTTACTGATTGTAAGCCAACATTAATAAAACACACAAAACACATTATTTTCCTGGCCTTTGGGAAGTGCCAGACTGATCGTGAGGCGGGCAGGCCAGCCAGAGTACAGAGGTTCCTGAGCTGAGGGTGGCGGGCTGGTGAGCTGGCTGCCCCCTTCACCCTGCCGCCATCCCTGCCTCTCCGGCATGCTGCTCATACTCCACACCACAGCTGTTGTGGTGCAGTTGAGACCATGAAGTCTGGCTGCGATGACAGATTAGTTTTGTGTGACTGCCCTGCTCCTTGTGTCTGAGAACTCCTGCCCCTCCAGAGAATCACCTCAGACTCTCTTGATTTTGAAATGATAGGATTTCCGTTCACTTAGAAAAACACACACGTCTATCTATATTTGATTTTTTCCCCTTCTTTTCTCACATGGCTCAGATTTACTGTAATTTAGCCATTTAGCCTTTAGATTTGGATCTTAGAGTCTCGTCTAAAACGTGTGTGTGTGCCAGCTGTGTGTGTGATTGTTTGAATTGTGATTTTGCAATAGTGCAATTTTGCATGTTTTGTGTGTGTGTTGGATTGCAAACAAAAAAAATCAAGCACGCCCCACCCCCCAAGAGCTTCTCACAAGGGTAGTGTGTGCAGGTTGGGGCCCCCCCGCTCAGGATTCAAAGCACACCACAGGTGCAGCACAGTACAGTCTATGACAACCACGTGTCTCTCTTCCTCCAGGGACGGCCAGGGCAAGACGGGCTCCCTGGTCCAAAAGGGGACACAGTAAGTTCTGAAGTTTTAGTCCAGTTTCCTTTTTCCTTTAAAAATACAGCACTTTTGGTGCTGTGTGCCTTTGGGTATTACTTAAAATAATAAAAAGAATAAATAAGAATAAAAAGTAATACAAATAATGAATTATGTCCTTTTGTCCCCCACACTCCAGGGCAAGATGGGGCCTGTGGGAGACATCGGAGCCCACGGACTCGAGGGCCCCAATGTGAGTAGAGCCCTGCTCTGCACTCATCACTGTGATGGGAGAGGCTGGGGCCACCATGTGTCTGCAGCCCGCCCCTTTGACACATGTGTTTCATATTAGTTATTGCCAAGTGGTTTAGCAACCGAGTTAACCTCCACACTGTCAGATTGATTTAAGATTGCAGGATATAGAGCCATTGTCATATAATATGAAGCCTACAGATTGATTCTAACTGTACTTTCTCTCTCTCTCTCTTTCTCTACGCCCCCCCACCCCTCTCTGCCCCAGGGCTTCATTGGTCTGCCAGGGTTGAAGGGGATCCCAGGTAGCAGAGTAAGATCTTCACTCTTCTGTTCTTGTTGCTTTTGATTCAACTCATTTGCTGCATGTATGTGGGGGGTGGGGGAGGGTTCTGTCAGGCAAGCTGAGCATTGAGCCGCCCTGTGTGTCACACGTCTGAGCAGTGCTGTGTCCACAGGGGAGCAGTGCCCCCGATGGGGAGAAGGGAGATGCTGGCCAGAAAGGAGAACGGGTGAGTCTACTCAGCTCATATATTTCATTTATTAACTTTAATTCAATTAAATACCATGTTTTTTTGTCAGAATTGCTACCAGTACTGCTGAGCTCAGAATAACTTGTATGTGCTGTCCCTCCTCACTGTGTTGACCTCTCTCTCTCACCCCCACTCTCTCTTTCTATAGGGCATCCAAGGTCCTCCTGGGATCAAAGGTCCTTCGGGAGTCAGAGGTCAAAGCGGTTTCCCAGGATTCCCTGGGGCGAAGGGTCAGGCTGGTCCCTGGGGGATCCAGGTACCTATCTGTGTTTTATGAGGTCCTTCCATTTGTTCCTGTACAAATTCTCTCACTGTTGTTGAACATGAGCCTCTATTAGCGACCGGGATGCTGAGTGTTATGGTGGTCTGAAGAGGAGAGGTTGTTTTTCCAGCGTAATTCATCTGTGGTGTGTCAGCAGGTTAGAAATGATGTGCACACCAGTCCCATCCCGTATCTTGAGCTGCGAATTCTTAATGATTTTCGTTTTTTTGTCTTTTCCGTCTTTTTTTGTTTTGGTTTTTTTGCGGTTTTCTCTAGGGTGAAGTTGGAGACACTGGCCTCCCAGGAACAAGTGGCACCCCAGGGCCCAAGGTGAGAGTTCCTATTTTGCAGTCTCACGTGCGGGGGGTGAGGTGGGACATGGATGGGAGATGAGGAGCGGATGGATTTGTGATCACTAGTGTCATTTATTAGCAGAAGATGGGTTTGCGGGGTTGTCTGTGCACTTATTTCTGTCCCCATAACGCTGCCTAAGCCTAAGCCTTGTGGTTTCATTTCAGGGAAACAGGGGAGCAGACGGCCCAACAGGGAAGCTAGGCCAAAAGGGACCAAGGGTAAGTACTGAGGAAAGAGGGGTGAGGTGTCAGAGGTCAGGGCAATAAGGCTGCCCGCCCCCCACACTGTTTCACAGGAACCCCGCTCGAACATTACAGTAATAATTTCATAATTTAGTTAATATAATGGTAAAGTAACTTGGTAAAGTAACTTGGCTGCAAAATGTTTGAATTTTTGAGTGGAAGGCGAAGAGGTGACGAGAAGCCCTAGCAAATTCTCTCTCTCTCTCTCTCTCTCTCTCTCTCTCTCTCTCTCTCTCAGGGCCGTATGGGACAGCGTGGTCTTGCTGGTATACCAGGAGTGCCGGTAAGTGGTTAAAAAGTGGGAAGCAAAATCAACAGTGGAACAGAATACAGTACAGTACCGCCTAATTAAATACAATACAGTATATTACAATCTCAGTAACAGTGTTACTGAATTCAGCATAGAACATTTCTCAGGGCTCTTTCCAGCACAGACAAATATTGGAACTTTGAAAATGTCTATTGGTTTGCTAAGAAGTATATTGAGCACTGTTTATAACTATTGCACACGGAAAATGAGTATATCTATCTGTTTTCACATGCATGGCTAGTTACATGCACACTTACATGTGTCATTTCCCCTATAGAGAATGAGTTGATTTACATCTGGCTCTTAGTACAGCTGTCCCAGTTGTGTATTTAAAGTGATGGATGTGTCAACTCCTCATCTGGACTTTTTGTGTCCCGGTGTCTCCATGTCCATGTCTGCATGCATGTGTAATTGTCTGTGTGTGTGTCTCTGTATGTGTGTTTTTGTGTGTTCATGCTTGTTGATTGGTGTTTGTGTTTGTGTGTGTGCACACATATGTCCTTGTATGGATGTGTATTTGTGCGTGTGTGTTTATGTGTGTCTCGTGACAGGGTCTGCAAGGCCTGCCAGGAACAGAGGGACCAGAAGGAAAGCCTGGTACACAGGTTCCCATTCTATACCTTTTAATACAATGGTTACTGTGTCTGTACTGTCTGTTGCACGTCCAGCGCTCGGCTTGTGGGGAATGGGTGTGGAGAGCAGCTCAGCCTTCCTGGTTGTTTGATGGTTTCGCTCCTGTAAACACAGAGGGGAGGGAGGATGGGAGATAGAGAGAGCACCTAGAGACATTAAATGTTTATAAGGGCCTGTGATATATACACTAGTATTCAAAAGTTTGGGATCACTTAGAAATGAAAACCTACATGACATGAGTTTGAATAGGAAATATAGCAAAATGAATAGGACATATAGTCATTGACAAGGTTAGAAATAATGATTTTTAATTGAAATAATAATTGTGTCCTTCAAACTTTCATCAAAGAATCCTCCATTCACAGCAATTATAGCCTTGCAGACCTCTGGCATTTGTTGAGGTAATCTGAGGAGATTTCACCCCATGCTTCCTGAAGCACCTCCCACAAGTTGGATTGGCTTGATGGGCACTTCTTACTTACCATACGGTCAAGCTGCTCCCACAACAGCTCAATAGGGTTGAGATCCGGTGACTGTGCTGGCCACTCCATTATAGACAGAATACCAGCTGACTGCTTCTTCCCTAAATAGTTCTTGAATAGTTTGGAGCTGTGCTTTGGGTCATTGTCCTGTTGTAGGAGGAAATTGGCTCCAATCAAGCACCGTCCACAGGGTATGGCATGGCGTTTCAAAATGGAGTGATAGCCTTCCTTCTTCAAGATCCCTTTTATTCTGTACAAATCTCCCACTTTACCACCACCAAAGCACCCCCAGACCATCACATTGCCTCCACCATGCTTGACAGATGGCATCAAGCACTCCTCCAGCATCTTTTCATTTGGTCTGTGTCTCACAAATGTTCTTCTTTGTGATCCGAACACCTCAAACTTAGATTCGTCTGTCCATTACAGTTTTCTCCAATCTTCCTCTGTCCAGTGTCTGTGTTTTTTGCCCATCTTAATCTTTTCTTTTTATTGGCCAGTCTGAGATATGGCTTTTTCTTTGCAACTCTGCCTAGAAGGCCAGCATCCCAGAGTCGCCTCGTCACTTGACGTTGAGGCTGGTGTTTTGCGGGTACTATTTAATGAAGCTGCCAGTTGAGGACCTGTGAGGCATCTGTTTCTCAAACTAGACACTCTAATGTATTTGTCCTCTTGCTCAGTTGTGCACCGGGGCCTCCCACTCCTCTTTCTATTCTGTTTAGAGCCAGTTTGCGCTGTTCTGTGAAGGGAGTAGTGCACAGCGTTGTACGAGATCATCAGTTTCTTGGCAATTTCTCGCACAGAATAGCCTTCATTTCTCAGAACAAGAACAGACTGATGAGTTTCAGAAGAAAGTTCTTTGTTTCTGGTCATTTTCATCCTATAATTGAACCCACAATTGCTGATGCTCCAGATACTCAACTAGTCTAACGAAGGCCAGTTTTATTGCTTCTTTAATCAGCACAACAGTTTTCAGCTGTGCTAACATAATTGCAAAAGGGTTTTCTAATGAACAATTAGCCTTTTAAAATGATACATTTGGATTAGCAAACTCAACGTGCCATTGGAACACAGGACTGATGGTTGCTGATAATGGGCCTCTGTACGTCTATGTAGATATTCCATTACAAATCGTCCATTTCCAGCTACAATAGTCATTTACAACATTGACAATGTTTAAACTGTATTTCTGATCAATTTGTTATTTGAATGGACAAAAAAAATGCTTTTCTTTCAAAAACAAGGACATTTCTAAGTGACCCCGAATTAATAATAATAATAATAATAATAATATTATTTAATACATATAAAAAACTTTCAAACATCATAATGGGCAGGTAATGAAGGGTTAATGTTAAATCAATAACCACAAAATCGCTGTTGTATCACAAAGGCCAATGTGTGTCATAAAAGCACAGAGGAACAGATCAACATCGGTGATTCTCCTCGGCGACTCCCAGTGGTGTCCTGGACATTCGTTCCAGACTAGCTGAGACCCCAGGACACTGCAGGGGGGTTCACAACCCTACAGGGGCTTGCTTACACCTTTTCTAGCCTCTAGTTGAACACCTCTGCTTCTTTGCTGTCGTTTGTTTTGTTACCGGCAAATGAGCTCTTGGCACAAGAGCCCGATTTGTGTTGTGCAGTAGCGCAGTGGCGCGGCGGTGGCGGCTGACTGCTGTTCTCTTCGGCAGGGGGCTGTGGGGACGCCGGGGGGAGCTGGCGGTAAGGGGCCCAGAGTGAGTATCTTCTTTACACAAATTATCGGGTTTGCGCTTTATATATATATATATATATATATATATATGTGTGTGTGTATATAATATATAAATAGTATAGTACAGTAGCCAGTAATGTACAGTCCAGTAGTGATCACAGTCCCACTGTTGTCTGCGAGTTCACTGTTCCGCTGTTTAAAGACAAAGCATGCGGGGGGGGGAAAGGCCTACCACGCACTGTAATGTTTCTCAAAAGAGAAATATAAAGAAAGCAAGAAGGCTTTCATGGGGGGGGGGGCATAAAGGTCAGCCTGGAGACATGGGGACAGGCCAGGAGCTGGGGCAGGTAATTAAGTCACTGCTGTCTCCAGAGGAGCACTTTTTAATCGCCCCCGTCCGCAGCTCCTGTTTCATCTTCCAACATAAAGAACAAGGGCAGGAGTTGTGTTGTGATGACGTATGACCTCTGAGGTAATTTTATGACTGGGATTCAGGTACGCCATGTCTGTGGAGAGCCACAGTACATTGCAGTTCAGTCTCCTTTAGTTTTCCTTCTCCAACCGAGCCCCAAATGACTTCATCGTAACAGTGATTTGGTTACTTAGGACCAGTTAACTTGCTTTTGCAACCTCTACTCCTTGACCCCTTGAAGCATCCTGTAAAATCTGCAGGACTTTAGCTCTCCAGGCTGCTGTCCCTTGTGGGAGTGGAGTTTATTTCCCTTGAGAGTAATAACAGAAACCATCCTTTTATAGTTCTCTAGCCAAGCCTTCATCCCTTTACACTGTTGCATTGGCAGGGCCTAGCACAGATGTTCAATCATAAGCCAGTACAATGAAAGTCTCGCACAGTAGCCATTGTCCAGTGGGAGGTGTAAGAGGTACAGTGTGCTTGTGTAAGAACACAGTGTGAAAAATGGACCATCAGCCAAGAGAACTGCAGCTTGCAGTTTGTCTGAAGACTGACATATCTCTCTCCTTCTGTCTCTTTCTTTCTCTCTCAATCTCTAGGGTTTCCGGGGGCTGCGGGGAGAGCTGGGGCAGAGCGGCCCCCCAGGACCAGTGGTAGGTACAGTGGCCAAAGCCTGTGTATGTGGTGGGGAGAGCAACAAAACCATCAGAATAACTAATGTACTTGTTGTAAATGTGTGACTGGAGGATTTGACCTTGAACACAATCCTGTTTTAGTTGTCATGAACACAGAACTGTTGTAATGTCTCCCGCTCCCGCTCTCCCTCTCCCTCCCCCCCACCCCTCTCTCTCTGTCTGTCTGTATCCCCAGGGTGCTCCAGGCCGGCCCGGACAAGATGGCAGCCCAGGGTCGCCTGGTGAGAGGGTGAGTAAGACCCAGAGCTCGGCAAGGGGGGGTTGTAAGGATTGGAAGATTGGTACAGCTCACTGTATGAATATACTCTGACTCGATCAACACAAAATAACTGTCTGAATAGCAATACTGTGCATGTGCGTGCGAGTGTTCAAACCCCAGCACGACAGGAGACTGGAGCCGTGGCATGGTGGATCTGTCGCTGTCTTGGAGGTGCCTGAGCACATGGCTTCTGTCCGAGTGAGGCCTGAGCCGCACCCTCTACATGATGTTATTGTATCTCCCACCCCCAGGGTTTCACGGGTAAACCCGGCGTCGAAGGACCTCAAGGAGCAGTGGGCATGTATGTAAGTGCTTCCTGTCCAGGTGTTAACTGGGTATAGCTTGGGCCCAGATGTGCACACAGTAACCCACCTGTTGAGTCAGGCGGCAGGGTTCACAGATGCACAAGACAGATGCACAGCCACTCTCACAGTGCATATACCTATATATATATATATATTTTCCCCCAACCAATCTGTCAGTGTATAAGTGATTTCAAGCAGAAAAGTCAATTAACAAATATGGGTAAATTAAGCAATTAAGTGAAGAAAATGTTCTGGTTGGACCAAAGTCCTGCAGTGGAATAGAATAGAATAGAAGTGCCAGCCTCCATTACTCAGTATGGTAACAAACTCATTAAGGATTTTAAAGTATTATAACTTTCTCACTGACTAGATCTCACAAACATTTATTATTATTATTAAATCCAGCTGAAGTTGATTTTTAATTGTATCTTAGTATTTTAAAGATCTTTAAACACATTTAGGAAAGAGCTCAGTGTGTCTGGTCATCTGTCCCTCGGTACCTCTCCCATGTGTCTGTGTGTCTGTCTCTGTCTGTGTGTATTTCTGTTTCTCACCACGTTTCACCCTTAGTCTTTGTGTGTCTGTCTGCCTCTCAGTGTCTTTCTGACTGTGTCTTGTCTGTCGGTCTCTCAGTGTCTGTCTGTCTCTGCTCCTCAGGGATATCCTGGAACTGTAGGAGATCGGGGAAGGACAGGTCACATGGGAGAAAGGGTAAGGACCCGCTCCTCATCTTTGCTTTCTTCTCCTCCTCATTCATCCTGTTATTTAATTAATGCATTTCCTTCACCATGCAGGCTGAGAAATTATAGAGCTTAATAAACTTAATTAAATGTCTCAGATTTGTTTTAAAAGTCAATTTAACTAGCTGACCGACTACACTAAAAAACTGCAAATAGATATTGTATGGGAGATTGTAATTGTCAGGAAGCACAATTAACCTGTAGATGACCGTGTACACTGATTGTTCATGTTCAAGAGTGAAAATGGTGTAATTGGACTGTACTTGATCAATTATGACCCAGGTCTGGAACAGATAGGGTATGTACACACAGTTTGTAAACTTGTTTTTCTGCCAGGGGGAGGCAGGAGTTCGGGGGCCTCCAGGCCTGCAGGGAAAGGCAGGACCTCCAGTAAGTCTCCTCACTGCTGAGTAATCAACACACAGTAACAGCACACTCCTCACACTGCAACACACACTGCAATCACAATCAGCCCTCGGAAGTGTGCAACCAGCTTTATACAATGAAATATGAAGGTCAAGTGGAATATAACTCACAGGAACTGAAAAACTCATTTAAAAGTCAAGGTCTGCACACATTGTGCATTTTGGGGGGAAAAAAATACACTGGTGGGTGTGAAATGGTCAATACAGGAACAGGTCTCCACTGGCACTCAGCTCAGGGTTCAGTCAATGTCCGTTAGTGACGGCTGTGTGGCCCCGGGGGAGAGGGTCTATGAGTGCTGAGCTGGTGTGCTCTTTTTGTTCCAGGGCCCAGCGGGACCCCCCGGGGAGAGAGGAGTAACCGGTCCACAGGTGAGGACAGCACAGGACAGAACAGTGCCGTACACCACTGTTGCGGAAGTTCACATCACCAGACTTCCTGTGTCCACTAATTCTATTCAAATTGCATCGGAACCCTTGTGGGCAGGAAGTGGTCATGAGTGCTCCGCCAGCCAGCCAGTCAGCCGGGCAGGCCTGAAGCGTGCAGCAGGCTGTTCTATGAACCAGGTCCCAGAGGGAACGAGCTTGCCGGTGTCGTCATTTCACGCTGAGCTCTAAGCTGACAGTAAAAAATGTGAATGTCCCAATTTCAAAAGCCCATTACTCTGTAAATATTTCCATCATATGCATATGGATGGTATAATTTGAAAGGAAATCGCTTAAATGTTCAAGAACAGAACATAGATTGGAGTAACCTAATACACATAACACAAGCTAACGTACAGAAAAGCCAACTGTATTTTATGGTTTTGATTTTCAAAGTCAAGTTTCACATCACCTTAAGAAGGCACCTATATGTATAGCTCTCTGAATCTCCACATATCCCTTCAGTGGCATGTGGACAACAATTGTACCAATTTGTTTGTTGATAGAACAAACAGAACCCACTGTATGAGGGCTTTTGTGAGAGGTGTCTAGGTGCTGTCCAAACACATACCCAAGTGGCCAAACAAAACTTTACTCAGTGGCCACAGATCCCTCACATTCAATTGGATTCCTTTGCAAATAGGCTTGATTTGTTCAGAACACCCTAACGATAAATCCAGTATTTAATATTTGATGTTCAAACACACTTTAAAGAGAGTGTTTACTTCCTGACATTTTGAGCTCTGTACTGGCATGTGTTACTTCTTCCAAAATGCGGATGGTCTTGTTTTGATCGGTAGACTGGTTCAAGAATATGTCAGTTATCTATTTTTTTTTTTAATTCTTACTTAATTTACTTGGGTCAATTTACCCAAGTAAATTTTAGAATGTGTGGGAGGGGTGTGCATGGGGCAAAAATGGGCAGGGGGATTTTTCTTATTACCAAAAGCTTAAGAGGTTAATTAGGTTGAACTTAAACTATTAATTCACTTACAGTGAGGGGAAAAAAGTATTTGATCCCCTGCTGATTTTGTACGTTTGCCCACTGACAAAGAAATGATCAGTCTATAATTTTAATGGTAGGTGTATTTTAACAGTGAGAGACAGAATAACAACAAAATTATCCAGAAAAATGCATTTCAAAAAAGTTATAAATTGATTTGCATGTTAATGAGGGAAATAAGTATTTGATCCCCTATCAATCAGCAAGATTTCTGGCTCCCAGGTGTCTTTTATACAGGTAACGAGCTGAGATTAGGAGCACTCTCTTAAAGGGAGTGCTCCTAATCTCAGCTCGTTACCTGTATAAAAGACACCTGTCCACAGAAGCAATCAATCAATCAGATTCCAAACTCTCCACCATGGCCAAGACCAAAGAGCTGTCCAAGGATGTCAGGGACAAGATTGTAGACCTACACAAGGCTGGAATGGGCTACAAGACCATCGCCAAGCAGCTTGCTGAGAAGGTGACAACAGTTGGTGCGATTATTCGCAAATGGAAGAAACACAAAATAACTGTCAGTCTCCCTCGGTCTGGGGCTCCATGCAAGATCTCACCTTGTGGAGTTTCAATGATCATGAGAACGGTGAGGAATCAGCCCAGAACTACACGGGAGGATCTTGTTAATGATCTCAAGGCAGCTGGGACCATATTCACCAAGAAAACAATTGGTAACACACTGCGCCATGAAGGACTGAAATCCTGCAGCGCCCGCAAGGTCCCCCTGCTCAAGAAAGCACATTACAGCCCGTCTGAAGTTTGCCAACATCTGAATGATTCAGAGGAGAACTGGGTGAAAGTGTTGTGGTGAGAACCTCCTTCCCTCAGCCAGGGCATTGAAAATGGGTCGTGGATGGGAATTCCAGCATGACAATGACCAAAAACACACAGCCAAGGCAACAAAGGAGTGGCTCAAGAAGAAGCACATGAAGGTCCTGGAGTGGCCTAGCCAGTCTCCAGACCTTAATCCCATAGAAAATCTGTGGAGGGAGCTGAAGGTTCGAGTTACCAAACGTCAGCCTCGAAACCTTAATGACTTGGAGAGGATCTGCAAAGAGGAGTGGGACAAAATCCCTCCTGAGATGTGTGCAAACCTGGTGGCCGACTACAAGAAACGTCTGACCTCTGTGATTGCCAACAAGGGTTTTGCCACCAAGTACTAAGTCGAAGGGGTCAAATACTTATTTCACTCATTAACATGCAAATCAATTCATAACTTTTTTTGAAATGTGTTTTTCTGGATTGTTTTGTTGTTATTCTGTCTCTCACAGTTAAAATACTCCTACCATTAAAATTATAGACTGATCATTTCTTTGTCAGTGGGCAAACGTACAAAATCAGCAGGGGATCAAATACTTTTTTCCCTCACTGTAATTGATCCAGTTTAAATGACTTTCCCGTTGTAGCTCTAATCAGTTCCCTAATTAAGTTGCTCTGGGAAAACAAGAAACCGACATGTCTGTGACACTCCGGGACCAGGAGCTGCCTGCCCACAGAGTCAGTCTTTGCACAGGCCACTGCAGGTTGAGTGGTGGAGCAGATAGTTGGGCTGGGACTGAAAAATCAGCTTTACCTCAGAAGATATTCTTCATCTCATTGGTTTCTTGTTGTGATAACAGGATATCACAAGTGAACAGCTGCTGCATGTAAAATGTTTGACAGTGTTTCTGGTTACACATCAGCTCTAACACTGATTAACGGCTGTAACTACGAGATATACGAGTGAGAGTGTGCTTCTGTCTCCCCCAGGGAAGAATGGGAGAGCCCGGCCCCAAAGGGATAGAAGGCATCCCTGTGAGTACAAATATAGCAAGATGTTGCCCGTGTGGACTGAACTATGCTGTTGTATTTGTGTTTGTACTTTACATACCAGCACTGATCTTCTGTTGGTGAGTGAGTGGGAGTGGGAGTGGATTGGTGCTGGGCTCCAGTTATTTGGACTGATCCCCTGACACTGCTGTGTTTCAGGGGTTGCCTGGTCCCCCTGGGCCAGATGGAGGGATAGGCATGCAGGGCCCCATAGGAGAGAAGGGTACCCAGGGTCCACAGGGAACCAGTGGCACCCCTGGATTTCCTGTGAGTCACTCCTCTCTCCTTTCAAATTCAATAAGATAAAATAAATCAACTATTTCCCAACTTATTTCAAACCCTCTCATTCTGTGTTGCAGGGCAAGCAGGGCCTGGAGGGGCCAGAGGGGGCAGCCGGGGATAAAGGGGAGAAGGTGAGAAACGGGGGTGGTGAGGGAGTGATGGGGGAGGCAAGTTCCACATACATTTTACGAAGATATTTATAACAGTGTCGTGGACTGGCTGTGCTTTAAACATCATAAGAACCTTTCAATGCCGAGAAAAAAGTTAAAGCATGCAAGTGTGTCAGTCCATATACTTGTGTGTATTTACTTTATGCATTTCAAAATATATACATTTATCTGAAGTGAATATGTCAATGTGTGTGTGTGTGTGTGTGTGTGTTGTAATTCAGTAGCAGCATATTATTGCCATCTTATTGTCTATCGTTATTGCGGAGGTATACAAATATTTTCCTTATAAGCCATGTGCTATGTGTTTTGCAGGGAGGTGTTGGATCCGCTGGGCACCCAGGCACGGCTGGCCTGGATGGGGAGCAGGTGAGCTGGAGCGGGGGCGGTGGTCTTGGAGGGGTTGGGGGTGGGAACAGGGGTTCGGGCTGGATTGTGCTGGAGATTCTCCACACTGTTGGACTGTCAGCCAGTCACTGTCTGAATCTCCACTGCCAGGATGCACAGTGTGGGTCCTGGAGGGCCACAGTGCCATTGGGCACCACAGGAGCTGTTCAAATGTACAATCCCAATTGACCAGCCCCCTATGCATGAGGACACATACATCCCACTGGGCACCAGAGGATTGAACCCTGGGGCCCAGGTGATCAGACCCTGACCACATGCGAGCTCCTGACAGATTCTTGCCATTTCCTTTACTTCAACTGATGTCGCCCATGAGTGTTTTCCATCTGTCTTCGCAGGGTCTTCCAGGAGTTCCCGGAGATGAGGGTCTTGCTGGGTTGAAGGGGGAGCAGGTCAGTAATACCAGTCATTGGATATACTAACCACTAAACACAATCCTCGTTCCTGCATCTTTCTGCCTCTCCATCTCGTCCATTCAATCTGGGTTCAACTCTGGGTCTGATTGGGTACAGATCTGCAACTCTGGTCTCCATTGTTGTTCCTGCAGGGGGATTCAGGCTCCTGTGGGCTGCCAGGCCCCAAGGGAGAGGCAGGGCACCCAGGGCCAGTGGGATTGAAGGGGCAGCAGGGCGAGCCAGGAGAGAGGGGCAAAGAGGTGAGGAGGGAGAATGCCAGTCATTGAGTAGGGATGCCGTTACCCTTGTAGAGCCTTGTAGGACACTGTATTTTAGGGGACAGTCAGGCCAGGTGAGTGTCTGTGCATAGAGAGGACTGCTGGATCATTTGAAGATGATAATAATAATAATGGCATCTGTTGGATGTGTGTCTTTGTGTTGCTCTGGAATTGTGTATAATGCATCCCAGTAAGAGGCACTGTCTGGACCTGGCTAACTCTTCTCCTCTGTTGAAGGGTGACATCGGGGACCCAGGTGATATCGGCGAAATGGGGGGTAAAGGTGAAAAGGTGAGCAGGGAGATGTATAACACTCACAGCATAGGTCATTGATTTTCAATTTAAAAAGTTGCATCAGCACTTGTGAATTAATTTGAAGTTTGGGGATGTTTAAACGGGGTTCTTATGATTGTGCAGGGAGTGGGAGGCCCCCTCGGACCCCCTGGCCAAGCAGGGCCCCCAGGAGTTGTCGGGGAGAATGGAGAGAGGGGACCAAAAGGAGAGAAGGGCCACGTGGGTATGCTGGTGAGTGTCCGCTCTGTGACAGTGCCAGCTGGTTGCAAGGCTGAGAAACTTCAGCCCACGGACAGTCAAAGACATGCTGTGTTGCTTCTCTCTTTGTCCACATGGTAGCCAAAACAAAAGCAAAACAAACATTCAATTGAACATATCAATTATGATTTTATTTAATTATTTCATCCACTCACTCAAGGTAAACAGTGGAAACTGTGTTTGTGTGCTTTTTGTAAAATGGTTTAATTTTGTGTTAAGAGTCATGCCAACTGGGGTAACAATTGCAGTTTGAAAAGCTCAATAAAACTATGTAGGTCAAAGTCACCAGCTGTCCTAATAATTATATGCAGGCTAAAATGTTAAGATTATGGGTTTTGTTGTGCTTATCAGCTAGACCTGCAAACAGAATTACTGTCCCTTAATTCCTGATTTTCACAGGGTCAGGTGGGACTGATGGGGCCAACAGGACATTCTGGTCTCCCAGGACAAGCGGTAAGGACCACGTCTAACTGAACTTTCCCCTGAATTTATAACTGAAACTGGAATTAACTGCAATGATGAGATCTGTTTGTCAGAAAAGCTTCAATAGTGTGGCTTCTTTATATAGTTGCTTTCTTGTGATTGCTTAAAAAAAAAAAAAAACACTCCATAGGGTGTCACTGTGTCCTATGTGAAGAGCCAGCTTCCGTTCAGAGTAACTCATGCATCTGTGAGTTTTGAATCGTGTTCCTATGGCAGATTGCCATACTGCAATATCTCATTCTGTGGTTTGAATGTACTGCACAATGAGATACTGATAATGATATTGCAACAGCCTTGGATTAAGCAAATCTGATTTTTCATCAGGGGAGACCAGGTCTGACAGGATTGCCTGGGCCAGATGGGCCAAAGGGAGACAAGGTATTTACATCTATGCTTGTTAATCTATGCCTATTGCCTTACCCTGGCAGTGGGATTTGTTCTGGTAGAATGAGGATATCATATTCCTATGCTTTTCCTGCATGTTTAGATGTTTTTTGTTTAGATACTGTGCATGTATTTAGTTTGTGGCACTTTATCAAATCAGATATAAATGATATTCAACATACAGTGGGGGAAAAAAGTATTTGATCCCCTGCTGATTTTGTACGTTTGCCCACTGACAAAGAAATGATCAGTCTATAATTTTAATGGTAGGAGTATTTTAACAGTGAGAGACAGAATAACAACAAATAAATCCAGAAAAACGCATTTCAAAAAAGTTATAAATTGATTTGCATGTTAATGAGGGAAATAAGTATTTGATCCCCTATCAATCAGCAAGATTTCTGGCTCCCAGGTGTCTTTTATACAGATAACGAGCTGAGATTAGGAGCACTCTCTTAAAGGCCAATGAACATCTGAATGATTCAGAGGAGAACTGGGTGAAAGTGTTGTGGTCATATGAGACCAAAATCGAGCTCTTTGGCATCAACTCAACTCGCCGTGTTTGGAGGAGGAGGAATGACCCCAAGAACACCATCCCCACCGTCAAACATGGAGGTGGAAACATTATGCTTTGGGGGTATTTTTCTGCTAAGGGGACAGGACAACTGCACCGCATCAAAGGGACGATGGACGGGGCCATGTACCGTCAAATCTTGGGTGAGAACCTCCTTCCCTCAGACAGGGCATTGATAATGGGTCGTGGATGGGTATTCCAGCATGACAATGACCCAAAACACACAGCCAAGGCAACAAAGGAGTGGCTCAAGAAGAAGCACATTAAGGTCCTGGAGTGGCCTAGCCAGTCTCCAGACCTTAATCCCATAGAAAATCTGTGGAGGGAGCTGAAGGTTCGAGTTGCCAAACGTCAGCCTCGAAACCTTAATGACTTGGAGAGGATCTGCAAAGAGGAGTGGGACAAAATCCCTCCTGAGATGTGTGCAAACCTGGTGGCCAACTACAAGAAACGTCTGACCTCTGTGATCGCCAACAAGGGTTTTGCCACCAAGTATTAAGTCGAAGGGCTCAAATACTTATTTCCCGCATTAACATGCAAATCAATTTATAACTTTTTTGAAATGCGTTTTTCTGGATTTGTTTGTTGTTATTCTGTCTCTCACTGTTAAAATACACCTACCATTAAAATTATAGACTGATCATTTCTTTGTCAGTGGGCAAACGTACAAAATCAGCAGGGGATCAAATACTTTTTTCCCCTCACTGTACCTGTTGTACTCAGAATTACAACAGAATTTTCCCTTAATTGAAACCCGGTCCTTGCGCTGCGGATTGTGCCACCTGTGTGCTGTTCTAGCGGTGCCCTGTGCTTCATTGCAGGGAGATGCGGGGCCCAGTGGAGTTGCCGGCCTCTATGGTGACACCGGACCTGAGGTAAAGCGCTACTTCACACTTCCAATGTTGTATGTCATTGCGTGTCTCTTGCTGCTGTGAGTGGACCCTCATTGGACATGTTACATGTCTGTGGTTGTCACCACGTTGGCTGATGTAGTTTAAGTTTATGCCTACTGTCTTTCTTTCTTGGGATTTGATGTGGGTAAGGCTTATGGTTACTTTTATTCTCCTTTGATACTTTACATGATACTGTGGAGTCTGTGTGTGTGTGTGCGTGTACATTTGTGTGTTGTGTTGTTGCAGGGAGTCTCGGGGCAGCAGGGGCAGAAGGGCGACCCCGGGAAGCCAGGGCCTATGGTGAGTATGACCGCTTCCTGAAAAACAGCATAACTCTCTCCCCCAGCTCTCAAACCTGCATCTTCTCTATAAGTTTGACTTTTACTAGAACAACCATTAAGCGCAGACCTGAAGTCATTCAATTAATTACAATTACAATTATAGCAGTTTTTAAATGATAGACTTCATTGTTATGTTTAATAATTTGATGGCTATGTTTGATTGTCTGTCTGTTATTCTGCTACAGGGCTCCCCAGGGAGGGAGGGGCCCCAGGGGATCACAGGCCATAAGGGTTTTCCAGGGGCAGATGGGGCCAAGGGGGAGCCAGGGGAGAAAGGGGAGACTGGAGAGCAGGTGAGACTGATCACTCTGAGCACACTGCACATATCAGCGGGGGGGACTGGATTTACTTTATTGGCCATGCCCCTGCTGATTGGTTTGGTTAATTGCTTAATTGGTTTAATTTATTCCCACGGCTGTGTGGCTGAGGTCTCTGGTGTTTGTGGTCTGCAGGGTCCAGAGGGTCTTCCGGGGATCAAGGGGCCTCCACCCCTACCTGGGATTCAGGTAAGGATGACACTAACACTCACAGAGAGTAAGGAGGTGAGCGAGCCTTTATAATACTGGGTGTTGTTGCTTTTCTGCATAGGGACGCCCCGGGGACGTGGGGCTGCAGGGACCACCAGGACCAGAAGGGCATGAGGTGAGTCCCACCCATTGCTCTGTATGCTTGTCATACTGGGGCCAGTGTGGAGAGGGCCTGAAGAATAAAGATCACAATCCAGAGAAATTATTTGTAAAAATGAATGAATGTATACATTTAAAAACAAATAAGAAACCGATTGTTAAAAAAGTGTAAATGCATGGTGTCTGTCCAGCTAACCTCACCCCACTCTTTGGTTCCATTTACACCTTAATTATGTCAATGACCAGCAGCAGCATCAATTAAGCATTACATGACTAAAGTGCTGACCGGATGAAAGTCCTTCAGTGTATTGATATCGAGGTGCTGAACTGGCCGGATACAGTAGGTGCGCATCCAGCGCAGCAGCTCTAAATTCGTGAAGTGATTGAGTGCCAACACTGAGAGATGATCTAAACCTCTATGGTCTCGCTGATTTCCTGGTCTCACGTGCAGCTCTTACCTGCTGTGTAATGAACCGCCCATGTTCCTTGTGTTGTTCCAGGGACCCAAGGGAAGGCCCGGGCCAGAGGGAAGGAAGGGACTCAAAGGAGAGAAGGTATCTATGAATGCTGTTATTCATGTAGAAATACACAGCGAGATTTTCTAAGCTCCTTCCTCCAGAACACAATCTGCTCTTGACTTCCACCAGATTTAAAGATCTAGCAGTAGACAAGAAACTAATGAAATATATCTAAACAAGGGAAAACATTTTTCTATAATAAGATACTTCGGGCCTCGACAGTTCTGGTCCTTGGGGAACTGGGTTCGTGTAGGTTGTATACATACCTGTCAATTAGAAATTAATTAAGGCCTGAGAGACAAAATAACAAAATAATTTATTCTCCAAATAATGACTTAACTCAATGAAGCGGTTAAGACCCATGTCAGATACTCTTGTGCCCCTTCAATGACTGGATTTGCCCCTCCAGCCCTGCTGTAGGCATGATTGGGCAGGATTGGACAGCAGCTCTCTAACCCTGGTCTATTCTGCCTTGGGTTTCAGGGAGAAGACGGGAGTGAAGGGGACCCAGGCAAGGCAGGCCCTCCAGGCAGGAAGGTGAGTGAAGGCCTAGCCCAACTGTGGGCCCACGATGTGTTAGCCGGCATGCTACAGCCTTCCTTGGGCCCTGAAGTCTTTCCAGCCTGGGTCCTTTCAGGGTTTCTCTGTTCTCTGTTGATTTATTTTTCCACGTGGTTTAAAAAAAAAAATTATTCTCATCTTTTAGGGGAAAAGAGGAAAAGCCGGCATGAGGGGGACAAGAGGAGAGAGAGGAGAAAAGGTCAGGGGTCAATTTCAATCTGCATTGGAGACTTAGGATTTTGGTTTTACTTCTGATCCGGGCTGGACCGTTCCTAGTGCCAGAAAAATTGGTTGTGTTCAGATCCAATTGGCTCACGTTTCAGTCTTCCAGACACTGTCCGTTTATACTGCCCCACACGGCCTAAACCTGAACTGAATATGCCTGTTCTGTTCTGTGACACTTAACCTGCCTTGTCTTTCTCCTGCAGGGTGTGAAAGGAGAGAGGGGCCCCGAGGGACCGGTGGGGCGGCAGGGTCCTTATGTGAGTGCAACCTGAGCCTGTTGTCACATCACTGCTCTTTTACCGTAGCCCCACACCCTGCGCAGGGATGGGCGCGAGCTGGATATCCTGCAGTCTCGTGTTACAGTTGTTTTAGTTTTGTCTTTAAGTCCAGTGTTCCAGCAGCTGTGGCTCCTGACTCTGTATGTAGTTTTTTAAAAATTGAAAAAATCAAACTGGGTCATCCTTCCTGCACTCAAAATTAGGTAGCAAGCTCGAATCACCCACCACTGGGGTCCGGCTGCTCTTTAACTGGAGTGAGCCTTGCACAGTAAAACCAGTATGGCCTCCAGACAGGGATTTTTTTTCATCCCTGATTAGCCAGGCAGCCCGAGCACTGATGACTCCCATCTCTCTTTTTCCCCCAATTCAAATTCATCTGGCATGAATTCAGGACCATAAAAGGAAGCTTGCGCGTGTGCAGGGTTCAAGTATACCATTTGCTTTTTACTTGTACATTCAGTCGAGGCTGAAGTGCAGGACTAGCTGTGTAGAAAACGTTTTTATCTCTAATGGCTGGGGGGCTTTGAAGTCCAAGAGCCGTGGGTGGAATAGATGGTCCTTGTTGTTGCCAGGTGGCTGAGCACAGGGCACTGGGAAACAGCGTGGGTGCCCACACTCCCAGCATGCCGCTGAGGTGAGAGGAGAGCTGACTGAACATCGAGAACCGGAGGAGAGTTTTAATGTTTACTTCTCTCTCTCTCTCTCTCTCCTTCAGGGTATTTCTGGTCTGAGAGGAGAAAAGGGGGTTCGGGGAGAGGTTGGAACGAAGGTAATAATAGCCACAGTGCCGATACCCAGGTGGTCTGGCAGGCAGAGCAGTTTGTGATAGGGATTTTGCTATACCTTATTTAATGATCTTTCCCTCCAGCAGTATTTACTGTTGTTGTTTCTCAATGATGACTGGTGTTTGATGAATGCAAGATTGTTTTGAGGTCAGCGGTGTCTGTATGATAAAAACATTTTTACAGTGTTCCTTTTAAATTAAAAATAAAAAAGCTTATAGACACACCACAGACACACACACACAATTTATTTAGTTGTTAAGGTGACTTTTCATTTACTTGAACAGACCAGGTACAACTGATTTGTCTTGGAGCTTCCTTTATTGTGTATGTTCCTCCACAGGGGGAGAAGGGAAAGATGGGCCCCCCAGGACCTCATGGTGATGAGGGCTTTAAGGTACGAAGGCCCCATCCTTATCTGCAATAGGTCAGATTCTTTGCCCCTGTCCAAATCCTTAGTGGACCCCCCAGGCCCCTATAGAGAAGTGTGAAATGAATATGCGTGGCGTTGGGTCTGGGTTCAGCTGCACGTTGCACACAAGGTCAGAGACAAGCTCACACACACTTTAGAAGAAAGCAGGAATCAACCTAAGTTGATCCAGTGTTCAATAAACTGTAAAAAGATATGATTGAGAAAGAGAAGTTTAGTTTCACAAATAATATCTATTAATTATGAATATCTTAATGAATGTTGAATCTCTGTGTGGGTGTGGGTTTTAGGGGAGACGTGGACCCACCGGCGAGGAGGGAGCCCCAGGAATGAAGGGGGAGCAGGTAATTTGCACCACGACACTCGTCCTTTTTATATCTCTGTTTATTCTTAATTTCCGTTCGGAATTATAATTTCCAACTATCTCCAGGTCAGCTACTTTCCAGTCCCAGGCCTTCGGTTACACTGCTGGGATCTTTAATTGAACTCACAGTTGGCCCAATTAGATAATTCTAGTTTGTTTTCTTATTTGTTTAATTTATTCGTGCATCTTCATTTCCTAAACTTCTTCCTATTCCCCATTATTTGACATTGTTAAGCTGTCTTGGCAGGGGTTTAAGAACAGGAAGTGACAATTAAGCAGTTACAATAAAAGAAAGTTCTTATTAAGCAAATAATTAGTCGCAAGCCTTCGCTGAGCAGCATCAGTATGAATGGAAGTTGACAGTGTCGGGATGCAATGCAAATTAAATAACTGCAACACAAAAGTCACAATACACATATACAGACAAATGGGATAGCAGACATTGTCGATAAGTGTGATTGAAATATCCAGCCGATGCAAGCGCAGTAGAGTCGACTGAACTAGTGCAGACAGGTGCTCTGCTAAATGTTGTGTAACTGAGCTTGTGTGTACTTGTTTTTCCACAGGGGGATATCGGTCCAGCTGGCCCCTACGGACCTTCTGGCTTCCCTGGACTACCCGTAGGTTCTACATTCTCGTTCCAAACATTCGAATTGTAATGCATGTGAACTTAGTGCATCAGGACATGGCAAACTTCATACATTCAGAAGCTGAATCATCTCTACCTGCTTGAGTAAAGTTAAAGATCTTGTACTAAATTACCATGTATTAAACACTATGGTTACAGAACATTTTCTGTCTAATGGCACACCTGGTAGTGTTAGTAACAGCTTCTGCAGCTCCATTTCACCCCTCCGAGGAGCCTGCTGGCTGACTGCCTTGATGCAGAAAACTGCATCACTGATCTTCATTAAATCTCCACAGAACATCAGAGCATTACAGGTTATGTCTATGGCAAGATTGTCACAATAAACTCGTTAAATTACGAGTGACGATCCCTTCTCTAAACTCTGTGGATTGCTTTAAGGAGACAAATCATCAACCTCAGGGCAGAGATTCACGTCACGGCAGCTTCACTGATTTTGCTTTGTCGGTTTATTGACGTGTGTGTGTGTATATATGTGTGTGTGTGTGTGTATATATATATAATTAATAATTATTTTATTATTGATAACTGACTCTTGTCTCTTCTCGTTTCCCCTGCCTAGGGTTTGTTTGGAGTGAAGGTATGTTGATGCCATGTGACTGGAGCAGTTTGCACAATCAGCAGAGAGATGATTTGCAGAATTAAAATTCGCCTTGTTACATGCTTCTCCTGCATGACCACATTACAAAAAACGTGAAACTGGAGACATGACTGCATGAGCAGAATGAGCAGAATTATATTTCACATGCCTCTCTCTCTCTCTCACTCTCACTTTCAGGGGCTAAAAGGATTTTCAGGACATCCTGGACCACAAGGAACAAAGGGATTGCCTGTGGGTACCTTTAGATTTTGTCACAATTAAGCAGTTATTAGTCATAGACCAGTCTTTTATGAGGTCTCAGTGCCCCCCAGTCTTTTATGAGGTCACAGATCAACCAATATTTCATTAGTTCATAGTGCCCCAGTCATAGTGCCTCTTTCGTGATGTAACCATGAAGCAGTCTATTGTCCCGTTGCCACTGGCGGACGCATCCCCAGTGGCAACTGGTCAATAGACTGCTTCATGGTTACAGGTCCAGGCTTTGTGGATGGTTAACTATCTGCTGCCAGACGTGGCAGTATGCGTCCATCACGCCCACTAAGGAAATACTTCACTTTCAGAATCGGAGATGTGTGTTTCCCTTGTAGACAGACATGGAAGAGATCAGCTACATTATGGCGGAAAATATAATCTCAAGTGCCGTGTGGGATTACGAAATTAGTTTTATTATCAGCATGGAGTGAAAACCATGTACAGAAACAATTACTGCTTACAGTTAATATCCGAGTGTATTAAAAACTTGCCGAACACTGATTTCACAGGACCCCCGTGCAGTGCCGTGACTAGTTCAAAATAAACTTAAATAATCGGATCGGTAGCAGACGATATTATTAATATTTTATGAACAACTGGCTGTCGTTTTGTGAATGGTGTGCAGTCTGTTGTATAACAGCCCCGTAGAGACAATCAGTATGAAGGCAAACATGATTTAGTTAACGTGTGCCCATTTACAAGTTAAATTAATGAATAAATAAATACAGCAGATCTGGGTTTCCCACTAAAACATTAAGGACTGGTTTAATAAATGCATCCATAAGTCCATAAACACCATGACTGAAACGTGCTATATTGTAGCTACTGTTACCGTATTATTAATCATGAAATGTGTGTATTTTGTTTCAAATGTAACTTGCCCCAGTTAAGGACGTTGGATAAGTAAATTTTGCCTCTCGTGTCACTCTTTCACTGTGCCGATCCATTTGCACGTTAGTGGTTTGCTTGCACTGTGCAGGGTTTGAATATTGGATTGGGGAAGCCGATCAAGCCAGCAGCAGATCAAGCCAGTTTGCTTCCTGTCTCCTGGAGGCCCCCGGGCTCCAGTTTCTTTCTGTGTGTTTTTCCCCATCTGTGCATCTGGGCACCCCTCAGCATTCTTAGTTTTTTATTCCCTTGTTTGTTTCAGGGCCCACCAGGCCTCCCCGGGCCCCCAGGAGCCTCTGTCAACCTCACCCTGGAGCAGCTCAAGGTAACCCTAGTAACCCTTAATTTCACTGTCAGGCCATTCCAGTCTTCATTTACTGCCCTCATTAAGCCATGACCCCATCCTTCAGTAGAGTTTGTGTTCGTCTCTCGCCCACTTATCCTGGTGAGGGTCGCGGCTTGAAATGTTGTCCAAACCTTAAACCTGAACCAAGCCCAATGGTTTAATGGGGCATGACATCTAGTGTTACAGCACTGTGTTCTTGCTGCTGTACGCCATGTCCCATCCACCATGGACACAAATGGCAGACGCATTGACCTGCCGAGTGGTACATGCCATCCCTGCTCATGTGATCTTGTTCGCCATGGTCTCATTTGCATGTGTGCTGGTATGGTATGGAGTTGCTCCACAGTGCATGGTTCACTTGATACAGTTGTTTAGAAAGGCTGCCAACTTCTGCCCTCTCACTCCTGCAAAGCATCCTCACTTCATTTTATCTCTGCTCCACTCTTCTCTTCTTGCGGGTGCTGTGGACGCCTACGTAAATAACCATATGGTACAACTTGGTCTCCCCCAGGAGCTCATGTATGTGTCGGACAAACCTAACTACCCGCTGATCTGGTCCCTCCTGGACAGCCTGCACCACGAGATCCGGCTTCTCATTGACCCACCCAATGGCACCAGAGAACACCCGGCCACCACTTGCCAGGAGCTGCAGCTGTGCCAGCCCCACTTCTCTGATGGTGAGGGCCCGGGTTCAAATGCACGTGCAAAGGGTTTTAACCCAAAGCTCATACAGAACATATGCATTTGTCACAATCAATTAACAGGCTTTACATAAATACGTTCTCCCCATTCACCAGGCCTCTGTGAGACGCATATTCCTCATGTTGTGCTAACTTGTTTTCACCCCTGGTCAAGCTGAGATTTTAGAAGTAGCTGAAGGCCATTACAGATTCACATGAACCCATGTTTTTTTGTTTTTTATACCTTAATAGATGGTGTGTCCTCCACTCATTGCAAACAAGTATAGTTAATATTATAATTATTTTAACGCAGAGCATTGTTTCCTTTTCTTTTTAGGGTTCTATTACATTGACCCGAACCAAGGCAGCCCTGTGGACGCCCTACTGGTTTACTGCAACTTCTCTGCAGGGGGACAGACCTGTCTAGCGCCAATCCTGGACCAGGTAAAACACAACAAAATACACAATGAGCAAGTAGGTGTGAGCATTAAGGCTAAACTCGGACATGATAGTTGTCAAAATAAAGGATTCGGGTATTGGATGGGTCTCAATCCTGCAAATCCAGAGGAGTCGAGTTAAGAGCATGTCAACTAAGGTGAAATTGATGAACTACTTCCTGTTTCGACTGGCTCAGGGCCACAGAAGGGTTAGACTCGGGGTGCTGAGTGGCAGGCCATAAATATTCTGTCTATTCTCTTGTCCCGCCTCCCTGCAGGTGCCAGTGAGGGCCTGGCTGAGGGACTATGGGAAGGAGAGTTCTTTCGAGTGGCTGAGCACCTTGACGCAGGGCTTCCAGGTGGGTGACTGACCTCAGATCATGAATTCTGTTTTGCGTATTTGTTTGCGTTTGCACATATCCTAAACCTCTCCCCCCCTCCCCCTCACAAACGCACTCGCCCACAGTTTGAGTACTCCAGTGTGGTGCAGATGCGCTTCCTGAAGCTCAACAGCAGAATCGCCACCCAGAAAATCACTTACTTCTGCCACCCAGACCTGACACAGAGCCAGACCGAGAGGGAGGTCAAGTTCCTGGCCGACTCCAAGAAGCAGAGTTACCTGGGAATGCTGAAAGAGTGCTTGGTATGTTTGATAGACTCCTCCTCTTTCATTATCACCCTATTCACTTTGCATTGGGCCACTGGGTTATTCTATGGTGCTTTCCAGCAGACAATAGCACAGAGCAACAGTCACAAATAAGTATTTTCTGAGGCCGTACAGAGTCATCCTGCTGTACTTCATAAGGAATTAAAGGTGGACAGGGCGGCAACTGAAATGCAGTCCAGTCTGAGTGACTGATTCAATCTGTGTTTGTTTTGTTTTGTTTTTAAAAAGATGGTTTTGACTGCAGATTTGCACACAAACGTGGCCATAAGTGCTTTTACTGTCATGTTCATTACATACAATGTGCTAAACTCAGATTTTAGTTTTTTTAATTCTAACTTATTGTGCATGCATACAAAGCTGACACAAGTGCATGCCAAGCAGAAGTAAACCGGAAGTGCAGCTCTAGTGGCTAGTGTGACAGTCTGCTGTGTTGTTTCGCTGTGGCAGCCTGCGGACAACGTGGAAGATGGGAATCGGGAAATGGTGTTTCAGTTCGAGACGATGGACCTCAGCCTGCTGCCTCTGAGAGACCTGGCTGTGTTCCACAATGGAAACGACGCACAGGAGTTTGGCTTCACGATCGGGCCAGTCTGTTTCAGCTAGGACACAGCTCTCCACGAGACACAATGCGCGCGCATACACACACACACACACACACACATTCATACACACTCATACGCTCATACATGCGCACACACACACTCACAAATATGCTAATACACATACGCATGTGTTCACAACCTCACACACACACACACACACAACACACCCTCTAATGTTTATACACACTGACGCACACACAGAGACACTGGAGAAAAGGACAAAGGGAATTTCCTTTTTTTTCATCTTTTGCTTTTGTCTGCTTCTGATTTGCTACTGCTTCATGGAGATGGGGGTGGGGAGAAGGAACTTCCAGCAGGAAAACAATACATTACATATTTTTTTCGATTTCCTTCCCGACATTTTGCTGCCGAGCTCGCGGTCAGACTGGCTGTTAAAAACTCTATTTATGAGACTGCAAGAGACTGCGATCTCCGGGAACAGATCCTTCAGAAGGACAATATTAATATTTTTGTTTACAGAGACTTCTATATTAAAAAAGGTGCTAATTTATAGAATTTGTAAACTTCTATTTACAGTGTTTGTTTGTTTTTGATTTAAAGTTATTAATCCAGGTTTACAGCAGTGCTATACATGCTGTACATTATTCCAGTAGCGCTGTCTCCTCAAACTGACTTCAGGAATATTTCTTAAACCAGTTTTGAAGATGTTGTGTAGCTTTAACAATGTGTTCTTATCAGAGGCACAGCTAATGCTTTTAAAAGGGTACTCTGCAAGTATGGCTGCAAAACTCTTGAGTACTATTCAAGACCCAGTTGGGAGTCCTTTCAGCCATGTTCTTTCAAGTTTTTTTTCAATGTTGGAAAATATCCAAAATGCCTTCAAAATACAGAATATTCATGCATTTACCTGAACTCTTACTCTGACGGTTGTTAGTCTGACACATGTGAAAGATGCATCAGAATGCAATCATTAAAATACTTCGTAGACATTCCTGCCTCAACAAATAAATAGTATTTAAAACAGGGTGAGTTAGAATGAGTGAACAACCTTGCCTAGAATCTCCTAAGAGATAGCAGCGTATTCTCAGCGATCATCTGATTGTAGCATTTTCCACACAAGATCTAAGACATACATGTTCTCACAGAATATTCATATTTTATTGCTTCTGGGTTTAAGGTCAAATACAATCACGGGAAGGAAACACAAGGTCTGCTGCTTTGCTTGTATCTACAGCTGGCATGGAAAAAAACAGCAGCCCTGCCACACACCTGCCTGCCTCATTCCAGTTTACACAGTGAAGAGACATGCCCAAGAAGCCACACATGTCACAGAGAACACAACATTAGACTCATAATGCAGAACAGTCCTGGTTTTGAACAACCTTGTGTGGAAATGAAATTAAAAAATCACTAAGAATGTAAATACAATTTTCACAGAAGTTCCTCAACAAGTGCAGTATTAGCAAAAAGTGGCCTTTTTGTTTTCTTAATTGTTGTCATTCTCCTCATCTGGCTGATGCTTTAATCAAAGGTGGCCTAGTATTACAAACTTACTGTATTACATATTTACAGTAGAGCTGTGGTTCACACCTTACCAGCTGGTCACACCTGCTGATAACAATATTGAAATCGGTGAGTATGACCTGTTTCTGTTTTGTTTTGAATAGTGTTTCACTGTGTTTAGCTCTGTCAATGCAAGGAAATAGGCGTCTGTTACCTGATCTGACGAGGACTGGGGGACGACAATATGAAACGATTCTTTCACAGCCTGGAACTGGATCCCAGTCATTGAATTAATTTGACTTTTAATCACTGAAAAAATGGAAGCCCATGCAAGTTTCAATGCATTTTAGTGGCATAGAGGAGCTATTACAGTGGATATGCAGATTCCCCTTTAGTGAACACAGGGCATGAAAAATAAAGGTACAGGGTTGCTGTAAATTACATGCATCACATATATGTACACATGTTCAATCTTGCACATACCAAAATAATGCACCCTGTTACGGCAGGCCTTGGTCTTTATGAATCACCCTTCGACAGAATGGATTGCAATACCAGTTGCTCTGATGCAAGTTACAAAGGGAACAGATCTGTATTATCTTACTCAAGTATTTTTGCCAGACAAGGTCAGTGCAAGATGGAAACATTGAATTAGTTTTACCTTAGCTGGCTGAGACAAATAACTGGTGCTATATGTCACAACTTTTTTTTTCTCCCTTCAATCAGTTTTTGTATAATTTTGCATTTACATGGTTGTAATTTTGTCTTAAACGTGATTAAGTAAATGAATGATATGCTGGTCATTTGTTATATAATATTAAATATATTAAAAAATCATAAAATGAGTTTGTGTTTATGGCATTGTATCTGTATTGTGAAATAAACAATGAAAGGCTTCTCTCATGTCTATCATTTCGGAGACTGAGTGTTGTTGTGTGTGTGTGTGTGTGTGTTTGTGGTTCAGGACGATTCTGTCTTTGCTCTTGCAGTATAGATCTTAGTCCGCACCACAACCTCTCTGCTCAGGAGTGCCTCAAGGCTCTGGGCCCCCTCATCACCTCCCATGGGTTCTCCTACCACTTCTATGCAGATGATGCTCAGATCTTCCTGTCTTTTCCCTCTTCTGACCCTCTCATCTGCTGTTGCATCTCTTCCTGTCTGTCTGCCATTTCTTCCTGTACACACTCGCATCGTCTGCAGCTCAACCTTTCCAAATCTGATCTCTTTTCCCTCCTCTACACCTACTGATCCCTCCATCTCACTGCACCCTAGTGGTGGGGAATGGTATCTAACATTGTAAAGTAAGCCTAGACCATTTGATGCAGGCTATCAGTCTTAAACCGAACAATTGTTCGACGGGTCTCTTTTAATATCCTAGCTGCTAAAAGATCTATATATATCCCCCCAATCATGGTGACCCCGCTGAGCTAATCTTCAGCCCCGGCAGCTACAATAATTCCCCACTCAATAAATCAGATCCCCAAAGGATCTGCCTCACCTCCCAAGGCACTGACACACTAAATTACATGGACACATTACAGTCC
The DNA here is from genome assembly GCF_036373705.1 of Amia ocellicauda. NCBI lineage: Eukaryota > Metazoa > Chordata > Actinopteri > Amiiformes > Amiidae > Amia > Amia ocellicauda. Next base: position 13,201,555 of record NC_089858.1, on the reverse strand, counting down.
CAGATCATTACATAGATATGATATATATACTTTATCAATATTTGATGACCTCTGTGGATATTAATATTAGAGAACAGTATTCGTGCGCACATGTATTCGAGCATTACTGTAATGTGCTGTATTTTACACTACCCTACTCTTCTGGGTGTACCAGCCTTTGTGAGCGGTGTTGCAAGGGTTAAGCGCACAGTGATGACGCGGCGCTGATGCTGAGACTGGGTGCACTGACAGGGCAAGCGTTTTCAGCGCTAATGTCCCTAACGGCGCCTCATAGCTCACTGGGACACAGCCAGTGCCGAGACTGGGCGCACTGGGACAGTCCGCGCTGTTGATCTTGCCCATAGACACATCCCAGTGAAGTGGGCTGCTGCACGGCGCAGGAGGAAACGAACCGGGTAAACATTGTTCAAATGAAATAAAAATACCAAGTGCGTGCAAATCCTATGTAGACCACAGCTGGCCAGATTGGGGATGCATTTGCAAGCGCGTTTCCTTCAGATCTAGCATTGTAAATCTGGTGTTGTGGTCATGTGACGGTTTAGCTCGCTGTAGGAGGAGGGGGCAGAAAAGTGAGAGCTGGTTGATGCTGTGCCGTGATGGTCAGGGCGCAATTACTGCTCTGGTGAATGGATGCTGCTGCTGATATGGTACAGATGCATGTGTAATTGTACTGTATACATATATTATGTTTAAATAAGTGGTCTAGACACTGTCATATCCCCCAGTGTGGAGACTGTAATCTGGAACAGTCCAGTGACAATATATGGACCCCACCACCACGGAAACTGTCGGTAAATAATGTTGTTGTTGTTGTGATCAGTTTCTGTCTCAGTCCAAGTGTATTTGTTTTTTCCTTCGCTTGACTTCTGTAAATTGCTGACGTTTTTCTCCGTACAGTTGCTATTTCCTCACTAACCTGTATGTGTAACTGGTTGTTTTGAAGGTAGGCCCCGTGTGATGCCTCGGTCTGGGTTGAAGGGTGGAGCCGCGGTGTAGCTCCCTGCAAGCGGGGGAAGGAGAGGAGTCGCGAAGGTAAGTAAATGGCTTCTTCCTTTTGAATACTTCATAATCCTATATGTCACGACACACACACAATATAGCGGGTAATACGATTTCGGTTCAGCGGTCAAGCTACGATATTAAAAATATTAGGACAAATAACGAAGAGATTTGTTTCAGGCTTAGTGACACGTCGATGTTATTAATGTATATGTTCTGTATTAGCAATGATAGCACGTTTGATTGATTAGCGATTATCTGTAAATTAGCAGTAAACCAAATCGCAGAATACTTTGTTTAAAAAGACCCGTTACGTTTAATATGGCTATGTTTATTTATCCTTATCCATCGTATGGGTATTTCTTACTGTATAGCCTGACCACCCGTTCACATTTTACAGCGTACATTATAAAAAGTTGACTTCAGTCCCCAAATGGATGCCTTCCTGGTTTAATGAATGAATGAATGAATGAATACAAATCATTTTAAAATTGACCTACTGAAACTTTTCTTTTTCTTTCCCCCAAACCCCAGACGGTATTTTGTGGGATGACGTCAGAATTCAGTAATGTCGTCACTCAGCTGCGTGTTTAGTTTTTATGGGCTCCAGGTGAAGGATCACAGCCTTTTGACTGTGGACCTGTATGGGCTGACCTGTTTTAGTATATGTGTTTCCTTATCCAGTTGCATTTACACGGAAATAGCCTTAACATCCCAAAGGGTTCAGTATTTAAATATGTTAATGTTTGCAAATGTTTTAACAATAAATAAACTCATAGGCCTACCCTGTGTACAGCTGCTGCAGAGCTACAGTGCTGATAACACTGATACTTGAGTGCTCTGTAACTCGTAGGTATAATAAAACTCCTAAAACAACATTCTTGAGTGCAGTGTCCTGTGCTTTTATTATCGAGTTTTAAAAGTTATTTTTCATTTAGCAACACAAAAACATTGTGTGATCTTAAACTGGTTACAAAAAAATAAAAAATATTCCCTTCTGGGCATTGCCTTGGGTGCTGGAGGAGCTGGTGTGGGTGTGTTGTGCTGGTGTTCGTGTTACACTTCGCCTTGTGAAATGTAATTTTAAACCTGTTATTGTTTTCACAGTGCGGAAACAGGATTAGGCCCAGGTTGGGTTTTGATCCCGAAACCTGTTCAACTAATCTGTTCTCTCCGCTCAAGGGAATTAAAACCCAATGTAAGGTCAATGAAACTGAACATACGTCTCTTTCTCCCCCACCCTCTCTCTCTCGCAGTGCAGTGTCTATGACCTCCCAGTTCGCCAGAAGAGATGTACCCCCCGATGAGAAAGGACTTCATATCTTTAACCCTAACTGAGCAGGACAGCCGGAACTACAACAACAGCAAGAACTGGCGCCGACAGTCCTGCTGGAGGGTCAGTCCATGTCCTTTAGGTGCTGTCTGTTACCCAGGGAACCGCTGCCCAGGCAGCCCGGTTCCGGTCCGTCTTTTGTCGGATGGTGCTCCAACTAGTGAGCCGAAAGATGCAGTGGAACCGGTAGTGCCATGGTTGCCCACCAACCACTACAGAGTGGGAACTGTTTGAATTGGTTCTTACCTGCCGTTTCTGGACATGCACTAGAGGGGAGATTGTACTAATGCAGTGTGGCAGTGATGCAGATCTCACCACATGATGCAATCATGCCAAGCGTTCATTAACTGCAGTGCCGTGTCAGCCCAGCCAGACTGATTACAGCACTCTAGCAAAGCTGGAGCTCCTCTGAGAATTAGCTTAATCTTTTCTTTGAGAAACTGGAGTGTTTATATCCCACTTTTTCCTTTTTGTGTTTTTTCAACCCGAATAACATCTGCCAATTGCTTGAATGACCAATATATATATATGTATATGGGCAGATTGTTGACATGGAGAGGTCATAGTGAACGAGAGTGGGGGAGCTGTGAATGAGAGCACTTTTGTTTTTAAGGTGGAATTTAACGTGGCCTTATTCTAATATCTGTAATACCAGAAATATCTGTATTAGATTCTGATAAAATAAGAGCATCTGACTGTAAGCTGTAACATTCTCTCTCCCTCTCACACTCTTTCTCTGTTTTTCACACTCTCTCTCTCTCCTCTTATGCCCAAAGAAATGGAAGCAGCTGTCCCGGTTGCAGCGCAGTCTGATTCTCTTCCTGCTCGCGGTGCTGGTGGTCTGTGGGATCGCAACCTACCCGAGCCTGGCAGAGCGCTGGGGAGGTGAGAGGCTCCGGGCGGCGCAGTGTTGCTGTCAAGGAGGACTTTGCAGTGTAGTTTGCAGAGACCACAAATTGAGCTCAATAATAATCATCATAATACTGATTCCCGACATCGACTCTTAATGTATCTGATGATTTTTTAACACTGACAGATTATTTTACTTTTTTCCTTTCATTGCCATTGGTTTTCTAAGGAGGAGCAGGCTGTACAAATAAGACCTTGTTTATTGTGGCCCTTCAGAGCCACTGGCCTACAGAGATTACTGGTAATTTCATATGGCAGACAGTAGAGTAGAGGTAGCATATGGTAGGGCAGGGAGCTGGAATACTTGCTAACTTGCACAAGCCGAACACAGTCGGCACAACACAACTGTTGCAGCTCTTTGTGGAACCAGGGCTGCACGCAGATCTGCAAATTCAGAGAACCTGGTCTATACAGAGCACATATATCCGGAGCAACAGGGTGTGCCAGTCGGCCGCTGAAAATCCCGGGTCTGAAGGTGTGTGTGTCCCGTGTGTCTGTACAGGCCTGGCGTCTGCGTCCGAGGTGCAGGCCCGAAATGTGGTGGACCCCCTTGACCCTCGGCCGGTGGTCCCGGGCATCATCCCTGACCTGGACAGCAAGATGGCATTGGTGCTGCCGGAGCCATCGCACCTGGTCAGTCCCGTCACCCTGGTGCCTTGGTGCCCCAGGTTTTACCAGAACCTCCTAAAAGCCCCTCTGACACTAGCATCCCCCCCGGGCCACCCCTCCCTCCCCAGGTCACCACCCTACGAACTCCCGCTCCGCAGTGTCGATAAGTGGGTCAGAGCTGCGGTCACTGCAGGAAGGACACAGAGCGCAGTGCCTTTCATCTCACTCTCCCCGGGTCAGTGTCGGCTGGCTGGTCTGTCTGACCCTTGACCTGGGACAATCTGATCCTGGCGTTGTTAAAAAGTGGGTCATGACCGGGTCGGTGGACTCGTGTGAAAGGGACCTAACTTACTCACTTGGGGTTAGCAGATCTGTGAGGGAAGGGGTATTCTCTGGCGCAGGTTTTACAGTACAGGACACCCTTCTTTTCAGAAGCAGAGAAAGCCTTTCCCCAACAAGCGCGGCCCGCCTGGCTTACAGCACCGCGTCCAGAAGAGAGGGAACATCTCCGAGTCGGAAGTGAAGGAGAGGGAGGGTCCGGCGCTCAAGGGCGGAGCAGAGGAGGAAGAGGGAGAGAAGCCGCTGGTCAGGTGAGAGAGAGCGAAAGAGCGCACACACAGACTCTGGTCTCAGATAGCTTGCTCAAGACGCCCATGACTGGCAGGGTGGGGCTGGGGGGGAGAATAGGTGACTCCTATTTTCAGTCTTTGACTAAGATCGGGGTGGCAGGCTTCACTGTTTGAAGGCTGCAGTGTCTTCTGACTTGTGTTTGAACTGAGCTTGCTGGATGCACAAGGCCAGGTTATGCGGTGCTGGAGTGTTTGCACCTGTTCCATTTAGCCTTGGGCCTTTTTTGTTGTTTTTTGCCTGAGCATCGTGTGACGTTTGTATTCCCACACCAGTTTATCTTTTGGGTCAAGGCTGCTCTGTCTCTGTACATCAGCATAAATTAAGTTCATGTTCAGTGTGTCTGATCCTGATTTGCCCTAACCCCTCCCCCCAGCTGGCACGGGGCGATGATCGAGGCTGACCAGGCCACGGAGCCTCAGCCCTCTGCCAAGGAGAACGAGGCCCCCTTGTCCTTAGACCGAGGTGTGCAAGTGCCACCTGCACCAGGTAGGCACTCACTCTCTCACTCACGCACACTCTCACTCACTCTCTGCATATACTGTGCAGCAGTGTCTGAAACGGCAGTGACGGTGAAATGGGTTGCTGGTATTTGGCAGGGGGAGTGAGCGAGAGGCAGGAGGCTGTAGTGGAGGCCTTCAGACACGCCTGGAAAGGCTACAAGGAGTTTGCCTGGGGCCATGACGAGCTGAAGCCCATCTCCAAGTCCTATGGCGAGTGGTTCGGATTGGGCCTGACGCTCATCGATGCGCTGGACACTATGTGGATCCTGGGCCTGAAGGAAGGTAGGGTGGCGCTGAGTGTGTTTGCAGTGGTGTTTAGAGTTCAGTTAAGCAGCCACACTGTGGATGAGTGTGCTGGCATGAAGTACCAAAAAATATACACTACTGGTCAAAAGTTTTTGAACACCCCCATTTTTCCAGTTTTTTTTTTTTAATTTAAGCAGTTCAAATCCAGTGAATAACCTGAAATGGCACAAAGATAAGCGGTAAACTACCAGAGGTTAAAAAAAGAAGTTTCAGTTACCAAAAACTGAAAAATAATGTACATTTCAGAGTTACATACTGTTACTACACCCTCTTAAGCATTATTTGGCAGTGTTACACGCAGCTCTAGTGCTTAGAAGTGACACAGTATTCCTACAATGCACACATAATTTGAAAGCTTATTCTCTTGGCTACCAGCGCGTTTCATCTCAAACACATCCGATTTAAAGTTTCAGTGTCGCCCGCCGTCATTCAGAACCTTGGGGGGTAAACGTGCAGTGTGCTCCGGCGGGGGCAGGCGTCTCATTCAGACGGTCACAGATCACTCCATTTCAATCGGATTTCTTTGCAAATAGGCCAGTTTTGTTCAGAACATCCTACCGATTAATCCAGCATATATTATTTAACGTTCTATCAAACAGAGAAGTTCAGATCCAATTACGTAAAATCGTTGTGTATTAATAACTGTAAACAGTTTGCCATCTTGACATTTTGATCTCTCTACGAGTGTGTGTTGCTTCAACCAAAACGTGGATGGTCTTGTTTTGATCAGTAGACTGTCTGGTTCCAAAATATGTCATAATTGTCAATATTTTCTGAGATTTTGTATTCCTACTCAGACCAAGTATCCCCCCCCATTTCAGAATTCAGGAGGGGGGGGGCGTATAAAAACCAGATATTTCACATCAGGCTTTCATGGGATACCAAACACTTGGCAAACAACACAACAGTGAGGAGTACACATGGGATTAAAGAGAAGCACATGGATTTGGTGCCCAGGGTACCAGGGGGGTTTGTCAGCTTAAGGGGTTAAATTTTGTTAAACAAAACCATTCTGCAGGTAATTTTATTTTTATTTTTTCTCCCGTTGTTTATTTGTTCTATGCTTTAATTTCAGAGTACATTGAGACATTAAACTGCGTAAATGCGGGGTGTTCTAAAACCTTTGTCCGGTAGTGTATATACAATTTAATTTCTCTTCCTTTTAAAAAAAAAACATGGCAACCCGCCCTTGACTCACAAAACCAAAATCTTTTAAATTGTTGGTTCATGTGAAAAGGGCCGCCCCTTTCTTTTTCTTCTGTTACTTCTTGCACATGTCCACTCTCCGCGATGCACCGCTGATGCTCCTCTGTGTCTTTGCTCTTTCACAGAGTTCAAAGAAGCCAAGCAGTGGGTGTCGACAGAGCTGTCCTTCACCAAGAACGTGGACGTTAATCTGTTTGAGAGCACCATCCGCATCCTGGGGGGCCTGCTCAGCACCTACCACCTGACCCAGGACAGCCTGTTCCTAGACAAAGCGGTGAGGGCAGATGTGTGGGCTGGGGGGGGCGGTCACAGCACTTCCAGCTTTTTTCCCCTGCTCTCTCTCTCTGGAGTGGGCCTGTGATTCGGCTGGAAGGCAGTTTCCAGGCCAGCCCTTCATGCATCTCTTCTCTCTCCGTCGACCCACAGAAAGACATCGGAGCCAGGCTGATGCCGGCCTTCAACACGCCGTCCAAAATCCCGTACTCTGACGTCAACATCGGCCGCGGCTCCGCCCACCCCCCACGCTGGACCTCCGACAGCACTGTCGCCGAGGTCACGAGCATCCAACTGGAGTTCCGGGAGCTGTCCCGCCTCACGCAGGATGACCGGTACCAGGTGAGTGGCGCAGGGGCGCTCTGCATTCAGAGGGATGATTCTACTGTTTGTGTCTTCAAAATAATGCAATACATGCCCACACAGAAATTAAAAAACACTGACGGACAGAGAGCTGTGTAATGGAGCACCTGCAGGATCCTCCCGGAGTTCTGGAATGAGCTGTGGCTTTCCAAGCCGTCCCTGTAAACATCTTGTTTCTCTCTTCCCATGCAGAAAGCGGTGGACAGCGTGATGAAGCACGTGCACAAGTTGGAGGGCAAGCATGACGGCCTGGTGCCCATGTTCATCAACACCAACAGCGGGCAGTTCACCCACTTGGGGGTGTACACGCTGGGCGCCCGTGCCGACAGCTACTACGAGTACCTGCTCAAGCAGTGGATCCAGGGAGGCAAGAAAGAGACTGAGTGAGATCTCGCTGGTTTTGCTGTCATTGTCTGTCTTCGGAACAGAGGCCCAGTCCACCGCAGTGCAGAATTATTATTGTTGAAACTCAATCTAATTCAATACCATTTTTTTTGGTCTGTATTCAAGGAATATCTTTATGCCTCCATTTTCTGAAGTCAATAGTTTCTTTTTCTAACACAGTCAGGCAGCCTGCTGCTTGGCTCTCGGAGACTAATCTGTAATCCCACAGAGAGCCTGGCACTGTTGTTGTAGAAAGTCCTGTGGGGGGGCTATTAAGATGCAGAGGCAGGAGTGGAAGACACAATTAAATGCATTCAGAGGCCTCTTTTGATGGGGCTAGAAGGAGATCAAATGTAACCACAAGAAAAGTCTCTTCTCTCCCCTTCCCTTCCCTTGTGTTCTGTCACGCTGCGTATTTGTCTTTCTTGCTTGTTTCCCTGAGGAGTAGAGTACCGCGCCTGCCTCTCGTTCTGTTGAAGTAGCAGCTCATTCGTATCGTACAGCACTCTGGCCTAGCAAAAAAAAAAAACTCCTCTGTGTTGTTCACCTTTCTGCTCCGTTTGAGAGCTAATTACTCTCCAGCGCGAGGGGGGAGCTGGGCAGTGCGGGGGCTGAGAGCAGAGAGCAGCATCAAGGTTGATCACTTTGTGGATTATTAACAAACTGTTCACAGCAGTGCACTTCTGTGAGGCCCGAGCAATCGCTCAAGGGGCTTCTCTAGAGACAGTGCAGAAATGCTTGTGTATGAATAATAATAATAATAATAATAATGAGGCATGTGTTTAAATATATATGTACACCATTTCAGCATGTATTGATGTATTTTCTTCCTTTTCCTCCTCGGTCAGGTTGCTGGAGGACTACCTGCAGGCGGTTGAGGGGGTGAAGAAGAACCTGCTGAGAAAGTCCGAGCCAAGGAAGCTGACCTTCGTGGGGGAGCTGTCCCACAACCACTTCAGCCCCAAGATGGTGAGTCTCTTTAGTAGCAGCAGCGGTGGTGGTATTGTTATGACCGTGATGATGCCCTTATCCAGTGGGCCTGGCTGTAGTGTAACGTGACAAAGGGAGTGTGTGTGCTGCTCTCTTTCTGTGCACGAGCTGCGAATCAGACCCCCTCTCTTGCGATCTCCCATCACAAATAGCGCCGGTGTGTGTGTGTGTGTGTGTGTGTGTGTGTGTGTGTGTGTGTGTGTGTGTGTGTGTGTGTGTGTGTGTGTGTGTGTGTGTGCGCGCTTGCTACAGCATCGGTGTTGCCATGGCAGGTTTTCCAGCTGTGCTGAAGAGGGCAGACCCAGCTGACGGCTCCTCGTCCGCTGCCTCTGAACCTTCGGCTGTTTTCATGACAAGTGTTGGAGGGGGGCTTTACGATCAATGGTTTGAGTGGTTTGTTTGCAAACCCGACCCCTGTGTTGGCAGTTTTTGCCATGGCTACCTTTCACACGGAGGAATGTGTGACATGCAGCGATCTGATAAGGCTCTTGGCAGCAAGGGGCCTAAAGCACTCTTGCACAATGTTTGTGGGAGCAAAGTGTTCAGCCTTGACTCGGATTGGATGGAATTGGATTAAAAGAAAATCAATTTGTTTGTCCATACAGTACCTTGATTTTAAACAGAGGATCAAATAAAAACATGCACACACACTTATAAATCACTTTTTCCAACAATTGTAGAACTGTGAAGTCTTGGTCTGGTTTTTAATGAGTGCGTTTCTTGGTCCCCTTCCCTCTTTGTCCCCTGCAGGATCACCTGGTTTGCTTCCTGCCCGGCACACTGGCCCTAGGGGCGCACAATGGGCTGCCGGCAGAGCACATGGAGCTGGCCCAGCAGCTGGTGGAGACGTGCTATCAGATGTACGCACAGATCGAGACTGGCCTGAGCCCCGAGATTGTGCAGTTCAACCTCATGCCGCGCAACGGGAATGATGTGGAGGTCAAGGTAGGTTGGTGTTCCGGGGCCTTAGGCCGGAAGAGCTTGGGTCGATGCACGGGACACGGATGACCTACGGGCGTGGCGCATCATGGCAACAGCAACATTAGGCCACAGCTACTATCAAAGAAGTCACCATGTCAAGCCACCATGATGGATTATTAAAAAAACGGCTCCACTCTTTCTCCCTTCTCACATCCCTCTCTCTCTCTCTCTCTTTCTCTCTCCCTCCACAGCCCGCAGACAGACACAACCTCCTGCGCCCGGAGACTGTGGAGAGCCTCTTCTACCTGTACAGGTTCACCCGGGACAAGAAGTACCAGGATTGGGGCTGGGAGATCTTCCAGAGCTTCAACAAGTACACCAGGGTGAGCCGACCTATCACGCCATGGTCATACGCCTGATTTCCTGTTTTTCTCCGGTCCATGTCTCGTTATGCTCACTGTGTCCCTTCTTCCCCACCCCCATGCAGGTCCCCACAGGAGGATTCTCCTCGATCAGCAACGTGCGAAACCCAGAGAGCCCCGACCCACGGGACAAGATGGAGAGCTTCTTTCTGGGCGAGACCCTGAAGTACTTTTACCTCTTATTCTCCGACGACTTCGACCTGATCAGCCTGGACAAGTATGTGTTCAACACGGAGGCACACCCCCTGCCCATATGGCCTTCCTCGTAACGAGAGAGGGAGAGGGAGAAAGAGGGAGAGAATGCGGAGACCAATACAAAAATATTTTTTTTAAATCTCAGGGCACAAATTTATATTTTTTTCTCGTCGTTTTAATAAACTCCAGAGAAGTCGACCCCAATCATCTCTCCGATATCTGTTCGACTGTATCAATTATCCGTCGCAACACAATACTGTCCGTGCTATTGTGTCTTGGTTTTGATTTGCCCCCCCCCAACTCCCTGCCCTGATGCCACTGCCTGGTGTTTTCACCCGAGCTGCAGCCTTTCTAGAGCAGGTGAATTATAGTTTGAATACTCTGGGCCAAAGGGGGCTCAGGTGGGGGGGACTTTCAGCATGAAGAACCTATGAAAAACCTGCACGCAGCTTTGAGATCTGAAACATGAAGGCAAGATGTGGATGGCTGTCCAAGGAAGGGTCTGGAGTCTCCTGTGGCTGTAGCTCAGTTCCATCTGTACCAGGGGGATGTGACGGACGCTAGCGATGGAGAGGGGGAGAGAAGAGGACCGCACGGGCCACTGAACTCTCTCTCCTTGAAACGCAGTCCCCACTCACTCACCTGAAATCGGCTCGTCTCAGCCCGTCACCACCCACTCAGTGCAGAAATTCTTGGTTTCCATAGGTCACCTAGTAGACCTGAATGTGTTTTTGCTTTTAATCGTCCTTTGACTTTGGTGGTTGTTGTTGTTGTTTTCTTGTTTCTTGTATGTGTAAAACAGTCAGGTTGTGTGGCCGGGCCGTCTGAGGCTCCCGTCTCCGTACCGTCGCTGCAAGCGGCTGCGGCTTCTGTTTCTCTGGCCACGGAACACTTTGGTCGACTTTGAACACTGTGAAGCACGTATTCATGCGTGAAATCTTTTTATTTTTATTGTTTTATTTATTTATATTGTTCTGGGGTCAGTCGGTTTAGTCAGCTACATTTGTTTTTTTGGTTTCTGACTTTTTCAGGCTGTTGTAGATTCTAGCGTACAGTCCAAAAGGCCTTGTTTCTGCGTCCACCTTGTCCCCGAGGACCACGACTCACTCAGACTTTCGATTTACCCGTGTTCTGTGGCGGCGCTGTTTTAAAGGCCTCCCATTCCGAATGTATCTTTATTCATTGTTTGTTTTGCATCTGTATTAATGTTATCTGTCGGGGGGGAGGGGAGGCTAATAAGCACTTTTGTCATCGATGGATGAATTTATAATGATAGCAAGAAGATGCTCGCTGCCCTTCTCGGTCAGCCGTGCAGGGTTTCTGCAAGAGAGAGGGTTTTGTTTTGCATTACAGAAGATACCAGTGAGATGACTGTTGATCACTATGTGGTTCCTTATAGGATACTCTGCCATATAACAGACAGGAATGCAACGCCTGGTGTGCTGTGTGCGGTCAGGCGGTGCGTGTGTGCCGAGTGTCACAGCACAAAGGCTCCCGTCTGTGCAGTCTGACCGCGCCTGGCAGCCGTCAGTCCTGTAAATATTTCCAATTGCTTTGTTAATCATGTGAGATGTGCATATCACTTTGAGAGATTTAAACATTTTAATGGACTAGTTTTTATTTTGATGCACTAAAGATATTTGAGGTCCACACATGAACAGTTATAGTTCTGCTGAACAAACCGTTGCTTAAAAATAGTCATACGGGTTATGTATAGCGTTGCCTGTTACTTTTTAACTAAATGTGGATTTTAATTTCGATTCAGCACAGCTTGGTTATAATTTTACTTGTCCTAATAATGTTCATATTTCAGTAATTTCCTCCATAATTCGTGCATTTTGTGTAGTCCTAGTCGTAGGGCAGCAGGATGCTGTTCTACAGTCTTTGTACCATAGGACCCCGTTTTACTGAACTGGCTTCTTACTTCTGTGAACAGATTTTAAGACTGTAGCAGCCTAATTCAACAAATGCTAAACACAACAAAGGGTTTTATCATGGCAGAAGGAAGGCTTTATTGCTTTGTTCAGCTTTTTGTACAAACAAAACAATTTTTCTTCTCTTTTTAAATGTGATCATTTCAAACCTTTACAAATGATATCTGTATATCTCCTTCATGTACGTGTTAGGCCTGCTTTATGCGGTAGAAACCAAAACGTGTAGACAAAAACGGCACACACTCCCATCCCAGCCTGAGAGAAAATGTGCCAGTGATGAACTGCGTCCTATGAAATCTTGAGGATGTTAATGATGATGTTACTATGCTGATCTTCAGATTCTGCTGGGACTTTTATTTTCTCCATAGTATAGTAGTACAATTGACTGAATAATAATCAGACTTTTCTTTCATTATTGTAACATGACATTTGCGATAGTGGAGTTCAGAAAATACAAGGAACCATGAGGGAATTTCACTTCAAATCTATGTTCTGAGATAGAGACGCTTCTCAGCAACACTGGGCTTTATTGGTTGTCGCTCTACAAAACAATGATTTTTCAAGATTTTTCCTCAGGAGGTTTGCATGAGGTCCTGATGAATGATCTTCATTTGACAAACGGCAATGCTTAGTCACCGGGAAAAGCCATGAGACTGAAGTTCAGTTTGAAAAAAAAATTACGTGACCTTGGACTTCACTGAATGACTTGAGTATTCTCGTTAAATTCAAATGTTAACGAGTCTGCATCATTACAGGTCAGAAGCGGTAGCTGCACTACTGTCCGCTGCGTTTGTTTCTCCAATGTTACGACTGATCGATGTGCCTTCCTCTCCACGCTGAACTTCTGTGTTGTGAAATACCATAATTCTGTATTTTTCCTAAAACAGACTGGTTTATATTGCAGTAGTGATTTTCATGCTTGTTTGGGTCTGTGGCATTTTCTTAATGTCTACATTCTTCTCGTGGATATTCTTTTATATTATATAATCACTACAGCCTCTTTAAAACGTCTTCTCTCCAAGTCTGGACGTCTGCAGCCGGGAGCAGAACGGTCTGATTTGTACATAGCCCTTTAGTCATGCAGACGAGAGTTTAAACCTCTTTGGTTGTAATTACTAATGTGGGATATTCGCATTTAAGCCGGGTCTGTCGGACAGGCCAGGGCCATCCTTGATGCGTTTTCTGCTCTTTCAAGTTTGAAATTTGGCAAATAAAAAAAACAACAACTAAGGTTTCAAAACCAAAGAGGCCTGAGATGGTGAATTTCATTAAAAACACTTTTAAGTTTAAGACTTCAAAACCTACAACCAGAAAACTGCTCTTTAAAAAGTGTGGTCTGTTTTAATGTGGAGAATATTGAAGTGATGCCAAAGAGAACTGATCTTTATAATCTCTTCAATGTTTCCATGTGTAAGTGCGAGTACTGCAGACTTCGTCTGGCTCATCGCCATGGTGTGAAACGCCAGCACCTGCAGGAGCTCAGTGCGCTTTACAATAAACCCTGTACAGAATTGCCGAAAACATTGAGAAATGTTGACTTTTGTTAATGTAATTTGGTCAATAATAAAATTTTGAAATAAGTCACTTTATTTGGTGTTTATCATTTTATCAAACAGCATATGTATTTATTTAGAATCTAAATTGTCAGTGATTCATTTAACTTTTTTTTTTTTTCTCCCCAAAGTGTGATTCCAGACACAAGCCATATTTTTCATCCACAAGTTATTTAAGAAAGCTTTAACTTCCTGCTTTAATCCACTGAGCGATGATCTCAGCCTCTCTCTTCCGCACGTTTCTCACAGACGCAGGATCTGCTACATTGGAGCCTCTGAAAATAACACCCAAAAAAACAACTATTGAGCCAGGCTCCCAGTACAGTCTGGACTCAGGACACAGAAGCCCAGTGAAGGCTTACTACTGCAGAGTGGAGGATCTCTGACTTCCACACTGGAATATTCAAACCGAGCTTCCTGTCACTGGAATGCATCTCCACAGCAACAGAACTGCTGCGTTTCCTGGAGACAACAATCCTCCGGCTGGTGTAACAAACCCCTTTCAGTTTGCTTTACAGTCACTTTACCTTAAGTCCAGGTGATGAGCCCCGTCTGTGATGTTGATGGCGATCAGGGAGGGGCTCAGAGAATTCCTTATCTAAGTTGGGATAAAGTAAATTAACAAAATCAGCATCATATGACCCATGGTTTGCATTCATGCCTTGTACATACAGCAACCAAAGGGGAATAGATTGCATAAGCAGTAAAGACTTCATCACTCAAGTCTAATGTGTGCCTCTGTATAAACCTCTTGCTCATGATGTGAAGCTGAGCTGGTCTTTAATCAATAAGAAGCTGAACTTTCATGGCGAGGATGCTGTAACAAACACTCCCATTGGAATGGGCTGCCTGCTTCCTGTTGTTCTGGGCCGTGAAGAAAAATAATAATAATCTGGGATCAAATTAACAAACACCGCACTCACCCCTCCGTTGGCCCAAGGGTCCAGGTCCCCATTAGAGAAGATTATATTGCTGGCAGTAGAGAGGGCTGTAAACCAAGCACAAGCATGAGAACAACAAAAACAGACTACCAAAGTCTCAAGGTGGCACAGGGCTGGAGGGCGAAAGACGAGCGCTCACCATCCGCCCAGTACTGGGTGCGCAGCCAGCCGGGCCGGGGAGACACACCCCACTTCTTCCTGCAGTACGCCTCCCGGTCCTGCTCCGTGAATGGCATCACTGGGAACATGTCCGTCACATTGTTGCTCTCGTAGCAGAGCTCAACTTCTGTACACGCCTAAAATTAAACAGCAAAGAGAATGAAACCAAGAGCACTGGAGGGGGTGTTGTTTACTGCCCCCCTGACCCTGCCAAACTGTGATCACTGTGAATGCCAGCCCCAGAGGTGTGAAGAGTTAAGGTGTTTGCTCTCCTGCTGCTCAGAACTTGCCTGGTAATCCCACGCGAGACTGTCGGAGCCGAGGCCACAGCCTGTGGGGTCGGCACACTCTATGTACAGAGTGTAGAGGTCATAGCAGGCCAGCTCACCTGTGGAATTGTACACGATTCCTGAAAATTAAGAACAAAAAAAAGACACATGGAGACACACACGAAATGCATGGAAATTCTCAGGCTTGGGGGATACGTTACATCATCCACACCCCCTTAGCCTCCTGCATAATTAGTTTCTGCACTTTATAATAGCCTATATAGTCTGGTGGTAGGTGGTCAGCAAAATATAAAACACAAAAAAAAGCTCCTCTAGCTGCAGAGCTCAGCCTCAAGCAACCCCCTTCTCACCCCCCTTTTTGGAAATGTTTCAAAAGCCATTTACCAGAAGACAGGGACCTTTAAGAAAGGAACATGTGAGTAAAGCACATTTACGGCTGCCATTAGGTAAACAGTGCATGTCCAGACATGCCGCAGATGAAATTTTAAACCAGGATAAGACTTTGGGGTGGGTTGTGCTCAATGAACATTCTTGTGGTCACAGGGAGAGCAGAGAAACAGGCTTTTGTTGATGGTAGTAAAGCACACTGATAAGGACCCTGACAGCAGGCAGGGGAGTATTCTCGGTGCGCTTCAACAGGTGTCAGGACGACTGCAGACACACAGAGCGAGGCAGACGGCCAGAGAGCAGAAGACTGCTGAGCTGCAGGGAAAAGGCCAGGAGGTGTGGGTTTTGTTTTTTAACCATCATCATTATTTGTTTAGGGTTTTTTTGTTCAAAGTATCTGTTATGCCATCTAAATAGATCAGCACAGCTTTGAGAACAAAAAAAAAAAAGCCTGATCTAGGAAGGAGGGGAAAACTAACACCTCAATTTGATTTTTTATTTAATTAACGTTGTAGTACAGGGCATGAGGATGGAACCCAGGGCACCAAGCAGCGAGGCAGGGAGGACCCTGCAGTGTGACACGCACTGCCCACGGCTGCTGGAGGGAGTGAGCGGCCTGAGGCAGCAGGGGGTGCTGTGCGACGTCACGCTGCGGGCGGAGGGAGAGGAGTTCCCAGCGCACAGGGTCATCCTGGCCTCCGTGAGCAGCTACTGCCGGGTCCTGTTCAAGGGGGCTGGTGTGACCCCTCCGACCCTTGTGACACCCCCGGGGCCTGCGGTAGTGCAGCTGAAGGAAGTGAGCTCTGGGGGTCTGCGGCGGGTGCTGGACTTCATCTACACAGGGAGGCTGGAGCTGGGCCTGGCCTGGCTGGAGGAGACACTGAAGGCCGCCCAAGTGCTGCTGGTGCGCGACGCCGTCAAGCTGTGCCTCCGCTTCCTGGACGAGAGCCTGGCACCCGAGACCTGCCTGGCAGTGCTGGCCATCGCTCGCAGGTCCGGGCCCGAGGAGCTGCGCAGGAAAGCACTGGGGCTGTACGTGCAGAGCTGCCACCGCACGCTGCCACAGGACCGCGAGCTGCTGCTCCGCCTGGACGTGGAGACCCTGCAGGAGATCCTGGAGCAGGGGGAGGTCAGGGGCGGCGGTGGCGGCGAGCTGGAGCTGTTCCGTTGTGTGGAGCGCTGGCTGCTGCACGACCACAGCCGGGCAGCGAGCGCCGGAGAGCTGCTGGCACACATCCGCTTCCCCCTCATCCCCGCGGCTGACCTGCAGCGGGAGGTGCAGGCGAGCCCGCTGGTCAGGACAGACTCGCGCTGCTTCCGGCTGCTGCAGGAGGCGCTGGCGTACCACTCCCAGCCTTATGCCCAGCCTGCCCTGCAAAGCCCCAGCACGCAGGTGCGCTGTGGCCAGAACAGCCTGCTGGTGCTGGGGGGCAGGACAGATGGTAACCGGGTGAGCCAGGAGATGTGGGTAGCAGACCACGAGTGTGCCGACTGGAGGAGACTGGGGGAGCTGCGCAACCCTGTCTACAACCACTGCGCCGCCGTCCTGGGCAGCTTCCTGTTCATCCTGGGAGGCCAGCACAGGTTCGACCCGGCAGGGAACCAGCCGACCAATGAGGTGAGCTTTTGCAGGAACAGGAGCTGAGCTGCTTGCAGGCCCCCTCAGCGTGGATACTAGTGTGAGAGTCTGAGGGGCAGGTGCTTAGGGCTAGTTCCTTCCATCAGTGTTCTTGGCGTTTAAGCGATGTTGCACAAAGTAACTTCACAGTCAAGTCAATATGCTGGTTAAGTGTAAAGATTTTTTGGGGGTTGTTTCTTTGGTAACTGACCCCTGGGATCAAAGTCTTGGTTAGTTAGTTATATCTGAATAATTGTTTAATGGTCCAGCAGTTAAAGGTTCCTAGGTTTCAGCCTGTTGCTCATTCCTGGCTCCTGCTCAGGGGTGGTTTGTATTGAAGAAAATAGATGAAGCCACAGAGTTGTATGGTTTAAAATATACAAAAGAGAGGGTTTAAATACACCAGCAGAGAAATCACATTTCTGCAATCAAGAGGCACTTGGATTGGATGGTTTTGTTTTATTTGTTTTTCTTGTTTCATGCAGTCTGCAGGCTGGTTATACCTATAGGTGTATTCTTGGGGACGTGTGTAACCAGGCAAGTAGCCTATCATCAGTCCCTTATGGTGGTAGCAACCAGCTTATGTAACAATCATTTAAAATTGGCTCCACAGAATGACCAACTTATTGACCGTCTCTAAACCAACAGACCTCGTATCTCCTCAGCATGTGCAAGTGCTGCTTGTGTTGGTAACGATAACCGGAAACGCAGAGGAGACAGAGCAAAACAAAACCTTGAAATTCTAAACATGAATCACGAAGTGCCTTCCTTATCTTACAGCTAATGGTAGACGTACGGCCTGTAAACAATATGTCCATGTATGCATCTATGAATATAAATCAAAATGAAATTCATCAGAACTTATATTTATAAATCTATTTTAGCGATCCCTTGTGTTTTTTCTAGTTGTTAAGCTCAGGAGTGCCATGCGTTTTATCTACTTTGCGACTCGTGTAGTCCTGGTACACATTTGGATGGAGTTGCAGACATCGGTTCAGCCGCCCCATTGTCTGCACTCAGTCAATGAACCTGGAATCTTGGCTGCTACTGTAAGAGCAAATATTGCATTGTATTGCAATTGTACTGCATTGCCCTGCATTATAATGTAATTGAACAAGAAGGGCAGTTAACACCCAGAGGAAATACCCAGCCTACTGACCGACTGGTCTTCCACTTCCTGACCATGCAGGTGTTCAGGTACGACCCCAGGGACGGGTCCTGGCTGCAGGTGGCCGGAATGTTGGAGAAGAGGACCCGTTTCCATGCGGACGTGCTTGGGGGCCAGCTGGTCGCCGTGGCAGGCGGGACTCTACTGGGGAAGCTGACGGACACTGTGGAGGAGTACCGGCCCACAGAGAACCGCTGGGAGTACAGCGCCCCCTACCCTTTGCCTGTGGCAGACCACGCAGGGGCCACACACAAGGGCATCCTCTACATCGCAGGCAAACAGACACACTGACGCACGCAGTCACACACACGCAGGTTGTGCAATGCATGTGCTGGTTTGCAGACAGTACAACGCAGAACCACACAACTCTGCTGTACTACTCAAAGCAGACCCTATATAGTAGATGCACACAGACGCAATGCGTGATGTTATACAGTGCAAAGAGCACGTAGAGGGCCTCGGTGCACTCCCTACACACACAGCACGCAGGTGATTGTTTGAAACAAAGGCCAAATGCATAGATTAGTGTGTGAAAAACCAAAACAAAACTGTGCATGGTCTACAAACACACAAGGCAATACTCTGTACAGCTGGCAAAAGCACGAACACAGACCCACTACGTGGTACCTGTATATGGTGCTGTATAGAGACACTGCAGAGCAGACCCCCCCAGCCTCCCTGCCCTCCCTATACACAGTGTGAGCAAAACAGACGCTTTTAACTCTTGCTCTCTCTCACCAGTCCTGACAGCGTCTCTCCTCTTGTCTCCGGCTCAGGGGGTTTCTCTGAGGGGAAGACGCTCAACATACTGTACAGCTACCTGCCCCGCCTCCACCGCTGGGTCCAGAGCCGACCAATGGCCTTCTCCCGCTGTGATCACGCCATGGCAACAGCCAATGACACAATCTTCTGCATCGGAGGGCGGACTTTAAACACGGTACACAACAGTCCTGAACTGTCCAGGCTCAGGACACCCCAGTCCCCGCTCAAAGCCTTTGCCGTAGCTGTACAGTTCACACTGATTATGTTACAATCCTCTTGGTCACGGTGTACTTGATCAGGCATAAAGGCTAACCACATGTCCAAAGGGTTGACCATGTCTCTGTCCCGTGTCCAGGCGCAGCAGTGGGTGCACGTGAACGAGATGGAGAGCTACAGCCCTGGGGCTGATCAGTGGAGCACGATGAAGGTGTCCGCGCCACAGTGCTGCCAGCTCAGCCTGAGCGCCCTGGGCTCCCGGCTATACATCGTCGGTGGAGGCTCCCTGCGCTGCCTGAGCAAGACAGACGGCGTGTCCATCTACAACTCCGAGGGCAGGACGTGGGGGCGGGCGGCCAGTCTGCCCCTACCACTGGTGGACCACGCCTCCTGTGCGCTCACTGTGTCGCAGGATGTCCTGAATGGGCTGGAGCCACAAGAGAGCCCCAGCTCCCCCTCTTCCCCCAGGACGTCCTCCCTCAACCTGTTTGTGCTGGACTGAGGACAGTGTGGTGTGCAGGTCAGGTCCCAGGGATGAATCAGAGTTTCTAGTGCGTCTCTGAGAAATAATTGGCTGCTAAAACAAATGATATAGATCTAGGATGATATGCCCTAATGGCCTCATCTCCTCTGTAACCAGTAACGTCACTTGTTGCCTTATATGCTGTGAAAAATAGACAAACCTAAAAAAATAAATACAATTATAATAATGATAATAAATTAGACAAACCCTCCTCACAATTACAGAGAACAGCAGTACTGCACATGATATATGGACAAGGGCGTCTGGTAAGAAATAAATAATATATATTTACAGATAAAACGCATGATGTACTGGAACCAGTGCCTCTGTGGGGAATGGGACCCAGTCTGAATTCTGTAGGCATTAGCATTTCTGTTCACCAGGGTGTTGGGAGGCCGTTATACTTCCCTCCTTTAGCAAGCCAACTCACCCACAGTGTCGCGCAGCGCCCTCAGCATGTCTGTCCCATTCAGAATCGTGTCACAGGCAACCTAAAGGAACGAATTTGAATAAAACGTGCGAGTTATTACCATTATTTTACTTGAAGTGTGAGTCTAATTCTTCAGATCATGTATCACTAGGACTAAGATAGTGGCCAGTACAGCAGCACATGAGAGTGTAGCCAGACAGCCAGGGCTTTTATGTAATGCAGCATGAGCTGAAACATCAACTGTCCTGTATGGATGCTGCAGAGTCACTGACTGGATTAGACCGGTCGCCGGTATTGGCAGTGTTGCAGCAGGGTCCGCGCACAGGACGCCAAGCAGAGCCGCGGTGCCGGGTACCTTCACAGGATTGGCTGGCAGGTTGCCCATGAAGTGAGTGCTGTAGGGGTAGTCCAGCATGGCCATCAAAGTGAAGCCATTTCGCAGGAACCCGTAGAGCTGGTGAACGTCCCTCCAGGAGGACGGGGTCGCGCACAGGGAGAATTCCGCTTGGATTCTCCCATAATCTGTAGTCAAAAATAGCAGCTTGATGATTATGATGATGATAATAATCATCATCATTTCATTCTAATCTATGTATTCACTTCATTTGTATTCATAATGTTTACAAGAGGGCAATATTTAATAGTATTATAGTATAATATTTACAATTTTATACACGTTTATATAAGTATGCCACAAAATAACGATAACATTATATTCTTATCTTAGACTGAGAAACAGATCGATAGGTAGGATTTGTTAACAAGTCAAGCTGATTTACAGTCAGTGCTCTCCAGGACCAGGACCAGGACCAGGACCAAGGTCCCCCCGCCCCCCGCCCCGCACCTTGTAGCTTTGCCAGATTCTCCAGCTGGCGGAATGCGCTCTTCACAGCATCTTTGCAGGCAGGGTTGTAACGCTCAAAATCCTGCACAAAACCACAGAGTGTTATGATTCCACACACTTATTAACAGGTTTCTTTGCTTGGTTAGTTTGTTGTATTATTGTGACATGCAAGTTTCTTGTCATCCCTCAGCCCACTCTTCCTGCCTCCCTCCCTCCCCATTTCGTGAACTCCAGGAGAAGTGACCCATTGCGTTTTGTGTGATCAATTAATTTTCCCCAATTTTCCGCTCGTCCCCCTTTCCCTTCCTCATCTGAGACGTGGGCTACAGCAGACTCACCAGGGTCACGTCTCTGAAGAACTGCCTGGGATCTCCCAGCCCAGCGGTGGAGACAACCGGGGCGCTGGCAGCCAAGGCACCGGTCACTATATTGGGGTACCGGAGCCGCATATACACACTCAGCATCCCTCCATAGCTGAGAGACAGAGAAAGAAAGGTCTGAAGTCAAGCACCAGGACTCTTAAGCTGCTCCATATATAATGGCCAAAGAAGGGTCTCCAGACCAGGTCCTAGACAGCTACATTACATAAGGAGACCAGTTACTGGCCTCATTAATCAAGATCAAAATTATCTTTAGACACATATAGGACCATAGATCGCTGGTTAAACTAGCCTTAAGCAAATGACACTGTCCTGCACTATTTTGATGTAAACCCACAACAGTCTTCAGTTACAGTGGCCGTATGAAAGACCCGCTTGCTGAAGCGCACTGACCTCCCTCCAAACACGATGACCGGGCTGGCTGTGGCATTCAGCTGCTTCTTCAGCTCCGTGATCAGGACGGCGTAATCTGCCAGAGCCTGCTCGACAGTCAGCAGCCCGATCTCGGGGACCTTGAAGGATGCATCGCCAAATGGAAGCGATTTGCCATAATACCTCTGCAGGAGAAGACAGATAAGCACAGGGTTTCCTGACAACTCAGAGCCCGCTTGCGTGTCCAGAGACTCGGATTCTCAAACTATTTCAGTCAAGCAAAACAGCAAAGTGTTAAGTGGGGATACAGTTACAGCCAAAGCGTGTGCATCTGCCAAGACTGTGTGGAGGTCTGCATTTCAACTTCGAATTTAATGGGCCAGAGCTTGTATAGTACACCTTATACTCTCTGGCTCTGTGCTTGTACTCCACGTGCATTGTGGGAACCTCCTGAGCTCACGTCAACCTGCACTGCAGCTATAATCTTTGATGTTTAAATTACTACTTCATAAGCGTCTCAATGAACCAATGTTGTAAACATGAATACAATAACAAATTAGAGTAGTTTAAGAATAACTTTTGGGAACTGCTAAATATATATATTATACTTACACTTCGAACATAAAACCCTACTAATGCAGCAGCCTTGAACAAATTGCTAAATCTTGTGATTATTTTTGTACTTCCTCTCCTGAGTCACACAGTCAGGCCTGTTAAAGACGACTCATCGTCATTCTTGTCTTCTGCAGTGAGGTCAGTCATTTTCTTACATGCTCAGCGAAAATCACCAGCGCGTGCTCCTGTGCTGCCAGCTCAGTGATAAATCCCGAGTTCAGGGCAAATGCCCAGATGTCTCCTTCATTGCCGGTGTAAAAAAAGATGGGTCCCTGGCCTCTGTCCCAGTACTGATCTATAAAACACAACAAGGAAATAGAGCACAAAAGGTTAATCTGTCCTTGACAAAGTGTAGAGCAGAGGGGTGCAGGGACGACTTCCAATAGAGTTTATTGTGTTCAGTATGGGGGATCAGTTTCTCCAAGCACATTGCTAGTACATACACTAAATATTTCCTATCATACTGTTTAACTATTAATACAGAATACTATAACTGAATGTGGAGAAAAACTAATTCACACTACTTTTGTACATTGGTGATCTAGTTCATCTCCTGGACCACTGAGACCCGCACAGATAAAGTAAGTATCCATGAATTTACCCTGGCAGGTCCGGGGTGGGTCTTACCTGTTATTAAGTACCGTTGTTTGAAAGTGCCATCTCCGTAGCTGTTGAAGTTGAAGTGGTCGAGCACTTGCTGGAAGTATTTCTCTTGAAACTGGGTCTCAGACACCCTGTAGCCGGAGCCTCCTACCCCACCGGGGGGCACTGCACCCTGCGCCTGCCAACACACAGGTTATTTAAAATACGTATTTGTGTGTACAATATTCAACCTATCTATTATACCATCATACAGTCTACAATGAGGTTTGTTTTCCCACTAACTCTAAGCATGACAGGGTGTTATGTGCATCTTAGATCTATATTTAAAAACATACAGACAGAGCATCTTACCTGGGAAGACAGGGCCCTGGTCGAGCTCAAGTCGGGCTGATTCACCCGATTGAACACCTCGGGCGACCGGACCAGAAAATAATCCGACAACCTCTTTATTTTATCTGGCGAAATGGAGAGAAACCCATTGGTTTCTCGGTTAAGACGCAATATAAATAGTACGAACAGGACAGCCTGTGTGCCGGTCATAATTTGAAAGTGCGTGGAGAAAATGTATATATGTAATTACAGTACAGTCTTGCTTTGTAGAATGAAACGCCGTTAAATAACAACACACATCACATCGTCCTTCTTTTGAAAGGGCTGCTGTAAAGTTCAGTCACATGACTGCCGCGGAACTCGGTCATGTGACCGCCGTCCTGGCGTCACGTGTTTAAATCATGAATATTCACGAGGCGGCAATTAGCGACAGTACTTCGGCAACAAAACGTTGTTGTAAGGCCGTGCGAAAACACGTTCGTTGAAATAATAACGCGAATATGTTCAGGAAGGGTGTCTCTAATACAATCAATTTTAGAATATGAAATTAATCCGGTTTTCCTTAGTTTATATACATAGAGAAAAAGCGCCACTTGAACGCTTTACAATCCCACAATGCACCGCTTCGGCTAAGACGGAAGTTTCCCTGTGAAATAGGCGGGTTGATGGTCTGGTGCCGCGCTGTTTGAATGTGTGTTTAGGGAGGACATGTTTTTAACATTATATTTGAACATGTGTGTTTAGGGAGGACATGTTTTTATCATTATATTTGAACATGTGTGTTTAGGGAGGACATGTTTTTATCATTATATTTGAACATGTGTGTTTAGGGAGGACATGTTTTTAACATTATATTTGAACATCTGTGTTTAGGGAGGACATGTTTTTAACATTATATTTGAACATGTGTGTTTAGGGAGGACATGTTTTTAACATTATATTTGAACATGTGTGTTTAGGGAGGACATGTTTTTATCATTATATTTGAACATGTGTGTTTAGGGAGGACATGTTTTTATCATTATATTTGAACATGTGTGTTTAGGGAGGACATGTTTTTAACATTATATTTGAACATGTGTGTTTAGGGAGGACATGTTTTTATCATTATATTTGAACATGTGTGTTTAGGGAGGACATGTTTTTATCATTATATTTGAACATGTGTGTTTAGGGAGGACATGTTTTTAACATTATATTTGAACATGTGTGTTTAGGGAGGACATGTTTTTAACATTATATTTGAACATGTGTGTTTAGGGAGGACATGTTTTTAACATTATATTTGAACATGTGTGTTTAGGGAGGACATGTTTTTAACATTATATTTGAACATGTGTGTTTAGGGAGGACATGTTTTTATCATTATATTTGAACATGTGTGTTTAGGGAGGACATGTTTTTATCATTATATTTGAACATGTGTGTTTAGGGAGGACATGTTTTTATCATTATATTTGAACATGTGTGTTTAGGGAGGACATGTTTTTAACATTATATTTGAACATGTGTGTTTAGGGAGGACATGTTTTTAACATTATATTTGAACATGTGTGTTTAGGGAGGACATGTTTTTAACATTATATTTGAACATGTGTGTTTAGGGAGGACATGTTTTTATCATTATATTTGAACATGTGTGTTTAGGGAGGACATGTTTTTAACATTATATTTGAACATGTGTGTTTAGGGAGGACATGTTTTTAACATTATATTTGAACATGTGTGTTTAGGGAGGACATGTTCTTGAACATTGAGTATGTGTGTGTATTATTATCTTCCAAGCTTGTTCCAGTTTTCGCTAGATGGTAGGTAGGGACATTCAGAATCTCATTAATGAATTAATAATAATGAAGAAGAAATGGGGATGTTTGTGGGTTAGTGAAATGCATGCAGTGTACTGCATCTACATACATCGCGCAGCAGCACAACGATGTTGGAAGTAAAGCGGTTTCAGATACAGTAGGTGGCGACATTGAACATCTAATCAACTTATATCGGTCTTATTAGTCTGGATGACAACAGATCGCTGTTCTCTTGCAGGATCTTTAACATCCTTTTATTGTTGTAAATATAATGGGAGTTGAATTATCATAGCTTACTATCGTCATCACTACAATATACAGTGGTAATGAACGTAGATTAATATGGTAATCACTACAATATCGTTATAGTTCAGGGTATACGCAGCAAAATATACCAGATTTACTAGAATAAAAGTGATGCGGAATTTACAATAGGAAAGGACATTGGTTTAAACCAATTTATTGAAATACAGTTCTCACAAAAGTTTGAGGTTTCAGATCACGATATAAACCTCTTGATTCAATCCCATAAACAATAATGATCCTATGAAATATACCTGCTCATGAATGTGTTTATGATTGTTGTCTACTCTACCCTGCTGGGTTTTGTTCCAACTGAGCTCTCAATTACTTAATTGAAGTAACAATCTGCTTAGATTTGACTTGAAAATGTGTAATAAAACTGTTGGTTATTTAATAAGTTCTTTATACAATTAAATACTTAACTTAAACCCCCTACTGTTTTAAATTAATTAAATTACCGTGTAATCTGCAAAACGGCGCAGATGTTGACCTCACTTTATAAATAGGGTTGTGTTTGAATCAGGGAGACGGACCAGCCAGAGCCTCTCCAGATGGCAGACAACGGAAACGACTGATGAAAATAACTTTCTAAAGCAACCTGCCCCTTTTTCTTCTATTGCTGTTTTTATATGACAGCACTACCCATGCTTGGGTCCTTGTCTTGAGCCCAGCCTATGGGAACTTATTTCCAGAGCAATTCCTCACGTTTGAATGAGCAGGCTGTTAATGTAAACCCCCCCAGCCCTGTGCTGTAAATGTGCTGCATGCTTTCCAAAAGCTCGTAACGAGAACAACATATATTTAACAAGTGCACCTTTAAAAGAAAAGAGGAGTTTGTAGATCATTAATAAAACCCACCCACGTTGCAGCGTCTATCCCCCCGGCTGTGCACGTTGTGTCCTATTGATGGGAGGAAAACAAAACGAAATCTTACTATGGGAACTTGGCATTGATCGGATGGGGGTAAACTAAGCCTTAGGATGGCTGTAACGGGTTCCTAAAACAACGCATGAGTGGTGGCTGAGACGTCACTGGGAGAGAGAGAGAGAGAGAGAGAGAGAGAGAGAGAGAGAGAGAGAGAGAGAGAGAGAGAGAGAGAGAGAGAGAGAGAGCGCGCACAGCAAGCAATTGCACCATCTGAGCAGTCCACAGTGCAAACGCTGCCGCAATGCACCCAGTCAGAAGAGGCTTCATTGGGGAGAAATAGGGGCTTTCTTGTAAAGAAGTTGTCTCGATTCATACAGCGGTATATCTGACACGGGGGACAAGGCGAGTCAGGAGAAACTGTCGCTACATTGAAACTGTAAGTAGCGACTTATTGATCTGGGGAGAGATCCGCATGCTTTAGTTTTTCAGCCTTTAGGGTGTTTTAATATATATTTGATTTCTGTGTTTAATAATAGTAATGTTGATGATCATGATGCGTTCCCATTGGGTAGTCTGACCAGTAAAGTAAAACTTCCAGTATATCCGTGTATCCAAAAATGTATTTGTTTCTTTCCATGTTGTTGTCAGATGTTGACTCTGTGTGTAGATGCTATTTAAAAGTCCGTTTTTACAGCACGCTCAACACACACCATGTAGCCTGGCTTAAATGCAATCAAATCGGCATTTCACTAGGGTGCAACAGCACAGAAGTGTTGATAGCACTCCGGCGCTGATCTGATGCGCACAGCCTGTTTGACGTGCAAGTGCGGGATGTGAACGATATGAAAAGGTTTGCACATGTGAGACATTTGAGACATGAAAGCACAAGCAAATCCGGACTATGTTTGTGTTGTGGGCGCTTTCTCCTCGGCTCCTTCACTGTGTAATTGAGCGGCACCCTGCGCGCACAGCTGTCTGTACCGTCTGTATGATCTTCCCTTGTCGTCCCACAGCACCGTGCTTTAAATTAGTAAATGCAATAGTGCTGGACCATCATAAAAACGCGTCAAATATGGGTTATTTGGTTTTCTCAGTCATCACCACAGTTTTTCTTGTCCCCCATCTCCAACCGTTTCAATAAATTGGTGCGTAGTGCAGCACTGCCCAGGAGTCCTGTGGCCTGAGAGGGTTATGTGGTGCAGGTGTGCCAGTATCTATTTATCTATCTTAAGAAGGTCTTAAAACTCCCCCATGGCAAGGAGAAAAGTGTACTGTGGTCGTTCTGGTTGGTGAACTGCCACAGCCAGCCTGAAGACTTTGCTGTACCTCCCCAGGACATTTTTGCCGGCCTCTAGAACAACCAGGCAGGACACAAACAAGGCAACTGTTTATAGAGCCAGGAAAAGAACAATAAGCACAGCCCACAGCAACCCCACAGCAGCAGGACAGTACAGAACAGAACAGAACAGCCGCACATAGATAGCTGAAAGAATTAAGAGCATGATCAAAATCCATCTTTAATGTCTCTAGGAAAAATGGTATTACTCGTAACTATTAGTACTAATAATACTGATAACACTAAAACTAATAACAATGGTTTTCTTCTTCCTCCTCCTCTTCTCCTTCTTTTTCTTCTTCTCCTCCATCTCCATTCAGTCAATGCATGCGTCTATCCCAAAGCCACCTACGGCGAGTTATAAATACACACGATAGACGGACATAGATCATGGAATGGGGTAAAACACAGTACACAGCAGGTAACTGAAAAAACAACACCAAGGCTGTGCAGTGCTGAGCAGGGGCCTGGTTTACCTGAACACAAGAATATGGGGGGAAAGAAGGAAAACAATTCCCATAAGTCCAGCAGCTGGGTGCTCTGTCTTGTTACATTGTAATCATGTTCTGCCTCAGGCTTGTGTTGGAGCTGACTGGTGCGCTGTGTTGTGCTGCCATGTGTATCCGTGTGCTGTTTCTGTCTCTGTGCACCCGTGCTGCTCCTTTGTGCGTCAGTGCTTACTGTTTGCATGTGTGTTTTTTCCCAGCTGCTGGATACAGGGATTCACAACCCCTCCCCACCCCCACCCCCCCTCCCGGCTCGGCTCCGTGCTCGAGTTTTGTGTGAAGAAGGACTGCCCCAGTTACCACCCGCGCCCAGGATGCATATGAATAGCTTATTGAATCAATGGAGTAAGTAACTTGTTATCTCCTTGCCTCCCCACTCCACCCCACTCCACACTGGTAATGTGCCTTTGTTCCCCCGTCTGTCCTTTGCTCTACCGTGAGTTTTGAAGCTCTATTTGAACCAAAACGTCTATAACTGAGGTGAACGATTCAGTATGAAAACCCGACTACCATTTCATTCCCCTGTTTCTCCTCCTCTTAAATTGAAGGTTTTCCAACAGTTTTCTCCCACGCATGTCTAAATGTACTTTTTACATTTTATTTTTCACGCAGATCTCACAGGTCACAGTTTTCAGAGCCCTCTGTGTGTTTTCTGTTGTGTTCAGTGTTTATCACCTAAGAAAGATCTGCAATGGAAATGCAGATGTAAAAACAACACTTAGTCATCAGTCTTAGTGGTCCAGTTGTGACATGGACATATTCAATATTTATAAATATGGTTGTCTCTCTATTCTGCACAAGCAGCGCCGTCTGCTGTCTTAGGCCTATATAATGTACCTTTCCAAGAAAAGTTCATTTACATTATGTATTTGAAGGATAGAAAGATCAAGTGTTTTGTTATGAATCCTGTGTCGTCTTCAATAAGTCTTGGTTTGTTTAGGTATTTTTAGTGAGGGGGGCTTCTTCACTCTGAAAGGAGCATAATGAGTATGGTTGTACGAGTGTCTTCTGTGCAGCTCTATGAGAAATTAGACTTGTCTGTGAAGTGTTTCAGGTTCTTCTGATGCAATCACTGCCTTCTGCTTCCCACGCATAACTTCTCCTGACAGGTGTATTTCATAGGGATTGTCACATTCAGTGATGGAGATGTTTTTTTGCAAAAATGACAGGCGACTTTGGAAGTGTCACAAGTGAGTGGGGAAACGATAGACGCAGTCATACCATAAGTTTACATTGACATATTCTGGGGGGAAAAAGTGATTTTTTTTCCTTTAAAAGACAGGCAGTTATAATTTTACTTTGCTCCAGAGGGTTTATGTCATATATATTTATATATTTTTTTTAGTTTATTGTGTATATACCTTATGAAGAGACTCTTGCTGTTGTTTCCAGAGAGATTCATCAATTTGCTGGTGGTGGGGTGTAATGATGCTCTGATTGGTTGAGGCTGTGCTGGCCAAACCAGAGCGTGTTGTCGTGTTTTCATGCTGTGGTGGTGCACTGTCCGTGGGCTGCGTCTCTCAGGGTTTGCCTGCTGCTGTCTCCACAGGGAGATGAGACTCCAGGCCTACTCATAAATCAGTTATTTATATCGGTCAAGGGAAGGGACCTGAGGGCCAGTTCTCCCAGGCTTTTAATAGTTTATCAAGAAACCCTATCTTCAGTTTTGTGCCTAGGGTTGCAGCGCAATGGGAAGGTGGAGGGGGGGTGGGGGTGGTGATGAGGTGGGCAGGAAGGGGGGTCTGGGGGAGTTGTTATCCCATGGGAAAGGCAGAAGACAACCTGACTCTGGAATCCTGAGGATCACGGGGAAATCGGTCTGCGATCAGATCAGCCTCGTCTGCATTCCTTATTGTAGTCCATGTTTCCAGCCATGGGATGTCTGTCCAAAACAAGCATCGCAATCTTCCAATCTCTGCACCAGGCCGTGTCTTATTTTCAGTCCTGTCACAAGGAAAAGGTTGACAAGGTCACGCACTCTGACCTTTGACTTCCTTCATCTGTGTTGCATGCTTTTATTTGTGTGTTTAAAAAGGATGCGGTCTTGATTCAAGAACTTGAACAGAGTCTTCTGTTTTACTGAGGAATGTTTTGAATGGCCTTTTTTTATTTGACTGTACACACATTTTATTCATCTCCCTCTTAACTGCAGGAAGTTATTTATAGTTTAATGTATTATTTTCTTTTAGTTTTTTACCCAGTGTGAGTGAAGAGGCTCAACTAGGTCAGCCAGTGTTGGCTTAGGTAATAAAAGTGAACAAGGGACTTTATTCATAGGGGGCTAAGCCTGGGTGTTAATGCAGCGGAGTGTGTTAAAGCAGTGGAAAGGAAATCCTTAATGAACACAGTCCACGGCTAATCTGTTTATATCGGTATATAATCCCAGAGAAGAGATTCACCCTCTGAGCCTCTTTTCAGAGACAGGCTATGATGAGAGGGGACTGGACAATGGCCGAGTGCACGAACCTCCTGGCAAGCCGTGCGAGGGTCTGTATGTAAACCACGTGCTGAGAGAGCTCCCTTCCTTGGCGTGCACAACAGCAGCCAGTCGAAGCCTGTCTGAAAGCGATCTGGGTGAGAGAGCCCAAAATCTGACCAGTAAAGGAGTTAGTGTGCAACAGTAAACAAACAAACAAACAAACGAGCGAAGCACACAAAACCAGCCTATAAAAGCAAAGCTGCATCACAGGCTTGCTGTTACCACGGTAACACTAGTTGAAGTCCCGGTGCACTGTTCTCTCTGCAGTTTTCCACGTCTATCTGCTCTTTACCACAATCCTGAGTACTTATACCACAACTCGGCACAGTTCATGCATACTAGGGCTGTGTGGGGCCATGTTTGCAAAGACACGGTGTTGTACGCTTGTATCCGTGTTGCCAGATTACGGTGCTCCTGGCGCCCGGTGTGTTAGAGAACATTGAAGACCCAGCCAGACTGAAGGACAGCACAGTGACAGCAGGGTAATTGGCTGTAAATTTACTTTAAACACCATGCAAATTTACCAGGCGATATTTCCATACAGGTGAGTGCCACGTTGTAATCTGCTCTCCAGAGACACCTGAGCATGTTGCTGATCTTCCCCTCACCTTTTTACACCTGGAGGCGCGGTGGCACTCCCAGGGCTCTGCCACAGCATTGAAATATATACACACAAACAACACTTGGACATAAACCCAGGCACGATCCAACTCTCATGTGTTTTTAATCAGGATTTTAAGATCTCGCAGGCCGTTCGGGTCTCTGTTGCCTGTTTCAGCTTTAGCTTCGAGTGGCCTGTGCAGTGATGAACTAAGAGAGAGCAGCTTCCCTGTACTGTCTGTGTGTGTTAGAGGAGAGGACAGATCTGTGATAATCTTTACAGACAATGCGGAACGAAACATCAACCACAGCAACATGTGTTGATCGCGCCATACACCACTCGCATTACTATATCTCTCACCCCCCTGGTTTCATTCTTGCTTTTTCCCACTTCCCTTTTGGCAGCTGCTGATGAAGTGGTTCTGGTATGTCCTGGGTCAGTTCTGGCTCTTGCATAGGCTTTCTCGGAATGAAAGTTGTCAGCAGCGCAGAACGGCCTGCTGTACTTAACAAAATTGAAAAAATCCTGACCTTTTCTGACAAAGGACCAGGTGTGAGACAGGGGCAAGAGACGGGGGCATTGACCGTGTAAATGCTCGATGCATATTGCCCTTCTGAGGCGAGGATGTTTTGTGGGAAGCACATATAGCGGTATCCTGAACCGCAGAGTGCTTCATGTCTGAACTGTGTCCCCATTGTCCCCCTGCCACAATCTAGCCACCCTGCTGTTTTATAAAGTCATTGTGTGAGCAGAAACCATTCACTGCTGAACTGGTCTGTGATGAGCAAAGCTTTTTTCCATGCCAACTCCCTGACATAATGCAGAGAAGTGGGAGCGGCCTGGATTCTTGTCAACAGGCTGATTCTGCTAATTAAGTGTAAACCGGGCTGAAAGGTAATTGAAATGTCTAATAAGGCATGCACACAGGGGGCGCCCTGCGATTTTCCATGGCCTGCTGCTCTCGTACTCCTTATTGGCTGCATAGATAACAATAAAGGATGTGAGCGTAGATCAGGTTATAAATGTGAAGAGTTGTAAAGAGAACTAAATAAATGTCAGTTTGAAATGGAGTCTGTTACTGAGTATCAGAACATCAGCGTTCAGTGGTCTGGTTTGAGACTTCTTAAGATTAGTGAAAGGCTCCTACATATCCAGTGTCTTTGCATGGCTGTGAAGGGGAAGCTCTTACTATTTGCTCTGCTATGCAGGATCTTTATCCAAAGGCATTAATCATTGTTAAGATGAGATGCTTTCTGATGCAACCTTCCAGCTTGTACCAGCGCAGCTTCAGCATCCGGGACTGGGAGTGAAGTGCAGGGGTTGATGCACTAGATCTGTTAAAAGGACTGGGACTCGCCTGATAGGATCATTATTAAAACTATAGTCTTGGAGTGAGAGCTGGGGATCAGCAGAAGTTAAATGCCCATCCTAGAGGGGGAAAACATCGCCTTACACGTAACATGTAGTTGAAGTGGTCTGGGGCGCACAGGCACTGCAGAAAGGTGCCTGTCACTTTCCTGTCCAGACATCTCAAGGGATTACAGACAAACTCCAAAAGGAAAAGGTGCAAAGGTGATAGAACTAGAACCTATTATTATTATTATTATTATTATTATTATTATTATTATTATTAAGATATATAAAAGACCTAAATGTCAAAGACAAATGTGTAAGAAAAAAAGGTAGATATTTAAAGACTTGTGAACATGGCTGTGTGTCTGACTCACACACTGGAGTGCCAGCTGGCTATCAGAGGGCTGCAGAGGAGGAGGAGGGTTGAGAGGCGAAGTAGGAGGCGACTGGCTGGAGGAATGCAGGAATGGGGTTTGATATTGTCACAGAATGGTGCCATCTTCTCCCTCCCCTCCTCTGTCTTCCTCTTGGTTTAGTTTAATCTTACCCTGCTCCCTTTCCCCTCGAAGTCATTACAACACTATAGAGACTGTATCACTGTGCACCTGAGCCCACAATGCAGGATTCCAGTTCCTGTTGTCTGTAAAAGTATCGTTTTGGACCCTGTCACACCGGATGGATATGGTGCTAGCAGAGGCGTCGCAAGGTGGTAGGCGTCCCAGGCAATTGCCTGGTGCCCTGAGCTGGGGGGGCCCCCTCAAAGGGAAAACTCCATCAGCAACCCCGCCCCCCCTCCCCCCACTCTCACCGGCAAAAAAAACGTCTGCACCCCCCTGTCTCACCAGGGAAAACACTGTCAGATTTCCCACTCCTGTGCAGGGCTGAGGCTTGGTAAACCGGGTTCATGTCAGCACCTCTCTTGATTTACTCTCCCTGTATACACTCACAATTCCCAGTTGGGTGTCTGTCTGTGGGGGGGGATAAGTACTGTCACTGATGAGTCTGCTGCTAGACCCTTGCAGACCTTAATAGAAATTCCTGGTCTGAGAGCTTCTGGGTTGTGTTCAGATGTGTTCAGGCCTGGCATTCCATATGAGATCACACCATCCCACACCAGCATGAAAGGCACAAGACAATACTCCACAACAACAAAACTATAATGTTACCCAGGCAACTGAAAACCTGCATACGCAAGCTCTCAGATTTCCCCCCCTGATTTATTCATGAGAGGCAATGCAAAATCGCTTATGCGTTACATTTTTTATTGTTCACCAGTTAAAAGTGCTGTCAACCTGAAGCTGTGGTTGCAGTGTGCTCCATGCGTTTTGTCTTAGTTTCACTTTTTTCCTTGACTTTTGTTTGCACGCGTTCGCTGGCCTACCTCTGCTGGGTTACGTTCGGTGGTAAGTTACAACGAATGCACCGAGGCCAAAACCAAAATGGTGCATTATTTTTAATTCCAGCACACCAAACGCAGGCACCGCACGGTTTGCTCGGCCGTGAGTGAGCATTGTTCGTGTCGGCCTGCGACTTCTGCTGCACCCCCCAACCCCCGCATTCTGTAGAATCACAAGGCAGGCTTTGTTCAAGTTCTCCCACAGTGGAAAGATTAGCATTTTTGCAACCAAAAAGAAGCCACTTCTGTGTGAGTTGGCGGCTTTTTTAATTCAAATTTCCCAGAGGGTTGCCCACAGCTCGGCCTCTAGAGCTCAACCCTGCTGGTTCAGCACTTGACACACGCACGCACATGCCTGGGCTGTACGAGTGTGCTGGGCAAGGATGCCTTCGTGCCAACCCTCCTGTGCCAATGGTCAGTGCCGCTTGAGCCCCGAGAAGAGGCCCTTCTTACCAGCAGGAGAACCTGCCAACACGGTGCTTCAGAGGGGTTGCCTCGATGCAGAAGACCAATGTTCCAGAGCCACAGTGACGGGCAAGAATCTCAAACAGTCAGATGAGACATTAGCACTGCCTGTTTAACCAGCTAAGCAGGTCTGCCTGTGTTAGGACTCAGAGAGAGTGAGAAGGCTCCATATATAAGATGTATATCTAAATAAAAAACTAAACGGGAGCACCCACATTCAAGAACTGAGCTCCAAATGTGGGAATTCAGCAGCAAAACAGCGAGAAATAACTGCGTGTCTGCTGGGACCCAGGCCAGAGTTTGACATTACTGCTGCGGTTACGGGGGGAGATCTGTGCTGTACAGGTGGGTGGCAGCACTTCCATAATTTCAGGTCAGGATTGGCCATCAGTTTTCAAGAATTCTATTCCAAGAGGGCTTTCTTTTATGTTTGTCTACGAGCACAGAACTTTACCTTTTGAATATATTTATTTTCATTGAGACCATTTATTTATAAAATGAGTGCCGTTGCATAACTGCCTCTATAAATTCATGAACCACAATAAAATGCCCAAAATCACATGCACATTTGGAAAATCCAATCCAGACGAAGCAGCAGTGACTGCTACGGCCCTCTCTGGGCCAGCAAAATCACGACCAGAATAATAAGAGCAAATTATTACACATTTTACTTATTTTTCGCTTTGTGTCTCCTCATCTCTCTCTTCCCTTTTTTGGATCTTTTTCATTCTCCATCTCTCGCTCTCTCCCTCCCTTTTCTCTCTAGAAGACATGAGTCTGTACTTGTTTAATTATACATGCAAAATCTCCTGCTTGTCCTTGAAAATTTTCTTTGCTAATTAGACTTTAGAGGCAAGCATCTCTCCGCAGGCTCTTACCAGTCTCCCAGTATTTCTGCATCGGCACAGATCAAGCCATTTAGACCTAATGGGGCAGTGGTGTTGAGATTATCAACCATTTAATTTATTTGTTTGTTTGTTTGTTTACTCACTGACTTTTACTAAAATGTGTTCAATGCACAATGCTGCTACTGTACACAGGACATTAGCTACAGCTAGGCCCTGTAGCTGCATCTTCCAGCATGTTGAGTTCTCATCAGTCTAGGTCTCTATGCAGGTTGTTTCAGCCTGTGTGTTTCGGGAGGAGACACAGATGTGGAGGCCGTGCTGATGGATGGGGGTCATTATCTGTATCAACAGCAGACTCCAGAAACCAGCCAGGGGTGAATTGTGTCTGGCCAGAATGGTGCACAATTACTTCCAACAGCAGCCCTGTTTTTAGGCAGCTGATCCAAAAATGTTGCACTGCCACCAGTGTTGCCAGCTTGGGATCACTATAGCCTGGCACCTTTTTCTTGCCTGACAGAAACACCCTGCCAAAACCGTTTGTGTGTTTGATTGATTGTTTTTAATGCGACATATTTGGGAATTGAAAACATACATTGTTCACAATCAAACTTAGGTACACTAACGTCTGGAGTGGTTCATGGGATACTGTTAGTTTAAACTGTTTTACACTTGGTTAGGCTGATAAATCAAGAATAGGTAAAATGTTTACTTGTAATCTTTAATGCACTTGCTGCTGACCATGCAATTTCTCATATCTGTCCTTACCTCGGACTAATTTTTACATACCAGCTGTTCATACTTAATGTTAACAGTCAAACCCAGAATCCTGCAGTGCAAAAATCAGGGCTGCTATGTTTTGTTTTGTTTTTTCTGCCCCCGTTTTGTCTTTCAAATGATTCATAATTTACTTTCTTATATTAATAAGGCTTGATAACAAATTAATCATATATAACTAAATATATAAATGCAAGCTTATCTAATGAAAACACTGCCGAGCCCCCAGGTGCGCAGCTAGGTAGCAGGAAAATGCAGGACTGATGTCATGAGAGAGGGAGGGAGGGGGCAGGGAAGGTAGGAGAGAGAGGGTTAAATTGCATCAAGGGGCACAGTGTGTCCTTTGGCTGTTAATGCGGAAACATGGTGACGTCATCAGACTTCTAAACCCACTGTGAGATTGCTGTGCACACACTCACTGCTGGGTAAATGACATCGTTAACTATAACCCATTTCCCATCATGCGCACACACGGCAACACACACAAACATATGCACTCACACACACACATTTATAACCAAAAAAAGGGATTACAAACAAGAAGTGACATTTTCAGACCAGTTTTCTTGTTTGGTTTTCATTAGGCTTATTGATCCTGATAAAGATGCGTTTACATAAGCTTAGTGCTGAGAAACGTCTTCATCTCCTCTTGGCCTCCAGCACGGTGCCTCACAGAGAGACCCTCCCCTGCCTGAACACAGGAGTGGCTTCCGAGAAGGGGTCAGTCGCCGAACAGTGTGAGCTGTTGCAGTTCACCCCACTGACAGGGTGTGAACGTGTCTAATGTGGAGCTCTGACATGTGACATCACCGCTAGAGTTCCAGAAGGAGCTGGGGTCAGGGGTCAGGGTCGGGACCTCAAGCACAGTGTTCGCAGTCTGAGCCGGGGGGAAGCACTCCACCCATACAGGCCGCGCTCCACCCCAGCGCATTAATGACTCTCCATGGTGATAAAAAATACATGCAATTGCACAGGAAACTTGAGTTGCGCAGTCAAGTGTTCTGAGTAGACAGGAATCCGTAAAGATATACATCGGAAGCAGTTTTTTTTTTTTTTTGTGTGTGGCTCGCAACATCTCTAATGAAGCCAGTGAAAAGACTGTTATTATTTTTGTTGTTGCTTGGAAAGATGTGAACTCAATGTAGCATTTCTCAACCTGATCAGCTGAATAAACGCAAGTCTGGACAACAGCAAGACTGGGACTCACCTGGCAATCCCAAATTAGGAGCTCAGTACTTGATGGTTCACGTTATGTAGGAGGAATCCTGTCAAGCTGCAATCAATGGTTCATGACCGTAATTTGCATTCTGCTGGTGTACTTTGGTCTGGGTTGCAATTCGATGGTTCAAAATTGTTGTCCGTTTAAATACATATGTATGATATCTGTGTGAGTATTAAATGAATGCCAAAGAGCAGTGTCTTTCTCCACTTTAGTAATTCTGTGCAAAAAGACAAATAGCCTTTTCATGTTTCACTTTCCAAAGTGTACCATGGGCTGAAATCTCCTGTGAACAAAGAGCTGTTTGAGCCGACAGGCCGCTCCTGGGGGCAGGGCTGAGCGAAGGCGGCCGCGGCTGCTGCTCCACATCGGGAGGAGAAAGCGGTTCAAATCCTCATAGCAAAGACTGTCCAGTGAGGATGTTCCTCTGTGCTTTAGAGAAGCAAGTAGTGGT
The DNA here is from genome assembly GCF_036373705.1 of Amia ocellicauda. NCBI lineage: Eukaryota > Metazoa > Chordata > Actinopteri > Amiiformes > Amiidae > Amia > Amia ocellicauda. The sequence continues at coordinate 13,163,984 of NC_089858.1, read as the reverse complement.
GTATTATACTGTTGGTTTTGCTAGGGACTAAAAACAAATTGGTTTTCTGTGTGTGTGTGGGGGGGCTTCGGGGGTGGATTTAAAGAGAGTGCCATACAGTGGTACGAGTGCTGGTTATAAAATGTGGGTGGTGGGGGGCCGTTGTTAAGTAGGTCGAACCCTTACATCATCGCACTGGCTTCCTGTTTCGCACCTGTGAGGAAATAACCCCCCAAAACAAAAAACCCCACCACAGAGGCAATCAAATGAAGATGAACACTGTGACTATCACACCTTCTCCTCCTGCTGACTGACACACAGGAAACGGTAGCAGCTTCACTTTTGAGAAAAGATCATAATGTCTGACCATTAACATCCTGAGTTAGGGGGGGCTTCGGGCCTCAGAGTGAGATCAGACTTGGGCAGTGAGGACACGCTGTGCCCACGCACCACACAGGTGGCTCAAAACAAACACAGCTTATTTGCAAATTGCGTAAGCCTTTTAATTTTTTCTGTTGTTGTGTGTTGTGCAAGAGGCTTTCATAATTATCTGCATGTCTTTTCCTTTCTTTTTTCAATTTTTGTAATATAATGATGAAAGTATGCTTGATAGCACGATTGCTGTCTGACTTCCTGTGTTAGTGCAGCGTCTTTTTCATCCGCTGCACACCCTGCTGGTGCTGCTCGTTAAGCCAGCGACGTTTGAAGAAGCCAGCGCACTTCCTGAGAGTGAAAAAAAGAGAGAGAGCTAATTGAAAAATAAGGAACTGGGAACATAATAGGTAGCAGGTTAGGTGTCATTTTAATGAGAATCGGACAATGGAAAATGTTTTTTTTTTGCGGGAGCAGGATGCACACGGGTAAAACAAACAGTGTGCTGTTTTCATAAGTGACGGTTCTAAGGGTGTTGTTGTAAATCTATAGAAATATTTTTGTTTTCTTGCTCTCTTTCTCGTTGTTTAATTTGCATGATGCTTCCATGCACGCTTCCAGCCCTGATTTGCAAATGAAGACATTTTACTTACAAATGTAATGTGTAGTTGTTTTTTTTTTTTTTTTAAACATTCCACACATAAATTAGATTTTAAATAGGTGTTTCTCTTTTCTTAAATGATTCACTCTGCACTGCTCTTCCTGTTGATGTGGGCCCGCTCTGAAAACAGAATATCTTAACTAACTTGTAATGTGCATCTTAGGTCACCAGTCCCGTCTCACCCCCTTTCTGTTGCTATTTTTTTGCCTTCTGCTTTATGATGGCTGTTTTTATTCATCTTCTGTGTGTGTGTATTGCAAGCTAATCAGGTGAATCTCCTTAGTGAGAGGTACACTTTAATTTAGTATGAATATCATTTAGTGAATGGAAATAGAAACTACCAAACATATAAATATATAACTTTTTAACATAGCGATTGCAAATTGGAAATCTTTGTTATTGTCACAATAAAAATAAGGATTTTTACATTGTATTTGAGAAGAAAATTTGCCTCTCTGTTTCCAAAGTCACGGGGGCTCTTCAGTAAAACGTTTCCCCATGATTTTACCATAGAGTAGCAGGGTACATTTTCCTGCCACTGCCTCTCTAAGTCCCATGTGACAGGAATTGTGCAGTTTGCCCATAACATAAACACACATCGGCCCTTCACATGGCATGCGAGGGTGGCCTCCCACTCTCCTTGGCCCTACAGCTGACACAAACTGACCTAAACCCCCTCCACCCCCCGCAGCGGAGATCTCGACGATGTGCGAGGCGGAGGTCATCTCGTCGGAGCCCAGCAGCCCCACCCAGTTCTACGGCGAGTCGTCCGACACCTACTACCACGTGGACCGCTGGCAGCGGCTGCGCACGGCCGTCAGGAAGCTGGAATTCTGGGAGAACTTCACTGCTGAGCTCATTGGGAGCGGCTTCTTCTCCAAGGTGTACAAGGTATGATTTGGGCAGGTTGGAGGTGGAGAGTGAGTGGCACAGTGCTGCTCACACATGTTCGCAGAGGAAGAATCGGTGGGTGGCAGCTGTCACAGTGAAGCCCAGTGATTCTTTCACAGATTTTTTTACAGTCTATGAAGCCTTGATTGAGGGGCTTAGTCCTGCTGATGCCCATACATATATTCATGCATACAGATGCACAGTAGACCCTGTTACCCTGAAGTCCATGTACACAAGTGGCTCTAGGCGAGTCTCTCCAACCTGACTGTCGGACTCTCCACACTCTTGGGGGAAACTCTTCCTTGTCCACCTGGAGAGAGAAGTAGCTCCTGAGCCCCACTGACTTATGATAGAAAACATTTTAAAGGGAAGGGAAAGGGGGGAAAAAGAAAGATAATACAAAGTGGCCAGTTCTGTGAGGAATACTGCAGGAGTGTGTTGGAAATGTACAGTGTGTAATCAGAGGGTACTGACAGAGGCCACAACATCTATTTCAATCCACTTTCAGGCCACAGGCAAATTGACACTTGGGGCATCTTTCTACACTCGCCTAGTTCCTTTATGTGGGTCTTTTAAGTATTAAAAATACACATTGAGGTTCATTGTTACCGTATACTTTCAAAATCTAAAATAAATTCTTGGGTTATGGACTGAAATACTTTTAACTTACATCCCATGTGTTTTACATCTGCTGAAAAGGGGGCCAGTTTTTGGCAGAAGAAGAATACAAGGGAAGGCACACGCCCAGCATGTATAGAAATGCGATGTGGATTTGGCTACTGAACTAGCGGGGTTGATGTATTTCTTTTTGCCCTCTGAGTGACGCAAAGCAAGACTGACGCGGTCACCGTTTGTGTCGATTCAGTGGCAAATCCAACACAAGGAGGTGATTGTGTGTGCTCTTAATTCAAACTACTACATTTGGCAGCTTTTCTCTGTGTTTCTTAGCCAAACGATGTCAAAACCTGCACAAAAAAATGAAAAAGAGATAAAGAACAAAGCAGGCTGGTTCCTGTCAAGTGGTCACTGCTGTTCTAATCAGCACTCAGGCGCCGATTAAGAATTGGTGCAGGTCAGTTTGTCGCTGGTGTTTGCGTGCCGTATTGCGTAGGAACTTCTAGGTAAAGATCTCGCTGAGCACTTAAGCGCTGCATTGAAAGGTCTCTGATGGTGGATAAGGCCGGGATGTACTTTAGATCAGAAATCGAAGCAGGTTTTCGTAAGCCTTGGCAACTGCGTAGCCCTTTTGCGGGGGGGGGAAGGAAGAAGAAATAATCTAGTAATATATTATAAGATATTTAACCACATATCTATAATAATATTATAATAATATTTATAGCAACAACAACAACGTTTTTGAATTGGTCTTAGTATTATGTATTGAACGATTTTTCTTCTACTGTGCCACAACTGGGCTGGATGGAGCCACCGACTGCCCTTGTCTGTGTCTCTCGTTAATGGTGCCCTCTGTCTGCCAGGTGATACACAACACCACGCGGAAGGTGATGGTCGTGAAGATCTACAAGAACGACGTGGATCAGGACAGTATCGTGCGCGAGATCAGCCTGCTGCAGAAACTCTCCCACCCCAACATCGTCAGGTAGCAGCCTGTCCTGAGCATATGCGACACACCTCCCAGGGCCTGCTAGATTGTACTGCACTGCAATGCATTATGCCATGAGACTGGTGCCCTGGTGTCAGAGTCCATGGAAGCGGCCTGCTCGTATGAACACCTGTGCACAGCCAACAATAGCACATGCTCAAGCCCCCATCCACGCTCTCCGCTCTCAGACTGTCCCGGTCACACAGTTCAGTACAGGTTTCATAACACTTTATTTGTCCAGGCAGTTACTTGACTTTGATTATTTTTCTTAGAAAGGTTTTTCAGGTCCCAGTGATATTCTTATCAGAAAACATACATGCCCTGCTCAGCCAGCTGCCCTTGGTTCTTTGGGAAATAGCCTTGAGAAACGGCAAAGCGATCGTCTAGTGGGGAGGGCAATGTTTCACCCATCTATGACATTGATGTGTGTAGACATTTCATACCGACCTAAACCAACTCAAAACTGTAATCTGTCTACAAATTGCAAATAACAAAACTTATCTCCTATGTTGTTTTTATTTATAAATTGTAAAAAGTGGCTTCGGACAGCTACATTTATCTACTATAGGGTCCAAGTCTGTAATTTGTACAATCGCAGGTGTGGCAAATTCTGGATGGGGTTTAGGCCAGAGTCCAACAGCACAGCTCAAGTCTCCAGCCCCTCTCCTGTGCATTCAGTTACTTAATTGCATCAATTAGTGATGTAAATGGTCTGGATTCGTTATCCTGAGCCAGTGATTGAAAACAGCTGTGACACCTGAAGGCTTCCCAGCTATACAAGCACACTGCACTGAAGTCAAATGTGTAATACTATAACATGCACTATGAGTGAAAATCATTAATCAAGACCACTTGTGGATTAACCAAGTCCTTTGTATCTCCTTTTCTTTGTTTGTGTGTCGCTTTGTGTGTTTCAGATATCTCGGGATCTGTGTGAAAGAAGATAAGCTGTACCCAATTCTGGAGGTAACCTGATATTGCTGGTGTCACTTTTTCAAATGCATTGTGACAGGTTCCCTGATAAGAAGAGATAAGTTGAGAGGAGGTGATGATGTGCGGGGTGGATAGGCAGCAGGCGGAACAGCAGGCCACACGCTCAGAGGTGCAGGCCCTGCGTGTAAGGGCTGCTGCTCGCTGGGGCTTCCGTTTTACCTCCCAGAAACCTGAAAACGCCCTGATAAAAAAAAAAAAACTGTCAAGATTCTTTTTGGAATTTGCATGTTTGTTTACATAGTACACAATAAACAAACAAACAAATTAGTAAAATTATGTTTTTTGCTCAGTACTTTTGGGCTCTTGTGGCAGTCCAGTGAGGTTGTTGGGTGTCTTAGTGTCACCGTTTAATTGGACTTTAGATCACTAAGGACTTGTGTAATTTGATACGTCTCATTTGTTTACCTTAGTATTATTGGGTTTTTTTTAATATTTGAATGGTATGATGGATTTGTGACCCAGACTGCTGCTGTACAATTGAGCGGTGCTGCTTTGCTTGACAGCTGCTGTGAGGTAGTTTAAATGGGTCCTGTGTTAGTTGCTTTGGGTACAAGCATTAGCCAAATTTTTTTGTTATCATTGGTTATGCGCAAACGAACGTTACCATGGCATCACAGGTGGAGGTGTCCACACTGAGCGTTCCGGCTCCCTGCCTTTCTCCATTCTGATTGGTCAGCAGGAGTCACTTGAGACACAAACCATGATACCATGCTGCTGCCCAAGATGGAAAAGACTGACTGCTCGAACCCAGTGCACGAGTCACCATGAAGCACAGACATTTGGATTGGGCAGGGTTCAGTGTGAACCAACCTTCTAACTGAAAGTAATAATAATATTATTATTATTAATAATAATAGTCATTCTGTTTCTGTGTTCCCTCAGTACGTGAGCGGGGGTTGTCTGGAGGAGCTGCTGGCCAGGAAGGACGTGTCGCTGTGCTGGAGGGAGAAGGTGCTGCTGGCCTCTGACATCACCCGAGGAATGATCTACCTGCACTACAAGAACATCTATCACAGAGACCTCAACTCGAAGGTGGGGGGGCTGGTACTCATTAATGTATTTTATTGACTTGTGCTCCCCGTGCTTCTCCATGAGTCACCATGAGCAGCATTGTTTTTTTATCATCCCATAATCAATACTCTGTCAATCAGTGATGAGTCGTGCAGTGACCCGGTGTGACTCGACAGCAGCTTCCCATTTCAGTTCAGATTTTTAATATCCCATTAAAACAGGAACAGTTGTATTGTAATGTATTGCTCTTCAAAATATGGTGGTTCCTACTTTTCTGGGCACATTTCCTTTTCCCAAACTGCCTTCATTTGTGTTTTGTGTATATCGGTTTTGTTTGTTTCTTTACATTCATTTTATTGTTTTTAGTTTTCCTTTTCTTACCCGGTGAAAAAAAACATGCTGAGAGTGAGGCAGCCTCCTTACACATCAGACTAAAGTGGCCACAGGGCAAAGCTAGCTGTGTTTTTGTTTTGTTTTCCTGCGTTTCGTTTCTTCAGCTGCCATATACATTAGAGAGCTGGGGAGAGAACACAGGTGTATTTATTTTAATTTTATTTATTTGAATGAAGGCAGGAGAAACTGCACTGAAAGAGTAGAAACACTCAGCGTTTTTGTGTGCAAGTGTTTTGTGTGAGTGTGTGAATGTCAGTCCATTCATTTTTGCTGTCCCTGCAAAACAGTTGCTCAACCACAGTAGAGACCTGCAGAATACCCAGGATTTGCTAATGAGGGAGCCCAGTGACACTGCAGCGCGCGCACACACACTCTCTCGCACAGAAAGCTCACCTGATTGTCATGCAAATTCTGCACATTCTGAAGAGATGCATTCTGCAAAATCCTGCTCTGGGCTCGAACTCTGTGTCAAAGTGAAGTGGACCTCGGCACTAAAACAGAACCCCCTGCCTTGTGTCTCCCTGCATCCCGTCCACATTCAGACAAGAGCTGTAGGAAGTTGGTTTGTTTACATTGTCTTTGACTCCTGCAGAAACAGGGTTGTTTAGAGAGCATGTAGTTGTAATGCTACTGAAAAGTGAAGCAAGACAGTCCAGGCAGTCTGATTGATTGACTCTGATTTCCTCACACTGCAAACAAAGGAAACAGAACCACCGCACACCTACACAACAGAACAAAACAGTTCCTTTCAATGGAAAATATCAGTTTTTTTTAATTTGTATTGTTTTTCTTCAATGAAGCTTTGCCCTACGTCATTATATACAATGTGGGGTGGTGGAGGCTGTTCTTTACCTGTGCCACCTTCAGCCGAATGGCAAAATACACCATGCACAGTCCTCCATCAAGGGGAGAATTGGATGATGCTATTCAGTTACAGCCCAGTGCCTGGGTCAGCTGTTACCTACTCTGTGGGATTATGACAGCCCATGTACATATGTGGCAACACAATGGATTGACAGCCTACAGAAATATTAAACTGACAAGGGACAGGGCTGTGCTCTGTACAAAATACAGCAGGAGGAAACCAGCTGCCCACGTGCATTGTCTGGGCAGCTCCCGAATAGCACTGAGCAGGCGTAGACTGGGCCCACAGACGTGTCTGTGCAGTGGGGTGGTGTGTGTCAGTAATGCCCTCTGCTGGTTGATGTGATCATATCACTCACTCCCTTTTGTGCAGGCAGAAGTAGATGGTAAGGCTGCGTCAAAAAACGCATACTACATACTATGCACTAAAGGTTTTTTTTTGTGTGTGCCTATTTTCCCTGAGACGCAAGGGTGAGACAGGTGTCCTCTATATTGTGTTTCTATAGAACTGCCTGATCCGGGTGACGGGGCGCAGGCGTGAGGCACTGGTCACAGACTTCGGCCTGGCTCGGGAGGTGGTGGAGCTGCCTGCCAAAGACCCGGGGCGGAAGCTCTCGCTGGTGGGATCGGCCTTCTGGATGGCACCAGAGATGCTGCGAGGAGAACCATATGACCGCAAGGTACAGAGCACCACAAGAGAGAAGGAGGGGGGGAGAGGGTTGGGGTGAGAAGAGGGAAGGCTGTGTGGGATTCGGCTGTGGACCCTGGCTGATCCGGCACCTCTGCTGTCTCGGTGTGTCCTGCAGGTTGACGTCTTCTCCTTCGGGATCGTGCTGTGCGAGATACTGGGGCGCATACCTGCTGACCCAGAAGTTCTTCCCCGAACACAGGTACATACATGCATACATACATTCATACATTATTAATCAACCCTAGTGTGTCCCCGTTGTCATGAGGACCAGCCTCGAGCCAACTGCAGCCTCTGCACCGATTCTTAAGCAGCTTCACACCCTGTCATCCCCTGGGCTCAATGACACGCTGCACAGGGCTCAGAGACCCGTTACCCAGGACTGTATCACCACACACTGCGAGTTACAGCCGTTCCAGTCCAGTACGGGTTTTGTCTCGTGTGCTGCTGAGGGAGTGAGTCAGTGCTGCCGGAAGCTCTATCTCTCTACTGGCACAGCTGCACAAGGGCTCGGTGACTCATCGCCATTTCAAATGTATATCTAAAAATTGTATTTATTTATTTATTTCAGTCAAGCAGCTCACTGTTGTAATGATGCAATGGGGAAACTGGTCGCACTGGGAGGAAAATGAAAAGGAAAAAACAAAAAGTGTAGTTATTGTTTTAACCCTCTCCCTCTCTCCATCCCCCCTCTATCTTTTTCTTTCCCTCTCTTCCTCCAATACAATCTCTCTCTCTCCCTCTATCTGCCCCCTACTCCATCTTCTCCTTCTCCTTCCTCGCTCCCTCTCTCCGGGCAGGATTATGGGCTGGACGTGACTGCGTTTCAGGCGATGGTGAGCGGGTGCCCACAGCGGGTCGTTGAATTGGCTGCCAGCTGCTGTCAGGTGAGGTCCTGCCCTGGGGGGTGCCATCCCCTTCAGCTTTTCATTCCCCCCCCAAAAAAACTAAAAGCAAGTAGGTCTTCTGAGTCATGAGAACATCAGTTTATCCTCCTTGAACGAACACTTAGGTCTGTATTGATTTGTTTCTGGACATGTTTCTTCTTCATCTGAGGCTAAATAAATATCTAGATAAATAGTTAGATCTATAGATAGATACTTTCATGCAATGCTTATATACATACAGTACTTACATGCATACGTACACACCTAGATAACACCTCATAGTTCATTCGCTAGCACTAGGCCTGGGTCCATTTGTGGTAAACCACATTGACTGAGCAGGGTGTTAATTACAGCACCCTTTCACTTGTGACAAGCAGCTTGACACCAATGTGTTCAGACACGTTGTGCAACAGCCCCTTGAGCCCAAGTAATACTTAAGGGGACACAGGTATGGGGCAACGTCAGCCCGGCTGCTGCTTCACGAGTCAGTAATAGAATGGATTTCTTGTGCTGTGTCGCAGATGGAGGCCTTCAGGCGGCCGTCGTTCACCGAGCTGCTGGACGCGCTGGAGGAGGTTGCGGAGACACTGGAGCCAACAACCAAATCAGAACTGACCACCGGCTGAGGGCACCTCCCGACTCCTATCCCCCACCCCCGCCCCTCCCTCATTCCCCACGCAACTGGACTGCAGCTGGGCATGGCACTGCAGAAGACACAGACAGCTGGTGTCCTTTGTCACACTCTCTGAAGGAGCCTGAAGCACGGGAGGAGAAGACAACAACCAAATAATTACAGCAACAACGGGAAGAAAACCGAACCGGCTCAGCAGCACTGAGGGGTTGATGGGAGTTGGACAAATCTTTCCATTACTGGTGGCATCATGCCTACACACAGACCTCAATTCGAGGCCTTTCCTTGCTCTGTCCAGCTCCTGAGTGATGCTTTCTGCCTTGGCTGAGTGAGACATTTTGGATTTCTTATTTTCTTCTTTTGTTTATTTGTTTATAAATGGATCCAGTAACAAGAGCGCACGGAGCAGTTCCTCCAGCTGTGGCACATGTGGCTATCAACATTCACAACATCTGGGACACTTCTGTCCTGTAAGATAGAAAGCTGAGGAATTCATGGTCGCCTGTCTCCACCCTTTCTCCCTTTCCCTATGTTATTCACAGTGAAAACATCAACAACAAATCAGATATTTTTAAGGGGGTGGCAGCAATTCCGCCTCGTCTATTTGTTGCTGATCTTGACATGGATGGACTTGACGTCTCGACTCCCAGACTGGCTCTGCATGAATTCAATAAGCAGTATTGCGTGTGCGTGTGAGAGTTGGGTGTCTGCTGGGCAGTGAGAGTCGGAGTGTTTTATGCTTCGGCCTTCCTCTGTTGTTCCTGGTTCTCTACTGCAGTTCAGGTGTCAAGACACTCATCCAGGCAACCGGCTTCAGTCTTCAAGAACCGCCATCAGCCGAGCTTGACTGTGTTGGCATTTCCAACTGCCTCTGATCCAGGGCCGTGATGTCATGGCCATGGTATCAGTTCGAACACTGCTTCAATTTTTTTTTTTTTTTTTTTACTTTTGTTTAGTTTTTCATAGGAACCAATGTTACAGTTGATGTTATTTCCTGTGCTTGGTTAATGTACGGCCTTCAGTGATGTTTCTTCCCCAGTCTGATGCTGTTGGTTTCTGATGTAATATACATGTAAATATTCTGGTTGTACAGACTTGAGAGCTTATTAACCATTGTGAAGCCTTAGTAAAAGAACTGGTGCTAATCGGCTTCTTTTTTGTATTTGTATTTATTTTTAGATCCAGGAATAAGGTCGATGCATTGATCTGAGCCCCTAGCATGTAAGCTCATCGTCCATCCATTTAAGTTTGAAGGATTTTTTATTTCTATTTTCATAGAAAAAGAGGGGTCAGGGTGGGGGTGCAAGGGTTTTGTAGCGTAAGGCCTAGACCACAGTCGTACCTTTGCCCCAGTCACAAACTGAGAATTACAGACTTGTAAAGCCGGATTCTCGTGGGAGTGATTCTGTGGATTCTTTGGACTTGATGCCGGCTGTGGGTGTAGTGGGTATTCTGGGAGCTACCATTGGGTTTTCTATGAAATATTTATGTATGGGAAAAAAAAAAAAAATCTGCAAATAAAAGTTTTTAAACAACTACTGAATGCCCCAAGAGAGGGAATGCTCTTTTTTTTTTTTATTTGCTTCCACCCTGGTGATAATAAAATAGTTATATAGTTATGTGTTTGTGTGCAAGTGCCTGTGTTGTGTGTGTGTGTGCATGTCCCTGTGTCAATTTGTGCATGTATGTGTCTGAATGTGAGTAATGAAAAACCCACAGAGGTTTAAGGTATGAACTTTTCCAATTGATATTCAGCTCATTTCTGAGGTAAGTACGTCAGAGGTAGCTAGCAGCAGTGTTTTCAGTGATTGCATGCCGCTGTTGCTTAGCAACTTTTTGTTTGTCCTTTTTTGTGTGTGTGCATGCGTGTGGACTTGCACTTGTGCTCCTGCAGCACAGAGCACTGACCATATTGGTGAACAGCCTGGTGCGGTGCCAGCTCGGCCTACACACACTCCTACAATTGGGGTAGCCACGTTCTTTATCACCTGACCTGGGGGACAGCACTTTTCACTGAACTAAAACTCGCCATGTTGTGAGCTGCGTAAAATAAACTCCCCAGCTGCTAATGCCGCTTAAAACACCAATTAAATGTTCTGTAGTACAACCACAGTACAGTCACAGTAGAGTGGAGGTAAGCGCACTGTATACAGGTGTAGTTTAGTATAGTAAACCACAATGTAAGCCACAGGAAAGCAAAGTACACACAATGGTATAACCCTGGGGTGGGGGGGAACGCTGTACTGTACAGATTCCCTGTGGTAAAGTCTTGGAGAGTGTGCCCACTGGTGTGGCGGAGGTGCTGCTCAGCCTCCCCTACTCTGCGGCCTCGGTGCTTATGATCAGTCAAAGCACACCTCGTCTTCTGCCAGGTGTCTTCACTGCCCGCGGTTTGTCTGAAAATAATCTTGGGGGAGGGAATGGAAAGAAACTTCAAAAGATTTTATGCAAATTATTCTGTAAAAATGTTCTGTAGCTATGTTCTATGATCAGACAGGTTATTGTTTTTGTTATAATTAATACTGTCGTTGTTATGATCTTTCTTCACCTAAAGAGAAAAAGCTAGAAGAAAGAGAATTAGTTTCTATAAATTATGGTAATACTGTTCTTTGCAGCTCAGATTGGGTCCTTTGTTCATCGGGGTAGCAGGCTGTGGCCCTTGTGATCAAAGGGTGCATTGACAGCCGGTGTGTCTTTTTAATACAGCATTTATTAATTACAGAGCATTTGGTGGAAGCTTTGACCACATAAACCTTATCAAGCGAGTGAGCTTTGAATTCACCAAAGGTTGCTGCAGCATGCAATGGGTGTTTCTTTTTTTATAATCAATTCCCTGGCTGTGTTTGGTGTGTCAACAGAGATCTGTTTAAATCATGGACCTGTGTTCACAAAGCAGAGTGATGCATTGTGGAGGGTCACACCTCACTACAGTAGATTTGCTCACTGTTCCGCTTCATTGACAGAAGGCTTTGGAGGCGCCAGTCGATTGCAGATGAACCGCTGGATTTCATAAGTCCAGGAGCAGAAGAAGAAGCTAGAGGATCCTGGGAATGAGTTTCATAAGGTGCCCCACACAGCTCGAGCACATGCACTGCATTCATGTACAGAAGCAAAATCATTGTTTTAAAGACACTTTTATTTTTCCTTCATCTATTATTATGTAATATTGGGAACAAAACAAGACTTGTAACACTGGATTATCTAAACTGATACAATCAAGATTTGAGGGATAAGATAAGTGCTTTCTCCTTTGAGTGATATTAAGCTTTTAGTGCAATAGAAGTTCCAATGGAAAAACTAGCAATGTTTACAATTGCCCCCCAACATGTATAAATACAATCCCTTCTCCTATAATTCCCTATATATGTTTATTATATTCATCATGCATTTTATATCACATCATACATAAAGATATAATTTGTAATATATACAGTATATAATATTATGAATTTGCGGCTTCTACCAAGCTGTAAATATGTCTGATTTCAAAATCATACTCTGTTTGTTTGCACATAATTTGTGTGTGAGCTGTGGCCCTCATCTTGACTGAATTCAATAATCGAATCGTATCAGGCTCATAACAATCACTGCAGATCTGCTCTCTTGGCAGTGACTTTTATACCCCAATGACAACCTTCAACCTCACTGCTTACCCCTCCACCCCCTAAGGTAATGATTCTGCAGACTGCCCAGAACTAAATCCTGTGTATTTAAGCTTTTTTTTGTTTCTTCCTGGAAATTGAAAAATCAACAAACAAACAATACATAAATATGCATATTTTAAATGTACTCATCTGATGAACTGAAAAATAAAGCCTCTAGTTCTTTATGATGTACACAATACTGTTCTGTTACACACCCTTTACACCGTGATTTCTGCTATAAAAACTGAACAGATTAAAGGATTTTGTTCAGATGTAATGTTTTATTCTGTAATAATAGAAGCTTCTCTCTCAGACTGTAAGCACAGGCTCTCCCAGCCTCCTGAAGAGCACTTCGGCCCACGCTGTACATATCCAACAGGCTGCTGGCAGAACAGGGCCAAACACACACGCACATACTACCTATGTGGGAGGGAATGCACTGTTGTTTTTCACAGGTCAGGAGCTGTGTTGTAATGAGAGAGAGAAGGTAGGTGAATGAGGGAGATGGAGAGAGTGAGCGTGAGGCGGGGGAAAGGGGGAGAGAGAATGTGAGACAGTGGCATGTAGCCTACAAATCCCTTTGCTTATTGAATACCTCAAGTAAGAACAGAAGCTCGCCTGTAGGTTTAATATCTTGAGTGCTGACTACATCCATTTTGAATTTCCCTTTTTGTTGCATATTTACAATGTGTTTAGGTAGTTTATGCAAAAATGTAAAAAAAAACTTAAACCTGAGAGAAAGTAAGGGGGGAAACCTAAATATATTTTCATGCAACCGGCCACAGAGATGTTGGTTACCAGGAGCAAGTCAGTCTGATTATTGTAAAACTTCTGCTTGCATGAGAATGTAGTGCTCTTACGCTATGTGTGTAAGGGAAAACGCTGTCCTATTTTGCCACCTTGTGGTATAAGAAAAACAGTGCAACTTTCTACTGCACTGAAAGTAACCAAATTAGACAAATTTTATATTAACTTAAGGGAAATGGAATGGTATTTTTTCCTGCAGATATTTGTATTTCTACTGTATTTAAAACAACTATCCAGTTATGTTAAACAGAGGAGAAAAAACAGTCCTGCTATACACTTAATTATGTTTGAATTACACTGTTTGGAGCTGATGACAGTTGTGGAGGTGCATGGTTCATTCACCTGTCTGCAGGTAGCTCTATCTTTACTCCTGCCAAAGTCATGGACCACAGATTCAGCATTAAGGAAAGTGTTTTCGTTTATTTGAAATATCATCTTTTACTACACATTTATTTTGTATTCTGATGGCATGCGATACTGCAACATTTCGTAGAGAATCGCCTGCTTTATTTAGTGCCGTAATAATCTTTATTAACCTGAGCAGTTAAATTGTGTTGAGAGAGATGGGGTAAATGGTCTAATTTCCTAGTGTGGGAAAGGTAGCTCCTCCACCCACGCTGTGGAAGAACATGATGGTTTCTGCAATGTCTGATTCTCGTTTTCCTTTCCAAATGTTTCATTATGTGCTGATGCTTTTGCTTGGCGAAGGTGGCAGGAAGTGCACGGGTGGCCGCTCTCTCTGCAGAGGTGTACCTAGTACTGAATACTTTGTAATCGTTTGTGCTTGTGCCCCAGGCTGCAGTGGCACTGGAGGAGTGACGCTTCTCTTTGGTGGTGGAGGTTGTTGTTGCAGAAGGATGGCAGCCGCCCTCCTGAAGGTACAAGCTGTGGTTGGGTTGCTGACTCAGCATCCGGACTCTATTATTTGATTGGCAGGGTATCAGGAGTGAGGGGAAGGTGTGAAACTGTTAAATGTTTTGAATTGGTAATAAAGTGTTTGAATATTCATCCTGTGTGCTATTCAGTTGTTGTGTGTGGCAGCCAACTAAGCTGGTACACCCCCAGCTGCCCTATCCCTTATCACTATCCATCCTTGCCAGTTGCAAAAGTTTTCCTATGATTGCATAGCTTTGAATTTTGACATTTAACTTTCAAACCCAGCAACTGTAAAACCCAAACATTGCTTTTGTGAACTTTGACCTGTTTGCTTAACCTTTGATCCTTGACATTCGACCACCGCTACTGCCAAAAACATTAACTTCCAACTGAGAATCTAACCTTTCTGATCTTTGACCTCAGCAACTGTTCAACAGAATACTGTCCATCTATGAACTTTGGCCTTTGAACACATGTGAAACAAACGTTTGGTTAATCTTTTACCTTAAACTGTGCTGCATAGCTTTTTATAAAAAAATAAAATAAAAATGACCCAATAACTGCATCACAGACGTCTGATTAACCTATGACCTTCCACCTGATCCCAGCACATAATGAGCCATAGCACAGACACTCAATTCACAACACTTTATTTCAGACTCGGGTACAAGTCATCAAGCAGCACTGTTAAGTAGCAGCCGCCCCTCCACTGCAGACTTGCTCTTATTGCTACAGAGGGTCCTGATGCACAGACTGCTGCTCCTCTGAACACCTCCACCCCCTGAAACAAAATCCTAACTTATATTTTCCTTTTAATTGTTTTAAACAGTAGGGCTTTTAAGTATAAAGTTGTATAAGGAACATATCTTATTAAGGAACCAACTTTTGATCAGTTAAACAACTTAAACAGTCAAGTGTAATCAGATGATTCGTTCAATTAAGGGTTCAATTAAGTAACTGAGAGCTCGGTTGGAACAAATACCCCCAGGACCAGTGTTGAACCCCCCAGTGATAATATATAAACAGATACACCTATACACACGTAAACTAATGTGTAGCTACTTATCTAAGTTAACAAGAGATACACACCTAGCTAGCCACGTACAATAACACGACACAATATGTATCAATATATATTTACGCATCATGTGAACTCGCAAGGAATGGATTACTCTTAAGATTAGAGAGAGGATGATTTGTATTTTAAAATGCATCAACTTGAACTGTGCTGAAAACCCTCGTCGCTGCTAACTCGGTTTATATAGTGTCATATTTAAATCCCTTCATCCTTGTCATGTGGTCCGAGTCATAAGACATAACATTACAGAAGCGGTCCCTGTATGCAATGCACTGATTTCAGGGCGTTAAGTTAAGGTACTTCGAGTAACACCCTTAAACACCTCAGCAGTCATAACACGTCGTAACAACCCCTACTTCACACACATCCCTTATGAAAATAAAGCAGGCGTTGTACACAGCCCGCCGCGCACCGCAGCGGTACTACAAGTACCACAATGCACCGCGCCGGGCATGTTGTTGTGCATTTCCTGGCTCCCCGCCCGCCTCTGTGCGGCTGCGCATCTCGGCATAAAGTCCATCAACTGATGAGGGGCGGTTGAGAGGACATCTCTGTCCCAGACGAGCTGCCGCGACCCAATGCAATGGGCATCACGATATGCAACTAAACCACAGGTACATGTGAGGATCAACCCCGAGCCGGCAGCAGTGTCGGCCTGCCCGCTCGCCGGTTTCGCTTCCTATTTTATTCATTGAGTTGTTTTGACCATTTTATCAACATGATTCATAATCGCTACAACAGTGTGTGTGCTACAGCATTGCGCTGTTGTTCATGTACATCTATCTTTATGTATACTGTATCAATACGGTTCTCCGGTAATGTTTTAGTAAACGGACGAATGACAGACGAGACTGTTGTCGTTAACCGAAAGACGATCCGATTTTATTGATTGATTGATTGAGTGAGTGATCGATTGCATGTCCAAAGGCTGCAGAAGGATGGACCCGTTTGAAGAGACACGTCCGTTGCTGAGGGGTCCGGTGGTTAACGAGGAGGATCCCCTGTCGCCGCCGGACGGGGCGGAGCAGCAGAGCGACCTCAGGTGAGCACCGGCACCGGCGGCAACGCGTTACAACGACAGAACAGTGTGCGGTCGAGAGCAGGCCGCCACCCCATCCTGCTCGTTTGGTGTCCATTAATAACCAAGTGATCCAAGGATCTTATCCAGTGTGTTTCTGAATGTTCCCAAATTGTCAGCTTCAGCCACATCGCTGGGGAGTTTGTTCAGATTGTGACTCTCTGTGTGAAGAAGTGTCTCCTGTTTTCTGTCTTGAATGCCTTGAAGCCCAATTTCCATTTGTGTCCCCGGGGGGCGTGTGTCCCTGCTGATCTGGAAAAGCTCCTCTGGTTGATGTGATCGATGCCTTTCATGATTTTGAAGACTTGAATCAAGTCCCCACGTAGTCTCCTCTGTTCCAGGGTGAAAAGGTTCAGTTCCTCAGTCTCTCAGTAGGACTTTCCCTTCAGACCTGGAATAAGTCTGGTTGCTCTCCTCTGAACTGCCTCTAGAGCAGCGATATCTTTCTTGAAGTGTGGAGCCCAGAACTGTACACAGTATCCAGATGAGCTCTAACTAGTGCATTGTACAGTCTGAACATCACTGCCCTTGTTCTCAATTCTACACTTTTGACAATATACCCTAGCATTGTGTTTGCCTTTTTTATTGCTTCCCCACATTGTTTGGATGGAGAAAGTGAGAAGTCCACATAGACTCCTAGGTCTTTCTCATGCGTTACTTATAATAATTATAGTGGACATTTTTGTTACCTGCGTGTAATACCTTGCACTTGTCCACATTGAATTTCATCTGCTGGGTGTCGGCCCACAACTGAATATTATCTAAGTCCCTTAACCTGTGCTGCCGAGATTGCTTTACAGTGTTAAACTATAGAGTTTACGTTTTTCTCTCTTGTTTTTAGCAGTGGCTTACTACACTGGTTCTCAACCCTGGTCCTGGGGACCCCCTGCCCTGATGGTTTTTGTTTCAACTGACGTCTCAATTATTTAATTGAACCCTCAATTTAACTAATTTGCTTCATTTGAAAAATTTTGTAGCTTATAAAAAGTTGGAGATTTCAAGTTCCATCTACAGTTTCATACTTAACATTAAATCTACAACTGTTTAAATAATGAAAGATCTCAGATTAGACAAATTATTAGTTACATTGGGGTTCAATTAAATACCCTACTAGTAATTAAGTAAATGTGAGTATTCAGTTGAAACAAAAAACAGCAGGGCAGGGGGTCCCCTGGACCAGGACTGAGAACCACTGGCTTATGATAAACGTTTTCTAGTGTGAGATTTAGATCATGAATAATAATCATAAGCATTGTTGATGATCATGATCTGGTGCTTTTGTAGATTTGACTTAGTGCAGCTTAAAATACAGAAGTTAAGGCTGTTCTCACTTCTGCTTGTGTTACACTGTGACGTCCATGAGAGTTTGTTTTGTCCTTTAAGGCCATGTCATATTGATGTGCTGCATATATAGGGCAAGTCTTTATATTTCTTTAGGGTTGGTGTTGTACCCATTGAGCTATGACGGACAGGCGCTACATGACAATGCATTTCCATCACAATACTACTGTGGATAAACGCACAATTATTGCACCCTGTTTAATTAGCCTGACACTCAATATCTGCCCATCTACATCCTCATCACACTGTCGATCTATCTTCTCCAGTGTCAGTGCCTGCACAGTTGCCATTTCCTCATGGGCTGGTGGAGCCACATGGCTGTATTGTGTGTGCTCTGCAACGCAACATGAAATTGAAACAGTTCTTCACATCAGTTACAACATAGATAGAGATAAGGATGTGTGCTGTAGTGGTTTGCATGCATGTTTTCACAGGTATCTAACAGTGGTGTCAGGACACAGGGCCCCAGATACACACACATCAGCTCTTGTAGCCGTCTGCAATTTTAAAGAAAAATGCAAGCAGTTGTGTTGGTGTTTAACACAGATGCATGTAAAGGAAATGTGTAATTTACCCCTCATGATTTTATCACACACGGATGCACAGTTGTAGTAATATGCTGTGAAAAGACGCCTCTTGTACCAGCAGAATCAAATTTCACAATAGAGCCATTCATGAGTGTGAATCTATAATTGCACTGTAAGTATGAGCCATATGTCCAGAAAAATAATTTTAAAATTACATAATGGGTTTAGATTTAAGTCTCAGTCAGACTTACCTCAATTCAATCCCTACTGAACACTATTG
This sequence comes from Amia ocellicauda, assembly GCF_036373705.1. Taxonomy (NCBI): domain Eukaryota; kingdom Metazoa; phylum Chordata; class Actinopteri; order Amiiformes; family Amiidae; genus Amia; species Amia ocellicauda. Next base: position 13,145,380 of record NC_089858.1, on the reverse strand, counting down.
GCGTTGTATTCAGTTGCGTTTTTCCTTTTTTTGGGGCATTGTAAATGGGTGCTTTGTAAGTGATTCAGCCCCACAGAGACAACTATAGCCAACATGTTGTACTGGACAGCCATTGTGCAGTTTTAACACCAGTTACATTTGGCTTGTGGTGCAAAACAAACTTTAAATTAATGAGCTGAGTCTAGCATAATGTATTAAAATTCCAATTTGGAAAGAACCTTAACAATAATACTATCATTGCATAGTTAAATTGTTAAGTCTCTGCTAAATGCTATACATAGAGAAAAGCTTATATTTGCAATGTGACGCTATGATGCCTTGTCTCATTGGCCGTGTTGCAGCAAGGTGAAGAATGGCAAGCTGTTCCTGGCCACCTTTGCTGCTGTACTGGGGCCCCTGAGTTTCGGGTTCGTCCTGGGATACAGCTCCCCTGCCATCCCCAACCTGAAGACCATCGACAACCCCCGACTGCGCCTGGATGAGGAGGAGGCGTCCTGGTTTGGGGTAGGAATCGCCACACAGGGCCAGATAAACAAAAACTCTTTGGTCCACGCCAGTGCCGTGCTGTTTATCGCAGCATATACATTTAGTCAAATCCAGCCTGCTAGTTGTCTGATGAACAAGATCCTTCATTCAGCTGCGATACAGAATGCATCTTAACCCTGCAGTGGAGTGGGCTGGCAGGGCCGGAAGCACAATGGCACTGCAGATCAGTTCTCCACGGTAAAATCTCAGCCCTCTCTTTGGGTGGCTATCCCTGACCAGATTAAAACTGGCCAAGTCAGCAAACAGGGAGCTGTGTTTGCAGAACAGTGAAATCGTTGTGTGCGAATGTCCTGTGACAGACCTCTACTGATTCAGTTCAAGACAGCAGTTTTTATTTTCTAATTGTTTTATTGGTCAGATGAACTGTACTTTGTACTTTGCTTGACCCTCATGTAAACAAATGTACCTCATGAAGCATCTGAAACATTTGTAGTAACTTACAAAGTGTTCTCGTCATTTATTTATTTATTTATTTGTTTGAAAGCAACTTACATACAAAATTGGTCTGACTACTGAAGTAAGGCCTACAAGCATGATGAGAGCTTCAGTGTCGGTATCCCAGAGTCTGAGTGCAATGGGAATAGCAGACACAGCATGGGGGGGACCCACTGGCACTGCATTGGACCTGCAGAGCGGTGACAACAGGCCGCAGAAGCTTGGGTGAGGTGGGGGGTGTAGGACTGCCGAGGCTGACCTCTGTGTGTGTGTCTGTGTCCTCAGTCTGTGGTGACGCTGGGCGCGGCGGCCGGGGGGCTGCTGGGCGGCTGGTTGGTGGGGAGGCTGGGCCGGAAGCTCACTATCATGGTGTGCTCACTGCCCTTCATCTTCGGCTTCACCATCATCATCTCTGCACAGAACGTCTGGATGCTGTATGGCGGGAGGGTCCTGACTGGGCTGGCCAGTGGAGTGACATCCTTAGTTGTGCCTGTATGTAAAGTGTGGTGGTGATTAAAAATCATCATTATTATTATTATTACTACTATTATCGTAATCGCATAGAGCTGAGGTAGCCATCCCCTACCCCTGTAGAGAGACAGTCCTGCAGGCTTTTTATAGGACAGCCTTACATCACCCTATCAGTGCAGTAACATAAAGACTGGGAAAATAGCAGCTTTAACACACAAGGAAAGCATCACATTTTTATTTTTTGTTACAGTTCATTTAATGTAACATTGCACATATGCATAATTATAATAAGCAGTGATAACTTGTGTAGCACATGGAACTTCAAAGCTGTTCACAGCTCATGTGCTGTGCTGTGGTTTATGGTGGGGTTGTGTTGCGTCAACCCTAATTAGGAGAAACGGCACTGATAATCAAACACACACACAAAATGGCCCGGTCCCTTCGGCTGCTTATTCGCTTGGTTTGCTGTGAATTCGCAGCTGTACATCTCAGAGACCGCCCACCCCCGGGTGCGAGGCATGCTGGGGTCCTGCGTCCAGCTCATGGTGGTCACTGGGATCATGGGAGCTTACATAGGAGGTAACCGCCTGATTGATTGATCAATTGATCGATTGAGTTATTTGCAAATTAATTGGTTGAATTAAGTTTCTCCGGAGTTAAATCTTCTACCCTGCCTTTATTGTCTGTGCTCGAAGCCTAGCGCAGGGGAGGAGTGGAGGAGAGGGAGGGAAGATAGAGAGAGAGAGAGGGGAAGAGGGAAACGGAAAAGGAATGCAAGGAGATGGAGAGTTTGTGTGGTTTGTATAGCTTGTGTGGTTTGGCTTGTTTGTATTCTGTGCTCACCTGTTGTTTGTGATGCCCAGGGCTGCTGCTGGACTGGCGCTGGCTGGCAGTGCTGTGCTCAGTGCCGCCCACCCTGATGCTAGGGCTGATGTGCTTCATGCCCGAGACGCCGCGCTTCCTGCTGGCTCAGGGCCGCGAGGTCGAGGCGCTGGCCGCTCTGCGCTTCCTGCGCGGCCCCGACGCCCCGCTGCACTGGGAGTGCGCGCAGATAGAGGCTGCAGCCAGGCAGCAGGTGAGGAGGGAGAGGGAGGAAGAGGGTTTTATTTAACACTGTACAACACCAGGTAAAAACTGTAACACTCAACACTTCAGTGTCTCCTATATATGCATGTCCCTCCCCAGGTCTGAAGAGCAGACACACTGATTGGTAGTACTGTAACTCAATTACTATTCACGTTTCTGTCCCCCACCCCTCCCTCTGTGTTGCTGCAGGGAGCTGGCGGGTTCAGGCTCAAGGACCTCCAGAGTCCTGGGCTGTACAGGCCTCTGCTGGTGGGCGTCCTGCTGATGCTGTTCCAGCAGCTCACGGGCATCAACGCCATCATGTTCTACGCAGAGACCATTTTCGAAGAAGCCAGTTTCAAGGTATGCCCCTTGGGTGTGTCAAGCCACTGGATAGATTAGATAGATAATATTAGATTGATAGATATACAGAGAGACAGACCGACAATAATAACAATATCGTTATTAATAATAATAATAAATCCCCAGTTGTAGTAGTGGCACACCTATGCTGGTGTGAACAGGTGGGCGGGTAAAGCACTAGTCTGTTGTCTCTCAGAACAGCAACGCTGCCACAGTGATGGTGGCGGCCGTGCAGGTGGTGTTCACAGCAGTGGCCGCTCTCATCATGGACCGGGCGGGCAGGAAGTTGCTGCTGATTCTCTCAGGTGAGTCCCTGACCTCTGACCTCTGATAGCAGGAAAGTAAATTATTGGCGGTAACATCTATTTTATTTTGTGAAATATTTTACGTGGAACATTTAAATTCACTCCACGTGGTGCCAAGATCTGGACTGATTTTTTTTTAATCACAGTTTGGTTTGATTATTTCCGGATCACCGTATTATGATCACACTGCTAAAGTTGACTAGAAAAAACACAACATTGTGAATTATTTATATAAGTTAAATCTGTTGGTATAAAAAATAAATAAATCCCAGGTCAGTAGTAAGTTAATCTAAATTGCAAAAACACCAGCTGTAATAAAACCTATTTCACAGGCCCTAAACCTTGCAGTGCCGGGCAGCTGACTAACCTCTGTGTCGTGTGTGTGTGTGCAGGGGTGTGCATGGTGGTCAGCACGGCTGTGTTTGGGGTGTACTTCAGGATTGTAATCCCAGCCCCAGGAAACTCCTCTCTGGATGGGATTGCCCCCCCAAGTCCCAGCATACCCCCCACTGAGAATGACCTGGCCTGGCTTGCTCTGGCCAGTATGGGACTCTTCATAGCAGGTGAGGACAAGAAAAGGTTTTATATTTTGCTTGCTTTTTATCATTTTTGTCATTCCAGATCCACCCTTATATATTTTTATTTTGTCTGTGTGCCTCTCTCTCTGTCTCCCTGCCTGTGGCGTTGTGTCTCTGCGTGTCTTTACACACCTGTGTGCTGCAGGTTTCGCCCTGGGCTGGGGCCCCACCCCCTGGCTGGTGATGTCGGAGATTTTCCCAGCGAGGGTGCGGGGCTTCGCGAGCGGCGCCTGTGTGCTCGTCAACTGGACCTCCGCCTTCCTCATCACCAAGGAGTTCCACCACCTCATGGTAAGGAAACCTTGAGATGAAAAGAGCACTGAACAGCCTATAACAGCATAGTGGGGTGTACCATGTAGGCATGAAAAATAATACTGCGATTTATACAGATGGTAACCATATGCGTAAGGATAACGTAAACGCCCGTATCAAGGATGACTTCATTGCACTGACCTGCCTTGGAAAGCACAGGGGTGCAAGAGTGGATGTGAAGAACTTTAAATATGACTGTTAAAAAAAAAAAATAGACACTAAAGTGAACTGGGAAACCGCTCCTATTTACAAGAGCAGAGAGAAATCCGATATGGCAATATAACCCAGCTCCACAATATTGTTAACATGAGTACAGTTATACCTGTGTACCAGCCATAGGCTTAGATTTGGGGGGGGGGGGGGGATGAACATGCCCGCCCCCCCAATGTTGAGAGAATGTTAAATTGTCCCCTCTATAATATATGTCCAGCTCCATATGCAAAGGGGACGCGTCCCCCCCACTCGAAGTGCATGTCCCCCCCAATTCTGAAACGAAACCTACACCCCTGGTAACAGTATATATGATGCATCGTCAAGCCTTACCATGTGTAAGACGAGGGGCAGCCTGTACACATCAGGCAACAGCTCAGCGAGGCAGCGGGGAGTGTGAAACAGGATATAATTATGATTTATTTATTTTCAGACACCCTTATTCAAGGTGACTTAAGAGTTTACATAAGAAACATTTAAAAACATTACAGTGATATGGATTCTGGTCAGGTTGAAAATCTTCAAAACTGGTGTGCAGATTTACTACGTTAAAATGTTATGATTCAGACAAAAAACTAACGAAAAGTCTTAAAAAAAAAAAAAAAAAAACCTATCCACCGTGCCATTCTTCACCCCTCCCAGACATCAACACTGAGCAGCGTCAACACACTGTGCCCTAGAGCAGGCGACTCACACACCCGGGAAAACGAGAGCCCATGTGGTCTGTGCGTGCTGTAAATTGTGTGCGTTTTGTGTGCAGGACCTCATGACCAGTGCGGGGACCTTCTGGCTGTTCTCCGGGTTCTGCGTCCTCAACGTCTTCTTCACCATCTTCTTAGTGCCGGAAACAAAGGGCAAGTCTCTGGAGCAGATCGAGGCCCACTTCAGGGGGACCAGCTAGGGCTGTCGATCTAGCCTTTCACACCCGGTTCTGGTCCGGACTAATAAGCACACCAAAATAAAAAAAAAAGAACAACGACAAGAAACAATGCCATCCATCTGTGCTTTACAGTAGCACCGTCCTACTCCTGCATCTAGCTTTCCAACTGACATTTTTATTTTTTGAGGTGAACTAAGGAGACGTGAAGCACTGAG